>NC_068948.1:2931597-3256774 GCF_026419915.1 Harpia harpyja | reverse complement strand
GGATCTTCAAATGTTTTTTCTGAGCCCCTCCTGGTTCCCAACCAAGTAATTACGTATTAGTCTTTGCTCATCTTTTACCCTGCACTCGAGAGGAGGCAGAGAAGGCAGATAACTGATGAGCCATAAAGGAAACCACTTTCCCACTCCGACCTTGAGCACCCTTCCTGGGGGACCTTTAGGGAGCACTAGCTTTTGCTCTCACCGGTGACAGGATTTGCAATTGTTGGGTCTTTTCAAGCGGGATGAGCTAGAAGCAGCAGTCGTGAAGAATCAGGGACCCGAACCCTGATCTCTGATCAGTGCAGCTCCACCAGATCCTGACATGGGTGCGTACATCTCGATCCACCCACTGGTACTCACCGTGCAGCTGTGTGCTCTTGCCCTTAAAAAAATGCAATATATTTCACAAGTGGAATCTCTTGTCGTAATTTGTGACTCTCTTAATTCCACTCTCAGATGGAAAGAGAAACAAATTACTGGAAGAGGAAAAAAAAGTCTGCTTGAAGCAATGTTAGAGCAACGTTTGGCTCCTGTCTCACCCGATCCTTAGTCTAGGGCAACCCTGTAAGATAAATAAGCTCCAAGGGAACATGTTTACTCCCAGCACCCCAATGTGTTTCCTCATGCCGATCATATTAAGACTCCTCTCCTGGCACGAGCGCATTCAAGTATTTGGTTAGAAGGCAGATTCCTCTGCCGAGCAAGAAAAAAAGAGGTGGCGTCACTTAAAGAGGATTTAACAGATGTTGTGTTGGGCCCAGGTTGAGTGTCATGTAAAACCCCTGGAGCCAAGGTAGGAAATTTGGTATTAATGAGCAGGGGAACAGCCTCTGAGTTTCATCACCCCTTCTACAGCAGCACAGTCACCCCAAAGCTGCGGAGGAGATTTCATTTCTTTCGTGTGCTGCTTCTGACAGCCCCGTCATGTAAAATTAGAACATGGGAAGTTTCAGGAACAAATTCTCAAATGTGCTTCAGTTGCAAGAAGAAATTAGTACCATGGGGAAAATTTCCTCTCAGGCTGAAACTTGTGTCTTGACAAATGAAGAGAGAAATGCCCTGCCGAGTCAGAGGTATAGAGAGTGGGGAAGGATGGAAGAAACCAAGCATTTAGTCTCCAAAAATCTTGACCCAGACTTTCATAACTCTTTACGCTGAGAGTCCGGAGCAAACCAGTTGTGCAATTTCTACTTTCTAATTCTTGCGTATCCGCTCATTAAAGGGGTGCAGCAACAGGAGAGGTAGGAACAGAAGGAGCATTTCTGGGCACCCCAATCAGCCCCAAGACTTGTCTGAAAAGCCTGTATAATGTCGCTGTATAAATTCATGAGCCTCTTCCTCTGGGAAGCCATGCTTTAGTGCCAAAAGATACTGCAGAATTACAGCAATCAGAAAACAATAAAGGCTTAGGAAAACGCTGATGAGAGAAACTGGAAAAATTAGGGTAGTTAGGAAGACAAATGAGAAATAATGAAATCCAGGTATTAAATAATTGGTGGGAGGCAGGAGGTAGATTAAGAGTTGTTTTCATGGCTAGTACTCCAAGCAAAAGGAGCAATTAGATTCAAGGAATAGATGGGAAATTAACCCCCCCAAAAAGGGCAGTGCTTTTGCCTGGCAGAGGTAATTAGGCCGAGGAGCTCACTGTCACGCGCCCCTTCAGCTGAAGCCACCATCTGAAGAGGTTCACGTGAATGACAAGAATACCATGTGCTATCCTATTAACAGTAATAAAAGCAGTGCGGAAAGGGCTTTTAGAAACCGAACCTTCCCCCCGCCCCTCTTGCTTTTTCCCTTTAAACATCTGGAGGAAAGCAGCCGCTGGACCACAAGACCGAAGCAAGAAGTCTGATGAAGTCTTGACGTTAGCCAAGGGAGACCTCAACCACGATAGGGACTGCCGACACCCACGCGAGTCTTCCCCCCGAGCTTTGACCCACCATATCCTCGACATATTTAAAATAAACACCATCATTCATCCCTAAGGATGACCTTAGCTCAACAGATTTCTGGTAATCCATTGTCATGACAGCTCATTAATATTTAACTCCAGATTGGGTGTTTGCTGCTCGGGCAGTACACAGGGTAGGTGATATTCCCACTGAGCCCTGATAAGAGATACCACATCCTACCATAGGGGTTAAATAATCAGGGATTAAATAATAGCAACAGTCTATAGCTGATGGAGGTTTATGGCCTGACTTGCACACTGCTTGCCCCAGATGGATATAATCTTATAAACCAAACCATAATCAAGAAGCAAAGTGACGGTACCTTATTGCAGAGCTGGTTTAACAAGACCAGAGGGAAGCGCAGGTGGTTTCTCACCGCTTTATGATGAGTTGTACAATACTTGTTCTTTTTTTCCCCCATAAATCTCCAGCTCCTGGAGTCCTGTCGTTACATGAGAATGGTTCTTCCTTTTTTTGAAAAACAAGAACTGCAAAGACTCTCCGAATGGAGAGACAAAGACACAAAAGGGTATTTTTGCAAAGATTGTGCTTTTTAACACAAGTTTCCTGGGTTCTCTGGGGTCTGACTTGTGGCGTTTTGGAACATATTGATTTTTTTGCATAATTACTGACCCTGGCAAAAGCAAGGTGACATGGTGGCCAGCAAGATAAAATAACTAGGAGGATTAATCCTGCCTACCTTTTTAAACTGCTTGACCTCTGGAAGGCAAGAGCTCGAAAGTGAAAATAAAAGACAAGACAAAGGTCACTTATTTGATGCTGGGGTGTGGGGGGGGCAGAATGTGCTTGGCTTTCACAAATACTCTCCCACAAGTTTTATGAATGATTTGTCAGACTTCTCTGCAACTCCCACGTCCCCGAAAGGCCTCCAGCAGCTGGGACTGGTCCAGATCCACCACATGGGGATCCTGAACTTGTAAAGCCAGGTCAGGGGTGTCCCCATCCCTGCACCACAGGTTGAAAATGAGATTTCCTTTCCATTTCATTGCAACCCCTCCAGGTGAACAAGTATTTCTAAGGGAAAAAGGGGATGGCTGCAATCTTTCACTTTCCTCTCCAGTCTTCGTACCTCTCCCAAGGTCAGGAGGTGACATTTGAAGGAGAACAGGCCAAACACTGAGGACCTTGACATTCAAAGCCGCACTGCAGATGTCCTTCTCTAAACAGTATTTTTAGTTCAGAAGTAACATCTATGTTTGTTTCTTCCTCCTGTCCTATAAGTTAAAAAAACAAAATTCCTGGAATCTCAGCTCCTGGTTCATTTAAGTGACTCACTAGAAAAAGTGTTGAAACATATAAGCCACAGCTGCCTGGCAAGTGGCCGTGGGCTACAGTTTGAAATCTCTTCATGTTTTGAGTTTTCTTCCTCACTCATCTTGTCAGTTTGCCTTAATAGTAAAGACCAATTTTCTAGCAGCCAGAAGTACCTAGAATTTAAGATCAAATTTTCCCCTGTTACTCTCCTCTCTCCAATCAGCAAAACGTTTTCCTCTAGGCTAGGAGAAAATGTCACACCGTGAGTGCATGGTTTCTATCACAGCCTTGCAGGAGTGGTGGCCAAAGGATACAGATGAAGTAAGGTTTTCTACACGGGATGATATTTTTCCTTAGTTCACAACCCGTGAAGAAAACCACAAGCATCTATAGATGCGCCTGATGATAGTCACAGCATCTGACCCATCTCCTGGAGCGTGCCACCAGGTCTGGCTTGGAGATGATAGGTTTGTGTGCAAGATGTGCCTTTCTATCGGCTGGTTCAGAGCAGGGCCACCCACCAAGCTTCGCCTTTGTTTTCAGTGGGTCTTTTTCTGTCGTTTGGAAGGTTTCAGACAGAGCTAGTGTTTCCTCAAGCCAAAAATAGGCTTTAAAATGTCCTTGTCTAAATGCCTTACTTCAGGGTGCATGCAGAGAGCTGCTGTGAGAGCCATGGTGCACCAGGGACACGTTCTGTCCCTGGCTGGCTTGGGTCAGCAAGTGGAAACGCCAATAAATCCAGGGAAAAAGAAGAAACTGATGGGAATAGGACCTTACGAATTGTCATGCACCTTGGTGTAGCTGTGCTTAGTGAGTGACTACCCAGCAAGGTGCTGAAAATCCATTTGACTCGGAATTAATCAACCCTGCTCCTGTTTTGAGCTGCATGAGCATCCTTTGATAGGAAGCGGAGATGCTCCTTGCAATTCATTCCCTGACGCTCTTTAAAAGGATTCGGGGTGGTTTTTTGCAGGCTTGCTCACTCTTTTCATGGGAGCATCACCCGGGTGAAGCCGCCGAGCAGGACAGAGGCTGAGCAAAGCCGTTTGCTCTCTTGCGAAGGACCTTCACGCATCAGTGGGGTTGCGTTTCCTTTTCTGGGAGCGCAGGCGAGTGGTGGAGGGAGCCGATGCCAAGTGCACACAAACGATATTGCACAACACCGGGACAACGCCGGCTTCCAACCGTCAGGGCTGCGAGGCGGCAGCAGCGGCGGGAGGAGAGGACGTGCAAGTTGATGCCTTTTGCGGCCCCCGGGGTCTTTTTATACTTTTAGAGAAGTTGGGCTCATCCTAAGTTCCTCTCCCACAGATTGTTCCTGTTGTTGTCGCTGCTCCGACCCCGCAGATCATGTGGCTCGGTGTGACCTGGACCCAGCAAAGCTGGGTGCCGGGAGCTCCGGGTGCCCCCCCCCACCCCACGCTGGGGGATGGCGGGGACAGCGGTCTCTCTGGCTCCAGCAGCTGGGTGCTTTTGCTTGTTTGCCATCCTTCTCACTCTCGGTCCATCCCTTTAGGGTACACGGTCCCCCTTTAACTTCCTAAATATGAAGCGCTCTCTGTTCCTCTACCAGCTACCTTGGCAGCTGTGCCAGGGAGTGACACCGGCTCCAGGACCCCAAAAAGTTGTGCACAGGCAGAGAAAAGGGCTCTCCTTTCTAGGGAGCATCCCTTGAACATGCTTGGGATGAAAGGCAGGGTCATGTATAAAAGTGAAGTTTTCCCACCCTGCTGCTGGGTCCCCTTTAGCTTTTATCTGCTGCACCGTGGCCTGAATCCAAACTCTCTGTCGTTTGGATGCAACAAACCATCATTTATATGTGGGACCGGGTTTGCTCCAGGGCTCGGCTGGGAAAGTGAGCTGTAGCCCTGCTTTAGTGCACGCCTGGATCTGGCCATGGTCTCCTGGCCAAAGTTGTCCACTCTTGGCCCCAGGGACTGCAGGGTGGCCACGTAGCTGCTGCAGGGGACACCAAATTTGGGGCAAAAGGGATGGCACCTATGTCCCCTTGTCCTTGCTCCCAGGAATATACCCAGAGCCAGGTGGCATAGAGAGCTTTAAAACCCAGTGCCAAGACAGTTAGAGGCATCGCTGTAAAACAGGTCGTTAAACAGTCGATCAGGCACTTCATTGGGATGGGTCTGCGGCAGCAATTCCCCACGGTGCTCCGTTCGGAGCTGCTGAGCTCGGATGTGTGCTCAGATGCTTTCTCCGAGGCTGCTGGCACCGGTGGGCAGCAATGGGTCCCGTTCCCCTCGCCTCTCCTGCCAACTCCCAGGAGTAAGAGGTGGATTTTTGTTCTGCTGTTTTTCTAAGGGAAAAATCCCAAAGCGGGAAGCATCCACTTGGCAGTGCAATGAAAGCCCTCCGCAGAGAACGGACCCAAGTCTGTGCCCTACAGACACAGGCGCAAACCAGCCCACTCCAGGGAATATTCTAAATTATTCATGCCAGCGACTAGTTTCTGAATTAACCGTATTGATTCACAGCACAGTTCCTGCTGCAAACCCTGCGTGGAGGGAGCAGCCGGTGAGTCAAAAGAGCAAACAGCTTGCTCGGTTGTATAAGAAACAGGATGGTGAATAATAGCGAGACTCTGACCATGCCATTACATTTATGGCTGGAGCACGTGGGGAAGGGGATCGAGGTGTGCAGGGAGGAGGGAAAAGGCAGGGACAGAGCCAAACCAGCCCCAAACTATGCAAAAAAAACTGTAGTCAGAGGTGGGGGGGCTTGTTTTCTCCATCTCCCAGCCCCAAATTGAGCCATAGGAGCCAGTGATGGAGATGCTCTTGCACAGTGCATGCTCCAGCTCTGCTTCTGTTGCTGTAGGAGGCAGCAGACACTGCGAGCCCCAGCCAGGGTCGTGCGCTTATCTTGTGGGCAAGGTTGTTAAAGCCATATGAATTTATGACAGCAAAATAACTTACAGACAAATCATGAAATCATAAGTTTCAGGTTTCAGAGCAAGGGGCAGGGAGATGGGTGATGCTCGCAGAGCAGGGGTTGCACTAAGCCCTCGAGACGATGTGCCTGTCTATTTTTTGCAGGGCCTTCAGCCCTTCCAACGGTGAAAGAGCAGCGACTATTTTGGGGAAATGGTTTTTCACAGCCCTAAAACTTTCTCTGGAGACAGGAGCACCCTGAGGCAGGGCTCCTGGCTGTCATCCCTGCACTGCTGGTGAGGCTCGACTTGGCCATGGCAGCTCTGTCTGCAGCAGGATGCAGAAGGAGAGCTTCTAAATTCCCTGTTTTCCACCTTTTGAGGACACGGGCTCCACATGGAGTGCAGCTTCTCCATCCATGTTCCTGCCTTCACTTTTCCTGGGATGCACATCCCTGGCAGGGACATGAGGTCTCGCTCGCTCCCACCCTGGAGAGCATCCACCATCGCTCTCCCAAGCTGCAAAATGGGGCTGGTGCTCGGGAGCAGGCGGCACCGTCTCCATTAATTGGGGCTGATGCCCGATACTGGGCTCCTCCATCACTCAGGGCCATGGAAAATCCCACCTGCTCATATATAATTTTTTTTTTTTTTTTTCCTCTAACAACTTAGCATGTGGTTTTCACAGTGACTCAGTACAGGCTCTGAGCAGCCCTGCAAGCAGAGCTGAGCTCATGTCGGACTCTGTTTTTAGTCAATCAGCACTAATTAACGTTGACGGTAATGGTTTTCAATGGCTGTGGATTCTTCCTGTTCATACACAAGAATATTTCCACTGTTCACTTTCCAGGCTGTGGTTGTTATTTCTAGTGAGATATTTTCCCCTATGATCCTCATACACATTTTTCAGAAGGATTTGAAACTCCTAATTTCAGGGATTGTCTTTTCTTTTTGTGAGCCGTGCTGTTATATTTATTACAAACAGAAAAGTATGTTTTTCAATGCCAAGTACTAAGAATAAGCAGCTAAAAAGAAATCCGTACACTGAACAAGCCACTCTTATCTTAGCTCTGTATTTTAGTAACATGGGGATTAGGATATGTGAATTTTGGTAAGACATGAGGAAAGTTCGTAGCAGTAAAATAATTCCCAGGCTCCCTATAGGATCCTCGGTACAAGCATTCACAATTTAAATGATCCAGAGGGTTGTTTGCGGGGCTGGAATTTAAAAGAATCCACAAAGAGAAATGGTTTCAGCCCCTTGAAGTGCAGAGGAAATATTGAATATCAGCAGAGGGAGCGGTTTGGCTGGGTAAGTGCACAGCACCAGGGAATGCGCGATTCATGGCAGACGTAAAGAAATGCACGGTAGATTGTCCATATGCCTTAATGGTTCATATAAATAGATGAAACTCCACTGGATTTGTTATTGGTGAACTTAATCTTGTCTCAAGGAGTGTTTGGTGTCTACGGAAGGTTTATGTATATTGCCTGTTAGAGCGCAGATGATTTAACAAGCTTATCATAACCTAGAGGGAGGTTTCTTGTATAATTGATACTGTGCTATTGCTGGATATACGGCCCCACTGCTCAGCAGTCCGGGTCCCACGGCAAGACCAACAGACAGGTCGTGATGGTGCAAAATGACCGCTGCCGAGCGAGCAGCGCGATGTTCAATCTCCGATCTTTATGGGTCTGCCAGAGCCGCGAGCAGAGACGATATAACAGCGTCCAGCTTTGGCTCCGGGCTGGCTCTGTTGGGACCAGCGTCGGGATGCAGCGTCGGGGAGCTGCTCTGGACAGACAGACGGACACCCTAGCAGGGACCCCACACCATCCATGGGATTTGCACCCTACCGCAGCCCCGCATCCCGCATTATCGGGGAGCGGCACAGCTCCTGATGCTCCTCTGGCTGCATGTCCCCTCCACCATGCTCTCACGCCGCCCTCCCTTGTGCCACGGGTGAGGGAAAAAAACACTCAAAGCAAACCCGAATCGCAGCTCAGTGGAATTCGGTGCCGAATAACCCCACGCTCTCACCACCATCCACCCACTGAACCAGCCCCGCCACTGTGAGCGGCCCTCGCCTGTGTCCCGGCTGGGAAACCGGTCGGAAAATGAAAATTAAGTTTCCCTAACCAGCAAAAATACTGCAGTGAGGTTGATTATTTTTGGTGATAGCTCCAGCCAAGCAGAACCAGGACTGGGCTGTCCCCCGCCTTCGAGCAGCACCCGCTGTTCTCTCACCCCTCTCTAGCGTGTTTCCTGCCGTCACCCAGCCCCAGCAATTTCTGGGATGGTTTTTGCAGTTAATCTCCAGCTGGGTGGGATGAGAAAGGGGCAAAATTTGTGCCCAGACAATCCCCCACCAGCACCCAACATCATGCCCCAACTCCTCATCAGCACCCACCAGGAAGGATGCGGGGTGATCCGTACAAGGCGCTGCATGCAAGCATAGCTAGAAAAGGGCTTTATTTTCTTACAAGCTCCACTATTTCAATGCAACGCTTTTCCTTTCCCCCACTGTGGATTCCCTCACGCAAGAAGCCATAGTAAAGCCCTCTCTCGGGAAAACCGCCGCTCTGGGGGGATTTTGCAGGGCGGGCAGCCGACACAGAGCTCTCCCCATGGAGAGGGGGAATGGGGAAACACTCCCGAGATGCTGCACTGAGAGGCTGAGCTATTTTTTAATATTTTTTTTAATTTTTTTTTTTTTCAGTTTTGCACTGCCTTGTGGCTTTATGGGAACTCGTGGGAGTCTTTCGGCACGTAGCGTTTTCATTAAGGAACAAGAATCCTGTTTTCTTACAGATCTTCCTCACCACCAAAACCAAAGGGAAGAAAGAAAATTATTACCCAGGAGACGGCAAAAGCAGGTCTTCCTAAATATGTGTTTCTCAGCTTGCTGCTCCTTGCAAAGGCTGCAAACAGCAGGGACAAGCCCCTGGGTCCTTTGCAGAAAGGATGGGGTGAAGGCTGTGATACTCCAGTCCCAGAGCACGGCCAGGGTTTGCTGCCCAAAGCAGCGTCTTCAGCTCCATCTGGGCCAGAAAATGAGGTTTTGTACATGGGAAAAGGCCCACAATCTCTGTAAGCCATCCCTGCAATACACTTCTTCACATTTCCTAATTGCCTTTTTGCAGAGGTTATTATTGAGTAATGCCTATTTTGTTGAAAAATTGCACCATAAACAGCCAACAGGGAAGGAAATAAATAATTGCTAATAAATGTCAAAATAGATTAGCAAACCAGAAAGGACAAGAAAGTACAACTTTTTTTTTTTTGGCTTGGAAAATAACTGCAGCGTTCTTGCAAAGATTGTATTTAATGAAAACTATTCCAGTACCTTGCAGGGGAGTTAATGCTTTGTCATTTCCTCAGAGTGGGTTAAAATACTGTCTGACTCCTCTGCAGTCTGCAGCAAGCCTGGAAAATAGCTTTTTCTTCTGTAAGACAAGGATAAGAAGTAAAAAAAAATGTTTGGGGGTTTTTTTCTGAGCACATCAGGAGCTCAGAGTCCTGGATGCAAAGGGCTCTACCAGGCTCCAGTGTTGGGAAATTTGGGGGCTTTATTAGCTCTCCAGAGTCTAAAATTATACCAGATAATGTGCATCTCGCTGATGTTTAGCATAAAATAAGCTTCCAGGTCCGCTCAAAGCAAGGCAAAGCTGGGGAAAATAGAATTTAAAGCCTCAAATAAACCATAGAATCATATATAAATAAAGATCAAAATATGAAAAAATCAAATAATAAAGATGAAAATTCTGTTACTTCACAGACAGTCAGTGTTTGGGAGTTTTCTGCATCTCTGACACCCCAGGCTGTGCAACCCCAGCCCAGCGCTTTCTGGAAGGAGACGCAACATTTGATTTAGCCAACGCAACCCTTCAGCTGCCCCTTTGATTTAAAGACTCATTAACATCGGTGCAAAGCTGCGCTTTCCAGACTGACTGCTGAGAGCTGTAAAAGTGACTTATGGAGAAGGGGAAAAGGGAGGACGAGAGGAGAAACCCCACTCAATTCTGCCGAGGGACCCACCAGCACAAGCCCGCTCTCCTTCCCAGGGTGTTACCCTTGCTGAGAAAGGAGCTGGTGCTCCCGGTTTCTGCAATGACCTCGGCTTTCAAAGTTCAGAAAGCTGCTTTTTTTTTTTAACAGTATGCAAAGAAATGGCCTAACATGAGCTACTTCAGCACAAATCCTGGGCAATTTTTTTTTTCCCTTTTCATTTTCTCCTCTTTACTCAGCAGAAACCCATATTTCCTTGCTCTTGTATTGAAGAAATAAAAACCTCAAGAGCATAGAGGATGCAGAAATTAATAGCCAACCCTTCGCTTATTCCTCGTGGCTCCCCTAACTACTGCCAGCTCAACTTGTGGTTGAGATTACAGCGATAAATCACAAGCTGCTCTTTGAAATAACAGCTCTGATTTCACCCAGCACAAGGAAGGAGAAGGACCGGCGGGTTGTGCAAGGTGGGGAGGACGGGGCTGCGATGGGCTCCCCTGGGCTCGGTGGTGGGTCAAGGGGACCTAGATGGGACCGCACACCTTCAGGTATGGCACTAGCTCACGGTTCATGGCTCGAAACGTCAGAGAGAGATTTCCCTCTGCCCCAGCTGCCGTCATTATAAAAGCCTGGAGGGCCTGAGCATCCTCTCGGGCAGGATGGGGCTCAGCCGATTTGCACGGATGCTATCAGGCATGCGTGCAATTACGGGGGGATGCCGGGCTGGATGCAAGCCAGACCTGCTGCATGAGATGAGGGGGCCAAACCCCGGGGTTTTCATCCCCAAAAGGACATTTGTGGGTACGGCATAGCTTTAGTACCTCTGGTCCCCAAGAGGGCGGCCCCTTGCCCGGGTGGTGAGCCCCAAAGAGCAAATATGGGTGATGCACAGAGGTGATGGTGATGCTCCACTAAATCCATGCACAAGAGCTGCCAGGCTCCCACATCTCTCCTGCTGAGCCTTCCCGAGCAGAAATAAGCCCTTCGACACGCTCAGCTCTTCCGTTAACCCGGACCGAGTTTCACCTTATGTTTCAGGATCTTCTGAAACTCGCACCGCACCCCTATTTTTAGCCTGTCCTCTCAGTCCCAGCTGCTCTGGCTGTGAGACCCTCGCAGGATGCCTGCGGCCAGAAGGTATTTTTAGGTATTTCTAGCCATGTCCATCTGCGACAGGCCAGGCTGGGCAAAGGCAAGTGTGGTTTGAGCATCTGCAAGCGAGACCGGCCAGGCAGGAGGAGCAGAAACGGCTCCAGGGCTTTTTGGCCGTGGCCGGCAGAAAATGTGGAAGTGGCTCCTCGATCCTGGGGTCGGGGAGGGTTAAATAAAGAAAAGAGCCGCTATGGCCGGTGTGTCTTTTTGGGTGCAGCTGAGACTGAGCTCGCTGGTGGGATGTGGCTATGTAGGAGGGGGACCAACAGAGCAGCCCCGTGCCCAGATCCATCTGTGCAAAGCCCTAACGGGGCAGAGGGTGAGGATAAGGGGAGGCTTCTCCTCTTCACTATCGCCCACGTGTGTATCATCCTGCACCTCCCGGCTCTGCCACAGAAACCTCAGCATCGCTGTTACATTGCCCAAGCCCTGATGCAACCCAGGGTGTTGTGGCTCACCCCCATCTTTGCTCTCCTGAGGGGCATCCATGGGAGATGCACAACCCCGCAGAGCGGATGGCCCCAACGCTTCCCCTTTCTCGGAATAAAGCGTGATGTTTCTCCAAAAACAACAGGAGCAACAACAACAAAAAAGAAAACAAACCCCAAAAAAGCCATGCTGGAACTTTTACTTTTTTTTCGCCTTTTTAGGTGAGTTTTGCTACTTTTCGGGTGGGATTTGGGAAGTTGCCGCAGGTTTGGTAGCTTTCAAGTTCATGTTTTCACTTTTTAAAGTCTGCTGCGGTGACTAATATCTGCCTGCCCGTATCACACTACCTTGCCCTGGAAATACCCACCGGTACACGGAAAATAAAAAAAAAAAAAACATCTCCAAAGGAGTCTCTGATTTCTCTGAAGGTCTCACCAGAGTCCCCGGGGACCAGCAGGGCCGGGACCCCGCAGGGTGGGTGTGAGGCAGCCCTCGCCCTGCCTCTGATGCTGGCAGGGACCCAAGCGACTTCTCCAATGGTCATGGCCAAGGCCAGCGATGATGCCTTTAGGTATGGACGTGAGCAGTGGCCACCCAACTTTGCTGATGCCGCTTCCCCATCACCCAAACCTCTGTGGGGACATGGAGCCACCCAGGACTTCAGCCCCCACCGGGTGATGTGGGTTGCAGCCCAGTATCACCTTCACCATCATTGACCTAGGGGATGCCCGTGAGGTCCTTGGTGGAGTCTCCAGCCCAAGACTGGTCGCTCAGAGCCACCCAAGCCCCGGTGTTTGCACCATCCCTGCTGGCCATTGCCCCGTGGACATCACCCCATGTTCATATCACACAGCGTCCGAGCCTGCCACGACCCCACTGCGCGCGTCAGAGTTGGGTTTTCGTATGGCTGGTCCATGCCACGACGGCTGCCCTTCCCCTTGCCCTCTCCTGCACACTTCCTAGCCCAACAAGAGTGTGTGCTTGTGTTCAAAGCGCAAGGCTCAGGATTTATAAATAAAAGAAATAAATAAGGTCTTTTTCTGTTCAAAATTAGCCCCAGGCAGACAATGTGTATGCGCAGTGAAAGACTCGGTTTCCTGTCTGTTTGTCGAGGCTCCTAACAAGCTTCCTCTGTATAACAAACCCGGCCGGAGGGCGGAAAGGGTAAGGACCAAACTGAAACGTGTACAGTGGGATTGCACAACATCCCTGGCCACCAGCGGTCTCTGGGGTTCATAATTCGGGGGGATCCGGGAGGCTGGGGGTGCAATGTCCCTTCTGCACCCACCCACCCAGCGTAGTTTAAGGTCCCCAGCAAGCCATCGGCTGCAAGCATCGGCATGGGACTGCGCCGGGGAGGTACACGCTCTGTCCCGAAATAGTTCTTTGGATCCACAAATGAGTCATTTGATTTCTTGACCAAAAATATCTTCCATCTCGATGCATGGGTCTTAATAGGAAGAGCCGGACGGCGTCTGCGCCGGGCGCTGTTCAGCGGTGCTGCCTTGGGAGCTGCAGCCAGCGCCGGCGGATCCGTAGCCCGGAGGATGTTTGGGAGGATAATCCCTGCTGGGAGTGTAGGAAGAGCAAAGCCAGCGCCGAGAATGATGACGCAGCGTTGTTCTTGCAGTATTTCTGGCCCAGCCAGAAGTGGGAAGTATCAGAAATCTCATGAGAGGCGGCTTGGCCTTGTGAGATTTCCAGCTATTTTGCAAACCCCCTGAGGCCTGGATTTATCTCTGACCTGGTTTTCTCCCTGTTTTTATTGCTTCTCCCTCTCAAACTCCTCCTTTTGCCCTAAGGGGATGCCTGCCTGGACAGCTGGTTCTGACTCACCACCCTGACATAGGTACAAGGACAGGTCAGGAGCAAAAGAGTTAATGCATCATCCTACGCTGCAAACTCCTGCACCATAAAATGGTGGGGAAAAAAAGATGAGAAGGCATTAATAACAGCAGCAAAAAGGAAATATCTCTCTCATTGACTGGCGTACTCAATACGGCAGAAAAAACCCTCCTCCTCAGCCCTGCAGCTTGTCTGGTGCAGTATTTATTGAATAAACAAAGTGTGGGATGCAAGGGAAGCTCCTTCATTAACTGCTAACTCTATTAAGCACATAGATGGGGCCTGCTGTCCCCAAGCTCATGTCCCGCACCAGTTCCCCCCAGGTCGGGGCTGCAGAAGCGTGGGGCACGGCCACCTGCAGCATCCCAGGGTCAGGCCAAGGGAATCCATGCTCCAAGCAAGTAGCATCACAGCTGGAATACTAGCTCCCCTCCATCAGAGCGCTTTTATTCCCTTCAGGCCCAAAGATCAATGTTTGGGCAAAGTGCCTTTTTGAGTTTTGTTGGGGATGGGAAGAGTTTGAAAATGGCAGGATTGAAGAGAAATCAGAGGAGAAAGTTATCTTCGCTTTTTATTCTGAATTTCAAATGGACAAAATGCATAAACCCTTTGATCACTCTTAGCTTGCATCCGATGGGAGGGTATGTCCTGGAGCCGATAGCCAGTTTCCCTTTCTAATACCTCCTCTTGCCTCCCATCTCACCCGTGCAAACAGGGGTGCTATGCATGCAGATGGACAGATGAGGCTGCAAACACTCAGTTTCCTCTCCAGCTACATTTTTGCCACTTCTGAACAATCCAGCCCTCGGTGGAGGAGAGACGATGATGAACAAAGCAGCCCTAATCCCAGCAGTGCTAAGCAACCAGCCTGCTCCGGGTGCAATGCAATTATTTTGCAGGCATCCCCGCCACATGCGATGGCACGGAGCGAGCTACAACGTTCCCTCAAAACCGGGGACCCATGGAGCCACCCACTAAGGAGTTTTGCGGCAAGCCGATGCGTTGCAACCCTGATGCCTGGGCGGACCTCTCTCTTCTCAGAGCTTCTCTAATTCCCTTGGGAGGAGAGGGACCCGCAGCGGGACACCACGACGGGTACAGCTTGGCACGGCTGATGCGTTGCACCAACCCAACTAAGCGGGAACGATTTATCCGGCCAGTCCTGGAGAGGGTCCCCAGAGTCCCCCGGTGTCCCAGGGGTGCCCTTATCGTTGGCGATGGCCATCGAACACTTAATCGCTGTTCAATTCTTTCGAGGTTACCACCAGGGAGATCGTGACCTGCTGCTGGAGGTGCCCCAAAACCAGGCAGCTTCCCAGGAGAAAGGAGAGCTCCAGGCAGCGTGAAGGGCTGAGCAAACATGACGGGGGTCCCTTTGGGGTGCACGGAGCCCCGGAGCAGGGGACGGCACGTGCGAGAGCCTGATACACACCGGGGCCGTGGGACGCTGTCGGCTCCCTGAGCGGAGGGTTTGCAGGTGTTTCCTCGCTGTCATGCCACCTGCAGCACCGGGAACCTCTCGAAAGCCGCGGTGGCTCGGCGGCCAGAAGTCACAGCGGGACAGGTACGAGCTGCAAGCGTCGGCATCAGGCTGGGAGACAGCCTGGGGAAAGAAAGAGGAGCGGTCTCTGCACGGTGAGCCCTGGGGGTTTGCAGCTCCGTTTCTTAAGGCAAGGGGATGCGTACGATGGCATCTGTGCATCTGCCTCCGTGCCTCAGCTCTACCTGATTTCAGCAGCCTCAAAAACACCCAGTTCCTGCAAACCTCCTGGAAATAGCAAATATAACAATAGAGGCGATGAAGGAGAGGCCAAAGCACATGCTCAACCCCAATACCAGGCACCAGTGAATCCACCCACTAGGAAAAGAGGCTTGACAGCTCTCAGGGCTTTTTGCCCTCCAAGGTCTCACTGCCAGCCCTGAGAAAGATGAAGCAAACGGGGGGAGGTTTGTGTCGAGCCGGGCACTGACAGGAAAGCAGCTCACGCCTGACTTCGCGCTCGACGAGATGTAAATGAGCCCCGAGGCTGCCAGCCCAGGACCGACCCCATCACTGTCAGTCACCAGGTCTCATCAAGTCACTTTTTCTGCCAGAGTTTTCAGGAGGAAATTCTAATTTTTAAAGCAGGGGCACCCCCAGGCTCAGCATCTCACGGCGGGAAACCAAAGAGCTGAAATCTCGGTAAGAGCAGCGTGATGCAAACTAATTAATTCCCAGCAGAGGCCAAAGTGCAAATTCAGACCCAAGGCTTGGTTTGTCATCAGAGGGAATGGATCTCATCCCAGGGATGTGGCTCATGCCAGCAGGAAAAGTCCTCCTTGCCTCTTTAGGGAGCAGGACGAGAGCTCAGTCGAGCAGAATAAACATTTATTTAGTGAATTTTGCTTTTCGGTGCGCACGGCCTTTGTGCACGAGCACTCGTTTGTTTAATTTTTATCTATTTGCTTTTCAAAACTTGGTCGTGAGCCAGAATCCCTCTTTAAGTCAAGATACAGGAGGAGGCTGTAACAAAACCACACAATAAATAGCTGCAAAAAGGGCAGGGGTTACAGGACGGCAAGGCATTTTTGCAGCTCATTTCAGTGAAACTCCAGGTTTTGCCAGTGTATAAAACTGAGAGCAGCTCTCGGTGTCAGGAGGAAGGGGCTGGGGATTTTTTTTTGCAGCTTCGTGGATTTTCAAAGCTTAAGTCTTTCATAGGCAGCAGGGCTATTTTGGAGCCAGCTGAAATAGCTGCACCTGCAGCCTCAGAAGCCGAAGTGTGTGATGGAAAGATGATGGTTTTGGGGAGAATTGGGTCTGTCCCAAATCCACCCTGAGAAAAGCTGGTTGAACATACAGGGCAGCAGGGCTGACCTAAAGCAGCTCTGACCCCGCCGGCCTCCTTTTCTGGCCCCAAGAAATAATAAAGGGGCTAAAATTGCAGAAAAGAAAGGAATAGGAGAGATATGATCGACTTCTTACAAATATTTCTTATCTCAGGAAAACCAGAGGTGTGCTAAAGTCAGCTCAGCTTGGGGGGAAGGGAAGAGCAGCAAGTCCACGTGCCACTGCGGGCACGATTCCCAGAAAGCCAGGATTACCACATCATGCCCAGCTGATGGCTCAGGCTGGATGTGAACCTTTACAGCGTGCCAATAAAAGAGAAAACAAACCTTACGACTCATTCCCATCCTCCTATTTTAAGATCTGGCCCTGCCCTGAATATCAGATCACCTCTCTGGCAAGACCTCAGCATCCATCAGTGACGGCCACGCAAATTGAGAGTGAATTATTAAATTCACCTTGCTCATTTCCAGCCTTACCTCCACCGACCGTCCTCCAGGGATGATAAGGCGTATGATATCTCAAGGACCGGGTCATGATGTATCAGCTCCTGCTAAATGACTCCTGGTTGTTTGGAGATGAATGAATCATGGTGGTGCAAGGCAATAACCAGCATGAGCAGCCCTGGATGATGCAGCTTTCGGCAAATAAACCTTCATGAGCAGGCAAGGCTTTTGTCAGTCCTGCACTTGGGGTTGATGCTGCTGTGCAGAAATGGTCCGTAGGCTGCAGTCATCATTTCTAGCATTATATCATTTCTCACTTTAGAAATAGGCTGCTATAAGCTATATCAGTTTCATAAAAATTAGGGTGAAAAACCTCAGTTTTCCACTATCGTACTTAAGTGTTTAAACTACTCGAGAGCCAAAGTTAGGAGGGGGGGACCAGAAAAGACACGGCAGCCCATGCAGCGACGAATACAGCAACCCCTTTTCCTCCAGCAACTCTAACTGATGTTGTCACTTTACTAGAAACATGAAATAATTTCTGAACAAGGCAAAACCAAGGCAAGGTTTTGCTTTCACGCTCCTGCTTTCACGCCAAAGGCTGCAAACCTGCAGCGTTAGACCCCTACATTGAAATGTAGTTTCAGACTCACGGCAATAAGAGCTCCAGGCTAGGATGGGCGCTAGCAAACCAGCCCAGACAGACGCCTGCCTGCTTGCTACTCAAAACCCTCCTACGATGGCATCTCTCGGCATCCTTGGGGTGAGAAGAAGCTTCACCCAGAAAGGCTGATAGGGGGAAAATTAAGAAGATGGGCTCCTCATTCACAACCACCCTGGAGCACATCTTCCAGTGCTTTTTCTAAACACCCCAAATCATTGCCCTCCTTGAAAACCAACTTCTCCCTGAGCCATCACTACTATGTATTTCATCAGAGGACACAGCCCCCAGGCAGAAGGGCCGCATAGAGAAAAGGGTTCCAGGGGGTGGCTGATGGCAGTCCCGGAGGGCTCGCACCGATCCTGCCCCGCTCCACACCACGGCTCAGCTGGGGCTCGATATTTCTCCTGGGGGAGTTGCGTACCGTGACTTTGACTGCCCAGCACGGCAACCTGTAAAGCCCCTTGGTTTCTCACAACCCACGGCGAGGCTATAATTATACCAGAATTTCCAGTCTCTTGTAAAGACCAAGAGTTTCCCACATCCACCCCGAGGGCAGAGCCATACAGGCTGGGCGCAACAGGTTCATTTTCCCCCCCGTGCTTGGCCTGATGCTGGCCTCCTGCCTCGTCTCAGCCCCACGAGAGGAGATTCAGCACTGTTGCTTGCTGCGGCCAGGAAAGAGGAACTGAAGCAGTGCCGTGCACCAGAGATGCTCTTTGGCTCATCAGGAGGAACCCAGAAGATTCCCCCTTTTCCAGGAGCGACCGGCACTGTATCCTGGCCAACAGGGATAATCCTCTCTCCTCTCTCCTTCCCTCTCCACGTAGTCCATCTCTTGGCCACCACTGCATAGGGGCTGGCCACCACAGTCATGAACAGTTTAAGGGCATTAAAGATGTCCATGGAGAAGAGCTGTGCTGGGGGCTATAACCCACCACGTCGCAGGCACAACCTGTGGTCCAGGCTGTCCCTCAGCCACTGGTTTTTGGGTTCAGCACAGCAAGATTCATCTACTAGGCTTGCTCCTTCCTCTCCCAGAGATCTATTGACTGATGTTGGGTGTAGGACCTGGGCTGGGTGGACTTTGGCAGGCCTTGGTACAGCAGATGTTTACCTTTCTCTGTTGACTTCCTTCCACCAGCTCCTCCTTCACCACAACAGTAATGAATCTTTCCCTCTATCCATCCTCATCCCTCACTTTTCCCCCCCCTTTTTGATCTCCCACTTGGTGGTGAGCACCACAGCCCACCTTCCCCAGCTTCCCAACCATGAGGGTCCTTCCTCCAGGCTCTCCTTGCCCTTGCTGGTGATCCCATGAGGAAACAATTGCCATTGCCTTTTTCTTCCTTGCATGAAGTGCAATCAAGTCACCCCTTCCCTTCTCCACCTGAAAACTCACCGCCCCAGGAGACAGAGCTGTGAGGCTTTGCCTATCTCCTCATGGAGTGGGTCTCCTCCAGACCTCAGCAGCATCCCCGGGAAGGACGGGAGGTCACAGCAGTGGTAAGCATTTAGGAGCAAACAGAGAAAACCCCAGAGCAGGAACATGGGTAGATGCAGCAAAGCAAACTGGCAATTTCTAAATATTTGGGATTCTTACAAAAGAGGTGTCCAGACCCTCCTCCAAAATAAGAAGAGACTATTTTTTCTGGGGCAGAGGTATAAAAACATTCCCTAGACTGATCCCTCTCTCTATTTTTCTAGCTGTTCTCACTGGGAAGACCAACCTGCAGACACACTGCCTTTTGCGTCCTGCAGACGTGTCCATGAGCCAGATTTATCTCGGGGAGAAGTGGTTACTTCTCAAGAGAAATACAGAACAGAAAGATCCAGACGAGGGAATCACTTGTTTCGAACCACCGTGCTGCTTCCACATACCTCAGTCCCCCCACCCCATGCCTCCCCCAGGAGCTGCAGCACCCAGCTGATGGGGACCTGCTCTGCCATTGCTGTGCAAAAAAATGGGGAAACGCTGGTTTTGGTAGGAACCTCACCAGGAGCCTCAAGAAGTTTCGGCTCCCAGGGTGGATTTGCACGGCATTGGCCTAAGGTGCAAGGCTAGGCAGGGAATGGGGCTGTTTGGTGTGGGAGGACACCAGGGTTGAATGAGAAGGGTTGGATTAACCGGTGGAGGTGACTTCGCTGGCACGGAGAGACCAAGGTGATGTTTGGTGGCCTCTGGAGACAGCCGCTGCAGTGTGGCATGGGTGGAGACCTGGCTCTGGTGTACCAAGGCATCTGACGTCAAGGAAATGTGTGTTTCCTTTATGGCCTCGGTGAGCAAATGGGCCATCACTGAATTACAATTCCAGTTTCTGAGCTGGAGCTCAGCACCAAGCTAAGAGGTAGATGCAATTCCCGATCACAGCCAGATCCAAGCGCCACATTCAGAACAGCTGGAGGCTGCCCAGCGGCTGCTGTTTCAGGGACATCACTGACCTCGTCCTCCAGTGGGGTGATAGAAATTGCTCCACACACCTCTCCCTGTCCAAATACAACAGCCCTGAAAGCGTCCACACGGCACAGCTGCCTCTCGCGGCACTCAGCTTGTGGGCGAGGGCAAACAGGAGAAGTCCCGTCCGCACGCTTTGCTTTCCAGTGCAACGGAGGCTGTCGCTGCCATCTGCTCTCCCTCAGCCTCGAGTTACAAGATACAGGCTACGTTTTTTTCTTAAGGCAGCTTAAGCTCACAGTTTGGCTCAGCAACACCCAGTCTTGCAGCAGAAAACAGCAGATACGTGAAAGCAGTGCAGGATTCACGGCAGCTGCTCCCACACCCATGCACCGTCCTCCAGCACCTTTTTTCTTGGCTCATTGCAGTGGAGATGCAGGACACGAACCGGGGCAAAACTCCCTTTGAAGCCCGTCAGAAGAAGAACCAGGAACCGTAGCACGTCAGCAATTGATATTACTGAAATCTACAGCCTACTTGCTCCAAAATTCAAAATCGTGCTATCATTCGTGGTTCTCAGCCTTTCCCTGTAAAACATCCAGCAAAAGTAAGGAAGCTTTACATAACCCATGTGAGTTATACCCTCATTGATAGCTGGAGCGAGTCTTCTGAACACCCAGCTACTCTCACACATTGCGGGGGGAAGAAGGAAAAGGAATGTTCCTCCAGCTTGGAGTATTTTTTTAATTGCCACATTACAAAGATGTCTTTGTGCAACAGCCTGAAACACCCTTTTGCTTCTTCCCATTTTCATGAGTGTTTTAGGGCTGAGTTGAAGTCCTTCCATATTACTCTTCCAAAAAGCGAGAGAGGCCCAGGTTACCTGGTATCTGGGTGGGTTGTGACTCATACATAAAGCTATCTGACTGTATTTTATGGTGCCAGCCACTTCGATGCATCAGGGTGTTTGTGTTATTGCAAGCAAATTGCATGCACTAAAAATAGGCTCAGAGCAGGACACAACATCTAGGCTCATGCAAACTCGAGGGGAAGGGAGGGGATTTCAGCCTGGACCTTGGTTTCACAGACTTGGTCTCATAATAAACCCAAAAGTCTGACAAAACAAAGCAAGTATCATCGTATTTCTTCTCGCCCCTGTGTATTTTTGCAGCTGTGGGTTGGGTGGAGCCTGTTTTCATGACCTTGTATCTGGTGTTACGGCAAAGACTTGCAGGAGGAAGAGGTCATCTGTCAAAAATGGATTCAGAAAAATAAGTGGCTGTCATGCTCGCTGGAGTTTGGGATCTCCTTTCCTCTGCGTGAGACCTTTCTGCAGCCAAGCCTAGCTTGAGGAAATCAGCAGGCTGGCTGTCTCCGCAGGCTCAGATCCTGCAACTTCAGCCTTCCCACCCTCAGCTCTACCAACCGCCTCATCTCCCTTCTCAGCCAGCCCTGACGAAGCTGAGATGCCCAGAGCCGTTGAGGTGCCTTCAGACCATCGCTCCCCTTCCGTTGCCTGCACAGATCTGACTTTAGGAGAGCTGTGCTTTGACACATGAACCAAGTCCCACCAGCCACATAGGGCGACCATCCAAAGCAAGCGTGAATTGGGAGTGCCACATAACGCCAGCTTGAGCACTGAGCAGTCACACAACGATGCAAGTCCTCCGAGTCCCACCAAGGACAACTCTAGGTGGGTTGTCCTGCCAGGCTTCCTTCACAAGGCATCACTGAGATGTCCTTGGCGATAAGATCACCCAAGGGGGTACAAACCCCTTGGAGAGGGAGGTACGAGCCCCCATGCAGCTCTCCTGCCTTCCCGAGGGCAGGGAGGACATGTCCTGCCGCTGGTGACCATGCAAAGGAGGGTGCTTCCCATATTACAACACGCTCGCAGGAAGAGCCCAGAGATGCTCGTCGTGGACAGGCTGCTGTGCTGAAATGGGGGCATTGAGCAATCAAACCAGTTGGAAACCCTGGTGTCTAGAAATAAAAAGTGACTGTTTCTTTTCTAACGCCTATAGGGGCCGGTGGGGGCCCGCGCCAAGCAGCAGCAGCAGGTTGGAGGAAGCAGCTGTAGCTGGTTTACGTTGTATTCCTGAGCAGTTCAACTGTGAGCTGGGACCTACGATTGAATTGTGGTCGTCTCTCTGCACAGAGCACTTTTGGCCTCCAGAGCTGGATGGAGACGGCTGCAGAGCTTTTGCTCTTTCTCCAGGATGAGATGGGCTAAATCTCAGGAGCTTTAGCAGGACCAAACCTCACCTTCCTTCTCCCCAGTCCAGCAAGCTTGTTCTCCATGCAGGAGACTTGTCACCAGGTAACTCCTCACCATGCATTTCAAGCGTGTAGGAGGGATGGGTAGAAGCGGGTTGTCCTCGCAGAGACTGAATTCTGCTCCTGAAGCCACATGCCACGGTCCTTTTTGCATTTGTTGAAGGGCACGTCGTGGGAAACTACTGAAGCACATTAAGGAACAAGACTGAGAACGCTGCAGGATATAACCAGGCTCATTTTCTCCCACGGAAAATGCTTCCCCAGTGGCACAACCACCTTCCAGCCATGACAAATCTCAGCAGTAAGGTTGGCTTTAAACCCAAATAACACCCCAAGTCAGTGAGCAAAGCATCAGGTTTATCAAGTCCTTTGCAGCACCTAGAATCAAAGTACTCCAGTGTACACCACAGAGTAGATGTCTTTATGTTAGAAGACCTTAGAGAAGGGGTCGATAGAAAATTCCCTCACGTTGTCTGCCCTGCTCCACCCTTCTCTGCTGGCTGATAGGAGGGTTGGGTAAGCACATTGCTCCTTCCCAAACATGCTTAAGGAGAACCATGTATCTCTTGCAAGCAAAGGTCAGTCTTCCTCCCTGGAAACCAAGCTCCTCTCTCTTTCGCATGTGAAATTTTCACTCTCCCCTTCTGCTCCTGAAGGCAGGAGTTTAGCGTGGGCGTCTCGCAGAAAGTACCTTCCCATGTCCTCAGGGATTGCAGCCCTCTCCAGAGGAGCAGCAGGACCTGGTACCTGGGTTGGCCTTCCCGGGAAGCAAGGAAATATTTCCACATCAGGTGGGAGTTTGATGGCATTACTGCTCCAACTCAAACACATGCTCAAGGTGGAGGAAATCCCATTTGGACAAGCAGCAAGCATTTGGGAGATGACAGCCTTTGAGCTTCTCATTCATGCTACCCATGATCCTGCTACACCAGTGAGAATCATTCAGTGGAGAGGACGCAGCCTGTGCCACAGATGCTGTATGCAGTGGGTACTGCATCCCCAGGATTCGGGGATGGGACCCTCACCTGAAGACGTGGGCCACTGTTTGGACTTGCCAACAGATGAGCCATTGACGAAGAAGAGCAGACACCAGGCACCGAGGTTTCACTTCAGTGAGGCCATAGAGAAGAACCCAAGTGAACAGAAACCAACGAAAGTATTTGAGTCTCCGGTCACCCAAAACCACTAAGATTCGGTGCAGCTGCACCGAGCAGCTCACCGGAGCTGCCGGGGATCAGGCGAGGTGCAGGGACGGGTGCTTGGGATGCAGGTGCTGCCTCTGGGTCGGGGCATTCCTGGATACCACCAGCACCAGCTCCCCGGCCAGGGTGATGGGGACGGCAGCGCCCTGCCTGCCTGGCCAAGAGGTTTGGGGAAAAAGTATGAGATGTGCAGAAATTCCTCCTGGCTTTTACAAAGGCTACCGCAAGTCTGGGCCAGAGCATCCCTTAGTGCAATCTGGTGCAGTTACCTCGAAACCTGCTCCTGTCTGCTGGTCCTTTGTGAGTCAGCATCAGCCTCGGAGGCTTCTCCCGTGTTGGATTTCGGGATGGGGAAGTCCAGCTTGGGCCAAGCATTAAGCACGAACCCAACACTACTGCGAGTCCCACCCGAGACCTGAGCAAAAAAGGGGACCCTGCCTGCAGTCATGCACCCCACCGTGTTATCCTTCTTGCATCCCACCTCTGCCATAAGACTCTGTCCCACGGTTTCCTTCCCAGTCCCTCCACACCTACCAGTTGTCCCCTCTCGGACGTGGCTTGAAAGCCATTAGGAATGGGAGCCGTGCTGCTGGTTTTACACAGCAGGGTCCCAAACGGAGCTCTGGGCTCTGAGGCATGATGGTAACACTAAAAATAAACAGTGCAGCCGGGTCCAACAAAAGGTACCTCTGCTCCCCACCACTCTTCCGCGGTCTTGGGGTGGAAATTGAAAGAGCCCTGAATACGTAGCAGGTGGCTCCAGGCAAGCGCAAGATGGTGGTTTCTGAGGAAGGACTTGCACCAGGACATCTGGGGAAACCGCAAGCGGTGTTTATGGCGTCCCAGCCTGCAGCCCATCATGTGTTTCACAAGTGGGCACGTGTTGTTCCAGCGCAAACCGCCGTGGGTGCCTTGCTCCCACCTCCCACACCAGGCACCTCACCCACAGGGAGGTGAGTCTTCCTCGGGCTCTGAGGGAGCACAAAGGACAGGATTAAACCCCACGGGGGACACTGCAACGGTCCTCGGGAGGAGCAGGGAAAGGCTGGGGACGAACGCTGACAGTGCACCTACGAGGTGCAATCCCCACCTCCGTGACCAAGCATCCCGTAAGAGCTTACAGGAGTTGGGGGACTTCATTGCACGTAGGATCCTGGTGCATCTTCAAAAATCTTGGTCTGCAGCCGTCTCCGCTCAGAAGCGCCGAAGCCACGTGCCGCAAAGCCTGCAAGGAATGTGCACAAGGGCGCAGGCAGGACTACGAGCATCCCACCAACACAGCTGGGGCATGGGGAACAGCTTAGCCATAGAGTGGGGTGCTCATAGCATAAATAACTTGGGCCTCCCTTAATCCTAATGTATAACCACAAAGTTTCAGCTAGGTCTCCCATCTCAGAGCACTTTTTCGGTGATATAAGTTGTATGTTGTGCACTGTGCACCTACTGCTTACCCTTGGAAGGACCCAGTCAACCCACTCCGGCTCAGGGTCCTCAGGTCTTAACTGTGCCCTGACCACACACTCATGCCTTAGGAGGTGTCTGTTGTTAATAGAAAAAGGTAGAGCAGCAAAAAAGGGCTGATCTGCTGTCATGGTTTAACCCCTGCCAACAATTAAACATGACACAACCGCTCACTCACTCCCTCCCCTTCAGTGGGGTGGGGGAAGAGAATCAGCGAAAAAAAGTAAAACTTGTAGGTTAAGATAAAGACAGTTTAATAGGACAGAAAAGAAAGGGAAGATAATAATAATAGAATACACAAAACAAGTGATGCACCATACAATTGCTCACCACCTGCTGACCGATGCCCAGCCAAACCCCTGAGCCATGGTGCCCCTGACCAACTCCCCCCAGTTTATATACTGGGCATGACATAATATGGTATGGAATACCCCTTTGGCTCCACTGTCCTGGCTGTGTCCCCTCCCAGCTTCTTGTGCATTCCCAACCTCCGCTGGCAGGGCAGTATGAAAAGCTGAAAAGTCCTTGACTTAGTATAAACACTGCTTAGCAATAACTAAAACATTAGCATGTTAGCATCCTAAATCCAAAACACAGCACTACACCAGCTACTAAGAAAATTAACTTTATTCCAGCCAAAACCAGGACATCTGCTTTGATATCCAAGCAGGGAGAAGAGCTTTGCATCCACCTCCTCAGCATCTCCTAAGACGACTCAGCCTCCAGCTCCCTGGATCTCCAGGCATCCCTTTCACAAGTGCCTACATCCCCCAGTACCTTGGGTACCAGGGTCACCCCACAAAGGCTGGTGCTTCCCTGCCTGCACCCCTTGGCACACGGCAGAGCCTGATGTGGCAAAGGAGCTGGTGGTGGTTTTCCTTCACAGGGGGCAAGGTGACAGATCAAAACATGGTCTTCACACCCTTCCAGAACCTCTTGAGGTGCTGCCCCAAACACAGGCTTGAAGTGAAGGCAGGTAAGGATGCAGATGCTCTGTCTCCCCTGCTGCAACATTGACTTTGTTGTTTGATCAAGGCAGATGCTCCCTTTTTGCCCTCCGTTCTCCCCAAACAACGCCCACCACCACTAACCATGCCCCATGAGAAAGGTGGATGGAGAATACAGCAGGGAACGGCTCCACCAGGCAATGGAGGAAGGGACTACAGTATGTCTTTGAGCAGGACCATAAATAACTGACCCCCATCCCATGACCTTGGAGCATCACAGCCCACATCAGTGCTGTGGTAGATGGGCAGGGACCCATCTTCATGTTCCCTTGAATCAAGGCCCAACAAACAATACCCTTTTCCTCGCTCCATCGCATTACAGCATTTTGGCTCACATCTCTCCTGCCCCAGAGATGAAGCCGGGCAGATATGGAGCAGGAGAGAGGGGACAGCAGAGGCTTAACACAGACCCCACTGCAGGAGCAAGTCAGAGATACCAGGCTCTTCCCCCCCACCACCAAAGATACAACACCCCACTCATCGCAACCAAAAACCACATTGCAAGGGAAAATACAAAATATAGCACTTTAATTGCAGGAAGATAAAAAAATTTTAAAAAATTTCATAAACTTCAGGCATGAAATAAATAGGCAGCTTAGTAGCACACACACATGTACAGTCCTGGTTCGTGTCTGCTGCAAGGCACAAGCCCCATGCCCAAGCAGCTCCCCCGTGCTGGGTGCACACACAAAGCGTGTTAATGAGGATTTACACATGGATGCCGCTGCCTGGTCACGCTTGGGAGAGACCAACACATGCATTTGGGAGGGTGAAGCCAAACTAGTCACACTACACTGCAATCTTTAAAATTAAAGATATTATATATTTATATAAACTCTGTCTCTGGTTAGGAAAAATTAAGATTCCTAAGTTCTTATATTCAACATTTACATACATCATCTCTGCATTGGTTTCCAAATTTCAGAATACTTTGGTATTACAAATAAACATATAAACCTCTCAGCAAAAATAAAGAATTTGAGAAGGTTCTCCTTGGAAGGCATACCCTATCCTCCATCAGCAGGACTCTTTGGGGGCAGGGGGGGGAAACCAACCTGATTTCTGGAAAGAATTTCCTACATTTGAGCATTTTAAGGTTTTTCCAAGAGTCACCTCCTACCCAATTGCTATTCTGAGCAAGGTCCAAGTTGCAGACCACTGGGGCAGGTCGTTATAGCTGTTGATTTTCAGTTCTGCTTGACTGGCCATTAACAAAAGGCAACGCAAAGCACTCCCAGCCCTAACCTTCCCGCACAGCTCAGATGCTCCCTCCTCCCCCTGCCATTAGCTACAAACAACAGTACATGGACTACCCTGCTTGGTACAAAAGTCATTTTTATCAGTATGGTGTCTATGGGACAGACACTGAGCATCCAACCTAATTTCTCAGCAATTTTCACTGCTGTATTTATACAGCCTCCGGCCTGGAAACAGCAAAGAACAAGAACCAACTTTCCAAAAGGAGAATTCAGGCACTAATGGAATCAAACTGGGTCTAGATCAACCCGAACCACCGCGCTATGTCTGCGGAGGAGGAGGCTCAGACAGCAATCTGTTGGTTTTCTCTGAAGAGTGGCCGCTGGTGCGTCCCACAGATGTCCTGGAAGATCCTGTACACCTGGTCATGCTGTGTCTCATCGGCTATGGGGAGCATGGGGCTGCTGCTGCAGGTCTTCCCAGCCTCCTCCACCACCTGCCTGACACACAGCTGCTCCACCTACGCAAAAAGACAAAGTCATGAAGAGACTGAACGAAGAGGAACCTCTTTGGGCATCTCCCACTACTGCCATCCACCCCCACCAGGCCAGGCAGCAGGGTATGGAGTGGGAGAGACATAGCAGACCAGTTTGCCAAACAGACACGGGTGGCCAGGGCCAGCCAGGCCAACAGGTCCAACGCCACAAGCCACCTTGGCACAAGCACCTCTAGGAGAAAAGGAGTAGCCACAAGAGCTCCTCTCCCAGCAGAGCTATAGGGAGGTGGGGACAGGCTGGGGGACGTCCCAGCACACACAGAGTGATCCTCTGGTGCAGACACACCAGGCAAGAAGAGGTGACCAGGTCAGAAAGTTGTACAGGGAGGCATAGGACCAGTCTCTGAACTCATAAAATCCCCTCCAGGACCTCACAGACTTGGTGGGTCTCTGCTTGCTCAAGGGTGGATGCAACACCCTCCCTGTGCCCTCCATGCCGTGTCCCTGCTGCCATAGCCTTGTTGGCCCAAGGAGGTCCCACACCGGGTGCAGGCTCCAGAAACACCCTACGCATTGCCCCAAGGCTTTGAGACCCCCGAATTGCTTTAGCTTCTCCAGGGAAAAGCTTCTGTCCAGAGCCACGGGGACTGCCCCTCTCATCCCATCCCATCCTTCACCCTCCTGAAGGTTTCCCAACCCCACTGCTGTCCACCACGGTTGTTCACCACATCTGTTGGCTGTTCAGCTTGAGGCTGTCACTTAACTCAACCATTCCAGGGATTTATTCCCCTCTTTCCCACAGGAGAGGGCAGAGGTCCCAGTGCCAAGGAACAGGAGGAAGAGAACAAATTTCCTAGCAGCTTAGAAAAACTTTTGGCATTTGGGAGCTTTGTTTGCAAACATGATCTACCCAGATCAAGGAGCCCCCAACAAGCAGCAGCCCAAACACCTCTCAGGAGGCTGTGGATAAGCCGATACTCATGCCACACCTGCCACCTGACTAATTCAAGCACCCAAATGACCTGTGGCTCCAGGGGTTGAAGCTAGAGCCCTCCTTGGTGCAGGGGACACAGACAATATGGTCCAGACAAGGTGGGAAATTCAGCAGCAGAGCTCCAAAGGGCAGCCCTTCATACCTGGACAAGGATGAGCTTACACCGCAGTGGCACCGCATCTGGGAACTCCTCTCCGAAGCACAGCATGACCCTGCTGTCTGGGAAGCGGCCCTGGTTATTATAATACTGCTGCAGCTCTGCAAGGAGAAGGGCACAGTTGGAGGCTGCCTGCCTTCGCTACACAGCTTCAGGACCAAGCACCCTGCCATGGAAGAAAGCCGTGGGCTCAAGAGAAGCCAGCTTTGCTGTGCAAAGCCTCCAACCAGGAGGAGTTTGCTGGTGACACAAGACACCAGGTTATTCCTTCCTAGATCTGGTAGCATCGGCTACTCATCCAGAGCATCGGTGATGGACAGGGATTACTCCCAAGTGCTCCAAGGCCAAGGGCTCCACCCTTTCAACCCCACCACGCAGACAAAGAGAAAGAGGGCAATGCTCCTACAAACCTCTGAAGAACAAGTTGGTGTCAAATATCTTCACCACCTCATCCCGGTCCAGTTTGTTGGGCCTGTCCTTGTAGACCACGGTGTTCCCACTCCAGAAGACCCTGCCCTGGCACAGCCTCTTGATGAAGATGCCCTGCTTGTTGCTGTGCAGCAGGACACCCCTCTCCAGGTGCCCAAAGAGCTTCCTAGTGATCTGCTTCTGGCGGTCATTCTGGATGGCATCGGCCGAGGGGAACCGCACGTGCTCCAGGGCATCTGGGGCGTACAGCTTCTCGCCGTGGCCGGAGGGCTGGCTGAGCGAGATCCGGCAGCCCTCGGTGCACGAGGTGGTGATGTGGCCCACCAGCCTCCCACCGTAGTAGAAGCTGATCACCATCTGGGAGTAACCTGGGAGGAGATGGGCACATACACCACCCGTCGGGAGAAGACAAACCCTGCCTGCTCTTCCCTGCAATGCCCAAACTCCACGAGAGTAGCAAGATTTCCTGGGAGCAAGCCCCGCTTGATGGAGGAGACCTCCTACTTGCTAGAGGACATCTTCTCCAGCACTCAGCCAGTGCTGATCAGCAAATGAGAGGCTCCTGATACTGAACCCCCTCCTCCTGCCTTTCCTCCACACTTCCCTTGCTGTGGGCAGATTTCCCCACACTAAAGTCACAGCTGATCCCAGCATCCCAGGGCAGCTCCCTGTGCCAGGGCCACGGCCACAGGACGACAGGCAGGATGCGTCCCTGCTCAGCGTGCAAACCCTGTGGATACTCAGGAGGGCATGGGACCTCCCAAACCCAGAGCAAAGCCTCCCTCCAAGGTGGGGAGCAGAGCCAGAGCTGCCTTCTGCCACCACACACACGAAGCTGAGCCCCGAAGAGGCATTTGATGGCCGCAGTCCAGAACCGAGCAGGGGAGCTGCCTTACCCGAATGATGCTGCTCGTAGCTGGAGTATCCGTTCATCAGAGGCAATGCTGTGGGCAGAGAGAAAGCTGAGCTGTGCCCGCATGCCCGGCTCCCAAACCCCGATCCCGCACCGTCTCCCCTCCACCAGCCCCCCCCCCAGTTTTCTCTCTCAGGTACATCAGGCTTCCCAGGTCCCACACAGAAGATGCCAGCAAATACTCCCAGGTGGATTTAATCTTGTGCAATGTACACTGTCAGGTGCTTGGTACCAAGCACAGTGTTCATAATGAGTACTTTAAGCATTCTTAATAAGGAAGATAAAATACAACTGTTGCCCATTATCCATTGCTGTACAGTAAGTTTTTTCTGCCCTGAACAAAAAACCCTGTCCCGTTAAACACCACACACACTGTCAGCTACTTACCAGGGCTGGGCTGCTGCACCCACCAGTCCGGTATTGGGGGGTTTCTGCAGGTCTCCTGGAGGGGTGAGGGGCTTCTCTTGATGATCCCCAGGTATTCATCTACGCAGGGGGGCTGTGCGAGACCAGACACCAAGATCAGAGCAGTTTCAACACCTTGGGCAGCCACTGCCCTGCACCGAGACACTTGCAGCGTTCAGAGAGGATCCAAATGGCAACGCCAACGGGACGCCAATGAATTTTTTTGGTTAGAAAGATTAAGTTTGGCATTCCCCAGGCCGTATGCTCAAATAACACCCTCGAGAGCTACCGAGCAGAAGCAGCCCAAGGTGACACCACCAAGAAGGGGAATAGAGCTGCAAAACAGCCTCCGTCCCCCAACGAAGGTCTCACCTGCCCGGAAAGCGAGCCGTTCATCGCAACCACGTGCCGGTGCTGGCTCACGCAAATGAGCTGCAAAACCTGGCATTGCTCACCAGGCTGATCCCCAAAGCTTTGCAGATTGAATTTTAGGAAGGCATCGCTATCAGGCAACCCAATGCCATCAGTCCACCTCCAGCCAAGGCGACCTGCAGCTACAGTGAGGGCTTACCTCTTTAATGAGGTCATCGATTGCAGAGGAACTGCAGTCCATCTCCGTGACGTCATTCAGGTTGCTCCCGTTGGCAATGCCCGCTTTGCCTGGAAGGAGAGGCCGGGCTGCAGTGAGGATACACACCGCCCCAGCCTCGGCTCATCTCGCCACTGGGTTTTAGAAACCCTTCACCCCGTGAAAGTTATGAAACCGAGAACCACAGCACAGCGAACAGCACCTCGGGGGGGTCACAGCCCCATCCAGAGCTGCTTTTCAGGACCAAAAACCCATTTGAAACCCATTGCCCCAGTGCACAGTGACCAGCAGCAAGGCAAATCAAAAATTTGGCCGCTAGCAGAGACAGAGCTAGAGCAGAGGAGAAGGTTGGGGTTTTTCTGAGCACCCCAGAGACCAGGGCTGCTGCTGCTTCTCCTTTTTCTGCCAGCCACCCCAAGCACAGTCATGCTGCTGGTGGGAACCTGCAGTGCCATTTGCATAGCAGCAGCAAGCCCCCCGTGTGAACACGGCTGGAGGAGACCAAGATGCTAAAGGCAGATTTCCTGACAACGAGATTTCTTTTTTTTTTTCACAAGTTTTTTTACTTTAAAAAATAGGAAAAAGCACACACACGCCTAACCACAAATAGAGATATACTTAGCACGACCTGTGCCACACCGGACATCGCAGCAGCAACTGCTCTCTGTGAAACTACTGCTACTCTAATCACTGCTGGTAAGAGAGAAGGGATTTATTGCAGCTCCCTGCCATCCACCCAGGGCAGGCATTGGGAGGACAAGGGGTTGGGGCTCAAGTATCCCCCAAGGGGGGACAGATTTTGGATTTGCCCCTACACCATCCTTACAGGACGGAAGCTTACATTTCCTAAGCAGCTGTTTAGGGGGTTAAGGGGCTAGAAAAAAAAAGAAAAAAAAAGCCTGTCCTTCCTTCCCCTCCCTGCCACCACAGTGACACAGGGGACATCTTCTGCAAAGCAGGACAAGCAAAGCATCACAGAAGAGCAGAGTCTGGCCAGGAAGCTCTGCTCAGATGTAGGTCAGCAGCACGAGTCCGTGGTTACTCACAGGACTGACCTGCGCCGGGGGTCAGCCCTTTATCGGGGCACTCACATTTCTGTTCCTCCTCCGGCACGATCCTGTAGACCTTGTAGGGCTCAGAGATGTCCAGCTGGGACCTGTCTGTCACCTCCTCGAAGTCGGGGCTCTTGTTCAAAGCACAGCGCAGCCTCGTCTTCCACGTGGCCGGCTCGGCTTTGTCACCTTCTTTGAACTTGCCTTTGAAAATAGCCCAGGCCTAAAACAAAGCAACAAAAATAAAAAAAAAAATAACCATTCACGTGAGCTCTGCAAATCCCCTCAACCCCAAGGGCAAAGGCGCTGGGGCTGCAGAGAGCATTTTGCATCTTGCTCTCCTCACCTCTCTGCCCCTCGCACCCTCTCAACCACCCCATGCATATTCGCCGTTTCGCTCCTAGACTGCAGACACATGCACGGCTGCCACACGTGGGAACGGGTATCTGGGTGCAGGGCAGCACCACCTGCCCCAGTGATGCACCCAGGTGCAGGAAGGGCTGCAGCACCCAAGTTTTAAAAAGCAGAGGTCAAGGTCCTAATATGCGGCTTCATCTCCGCACCGACAGGTCAGGAGCTGCTGGAGATGAGAGGAATCGCTGCTGAAGCGGTGGTGTTCCTAGTGACCTGGTAACACCTCAATTAAAAGTCAAAATAAACCTCGTTTTCCAGCTCCTGACTAATAAACAAAAGCTGGTTTCTTTTTAAGATCAGAACATCATTTGTGCTTCTGGTGGGAGAATACATTTTACCACTGAAGGGAGACTGCAAAATACATGTTATTTTGTAAATATACATATGTTATAGATTTTTATATATTTTCAGAAGGCTGAATTCAATGCCATCCTCATAACTTAGTGCTCCCGAACCAGCTGCTAACCAGCAGTCACTGCCCTGAAAGTGAACTCACTCACCGGTACAGATATTTGGAAGCGGGGACAGAGGGAAGGGAATTCCTGGGGAAGAGCCTGACCTTTTCGGTTTGGGATGGAATTTTCCATTTTTTCCCCAAAACTGGAAATCCCCCCTTCAGTGAAATCCAAAATTTCCTTCCCTCCTGCAAAGTCTTTTTGGTTTTTTTGGTAAATCCAGCCTTTTATCAAGAATAGCCTGGTAAGAAGTTTAGAGCAGGTCAAAAAGAGCACATCCAGCTCCTTCTCATGTCAGACCAGGATTCAAACGTGCTGAAAACAAACCTAAAACTAGTACCAATATTTGGCAAAAAGAAACAAATACCCCCAAAAGACCCTGGCAGACCAATTGCAGGGTGAACCATCTCCTGCAAGGGTTAGAGATGCAAAACCCAGAGACAGCACGGACATCTCCCACCAACGGGGCTGCCAACAAGGGGAAAAAACAGCATTGCAGAGCCGCAGAACTGTCGAGAAAAGGCATTAACCATCTGTCCCTACCTTGAAAATAGAAGCATCCACCTCCTGGTTGTAGTCCTGCTTCCCAGCGTGTTTCCACGGGATGCGGAACATGGTTTTTTCCTCATTCTCCCAGATGAGCCCAGGGTACAGCTCGCTGTCAATCTGCTCGATCAGCCACTGCCGGAGCCGCCTCCCGCCATTGCGGTCGCACATCCTGGATGGAGCGAGAGGTCCGAGCCCCATTAGCTCCCCCAGTACCGTCCCACCACAGCTGGGGTACAAGGAGGGATCACGCCATGCTGTGGTTTGCCACACGCACAGCTGGTAGTGGCACTGCCTACAGAGACAAGCAGCTCTCAGCAGCTCTGCAGGTCCCACATGCAAATCTCTGTACGTGAAAATCCCCTCCTGGTTCTTTTATAATAAAAAAATCAAGGCAATTTTCTGTGAGTTACTACAAATTCTTACTCCAGCTCTACGAATTCAAAGCTCTTGCTCACAGAATTAGGCTGGCTTGGTGATCTGCTTACTCCTTTTTTTGCTGCGGGATAAGTTACATAGGAAGCAGATGGATGGGGATTAAGCGCCCAGTTGTGCTGTCGCCTGAACAAGTGACATTGGGACAAGCCATCCCAGGGTAGACACCCATTAGCGTCTGCAGGAGACGGGAGCCAACTGCTGTCCCCAGCTGGTCTTGGCACAAGGGTTTGCCCCGGAGGAGATGGCAGCCCCTCTCACTGGGCACTGCCTATTTGGGGAGCAGGCACTGGTTCCAGGCAGCACCCGGAGTCACCGCAAGGATGGCAGTCACATAACCAATCTTCTCAAACGGGGGACCAATGCCAGGATGGAGCGGGGTGAACTCAAGCCACCCTTGCTGGGGACCTCCAGTCATTTTTAGCCAAAACCACTGGGTGACTTCATGGAAGACCCAGGAAAAAGGTTCTCCCACCCAGCTGGAAGCAAAGTGCCAGGCTCAACCCTCCTGGCATCCCCCGTCATCTCCACAGCAAGACCCACAGAGACTTCAGGAGTTGGTGGCCTGGCAGAAGTGACCAGCAGTCCCAAGATCAGCCCTCCAAGCCTTTTGGGCTCACAGCCCTCCTCCAAATTTTACAGGACTGCCTCTCCTTTGTTCTTTTTTTATTTACTGCCCCATGGGAAGGTTTTGGGGAGACGACAAGGATGCTCCCAGCACAGCCTGAGACCTGGTGGTCCCTGCTTTGCCACGGGCTCACAGCAGCTCAGTGCCACCAAATTCTGTCCCTTCTCCATTGCCCTACTGCTGCACAGCAGGACACACAGACCTCCCCAGCCAAGCGCAGCACAGCTTCCGTTTTTAGGGATGGCGATAGCTAACACCACCAGCCAAAACAACCCCAAGGGCACAGCTCTCGATCTCAGCTGCCCCTCCAGAGCTGGATACCCCAACGTACGTGCCACAGCTCATCCCTGGAGGGACAGGGGTAGACACAGCCTCTCTGCAAGCTCCCTTGCACCTTGCAAACACCTTGCACCTGAGCTATGCCAAGACAAAAAGCCTCATAAACGGTTCTCTTCCAAATCAGCCCATTTTCTAGGATTGTTCCATCACTGGCAGAGGCCAGAGCTCCATTTCCCCTCCACAAAAGGCTAGGCAAGCCCTTCAGGCTACCACTAGCCACATGAACCACCACATACAGGACACAGCCAAGAATTCATCCCCACGCACCGAAGCTGCGTGCCCACCCCACGCCAGGAGGGACAAGCAGCCAAAAAAAAAAAAAAATACCACCTGGCTGGCAGAGGCAGCACCGCAGACCCACCACCCTCCCCATCCCAGCTCCAAACCACCACCAAACTCTCCCCAAACCACCCTAACCCATCCCGGGCTTTGCCCTGGAGTAAGGACAGCAGCACCATCTCCCACCAGCCCAGCACCAAGCGGGCTCACTCCCTGCTGCCCCCCCCCGCACGGGGGCTGTGGATATATGGGGTTGGGTTCAGTCCCAGCACCCCATAACCCCCCTGCCCAAGGACCCCCGTGGAGCAAACGGGGGACACCGGTACCTGCGCTCCGATCGCGCCGCGCCGCTGCCCGCGCCGCTCCGCCGCCCCCCGCCTTTTATAGCGGGGCGGGGGGCGGGCCAATTAACGCCCACGCCCCCCCCGAGCCGCTAAGCCAATAGCTAGCCGCTCCCCTCCCAATGGAGAGCCGTCGCTGTCTCCGGCGATCCAATGGGAAGCCGGCCGGTGGGGGGCTAGCGGCCGGCGCCACTTTCTCTGAAGAGCGCGCCTTTCCGAGAAATCAGGGGGCGGGGGCGGGGCAGGGGGCGGGGCAGGGGGCGGGGAGGATCCGCCCACTTGGGGTCTCTCCCGGGCCGGTGGGTCTCGGGTGGAGGACCGGGACCCCTCCGCCCCGGGAGGGTCCGTCCCCGGAGCCGGCTCGGTCCGTCCCGGGCTGGGCTCAGCCTCCCCAAGATCGGTCCGGCCCCACACCAGTCTCCCCAGTCCCAGACCAGTCTCCCCAGTCCCAGACCAGTCCATCCTCAGTGCCAAATCGGTCTCCCCCGTCCCACACCAGTCTCCACAGTCCCAGACCAGTCTCGCCAGCCCCAGACCAGTCTATCCCCAGTCCCACACCGGTCTCCCCAGTCCCACACCGGTCTCCCCAGTCCCAGACCAGTCTCCACAATCCCACACCAGTCTCCCCAGTCCCAGACCAGTCCATCCCCAGACCCAGACTGGTCTCCACAGTCCCAGATCAGACTCTCCAGCCCCAGATCAGTCCATCCCCAGTCCCAGACCAATCTCCCCAGTCCCAGATCAATCCATCCCCAGACCCAGATCAGTCCAGCCCCAGCCCCAGCCCAGACTCCCCAGCCCCAGATCAGTCTCCCCAGTCCCAGACCAGTCCATCCCAGTCCCAGACCAGTCCATCCCCAGTCCCAGAACAGTCTCCTCAGTCCCAGACCAGTCCATCCCCAGCCCCAGATCAGTCTCCCCAGCCCCAGATCAGTCTCCCCAGTCCCAGACCAGTTCATCCCAGTCCCAGACCAGTCCATCCCCAGTCCCAGAACAGTCTCCTCAGTCCCAGACCAGTCCATCCCCAGTCCCAGACCAGTCTCCCCAGTCCCAGACCAGTTCATCCCAGTCCCAGACCAGTCCATCCCCAGTCCCAGAACAGTCTCCTCAGTCCCAGACCAGTCCATCCCCAGTCCCAGACCAGTCTCCCCAGCCCCAGACCAGTCTCCCCAGCCCCAGATCAGTCCATCCCCAGTCCCAGACCAATCTCCCCAGTCCCAGACCAATCCATCCCCAGACCCAGATCAGTCCAGCCCCAGCCCCAGACCAGACTCCCCAGCCCCAGACCAAACTCCCCAGCCCCAGATCAGTCTCCCCAGTCCCAGACCAGTCTCCCCAGCCCCAGATCAGTCTCCCCAGTCCCAGACCAGTCCATCCCAGTCCCAGACCAGTCCATCCCCAGTCCCAGAACAGTCTCCCCAGTCCCAGACCAGTCCATCCCCAGTCCCAGACCAGTCCATCCCCAGTCCCAGACCAGTCTCCCCAGTCCCAGATCAGTCCATCCCCAGGCAGTCCCCAGTTCCATCCCAGATCAACCCCAGGTCCCGGATCAGTCCCTCCCTCGCTGCCGTGGCAGTGCCGGCTGTGCCCCAGCCAGGATCGGTGCCCTGGCAGTGCCCAGCAGCCCCAGCCCAGCCCGGCTGTACCCAGCCAGGGCCGCTGGCCACAGCAGAGGTTAAGGGACCATTTGCAGCCTGATTTCAAAGGGGGTTTTTGGGATTACCAGATTACACACACATTTCTTGGAAGAAAACTGTAATTACTCCCCTGTGGGTACTATAGAGAAATGGGAAATGTATGGAGCTGCACAGATGGTATAATAAAAATAATGATCTAAGGTACACAACCTTTACTGTCATTTCTAATAAATAATGGTTGTAATAGCCCTTGTTTTTAAACACCCGACTGATCCTAATCAGATCCCCCCTGTGAGATTTGGGGAGAGCCAAAAACCCCTTTTGCAATCAGATATGGCTAGGAGGGTTATTTCTTTGCTTTACCGAGAAACAAGCTAAGCTTTGCAGCTGGGGTTTGCGTCACCGTCCCCCGCGACACCGGTCCTGTTTCCCCGTGCCGGATGGAGACACCCCCCCCGTAAAAAATTGTTTCTTTTGTAAAAATTCTGGCAAATTCAGGATATTTTAAAGGGGCTTCGTATAATCGAGCCTCTCCGTTCCCTTGTCCCCTCTGGAGCCCAGCGAGCCGGAGACTAATTGCAACCCTGCTACCAGCAGGGTGATGCCATCACATCTGGCTTCATTTTGGCTCCACGACTTCACGGGCAGCCTGGTAAGGCAAAACCTCAATTCCCTGGGGTGAAGGGGATCCCAGCGGGAGGAGGAGAAAATAATAACCCCCTTAAAATGGGGTTTTCAGCTGCTCACGGTGCCAACTGCGGCAGGCTGGAAGGAAGCGAGACGCCTCGTAGCCCTGCCAGGGGCTGGCAAGGGAAAATGCAAAACACACCCTGGGGCAGGCAGCAGGACCGGGAATTTCTTGCAAACTATTTCCCTGTGTTCGAGCAACACCCCGGGAAACTCATTCACACTTCAGCGGAGAGGTTTTTCCCCACGCTGGAGGCACCGGGCTTTCAGGAGGGCTGATGTGGCACAGGAGAGCTGAGCAGTGAAGCTTGCAGTGCTCCTCGCAATGTAGAAAGAAGTGGAAATCAGCCCGGTTTTACCTGCTACAGGGCTTGCCTTCCAGTGCCCAGAAGTCCTAAAGCCACCACAGTCCCATTGATGCAGGCCAGAGTGGAAAAATATATGTATTTGCCTGGGACAGCCCTCAAATTTGGGGGAACTTTGGCTTAGGAGATGCTCTTTGGGCAACGGTTGTTGCTGTGATGCCAGGCATAGGTGACGCTGCAGCTTACAGGGAGCATCCCTTGTGATTCCCAAATTCAGGGGGATTTTTTCCAGGGGTAAGTGCTGCTTTGGTGCTGCAGTTCCTTGGGGAATGTTTGAGTCCCAGGATAGCCGGTCGAGGGATGGGAAGGGGCACAGCCATCCAGGCTGGTGCAGGCGACGGGATGGCAGCGCTCCGCAGAGGTTATCACACCTACTGCAGATCTAATCTCTGCTTATCACATATCTCCTATAACTTCCTATTAACACCAGAAACTAACTTTCTTCTCTTTTTTTCTTGTGCACAAGTTCCATTTTTCTGCTTCCTAAAGTGATAACGGAGGCATTAAAACCAATATCGACCCAGTTTGCTCAATTTCCCTTCAGTCCACTCCATCAACAGCATTTACGGTCCTTGAGCTCATTAATTGCTCAGGCACTTTCCCACGCAGAGCATGCTGCAGGCACGAACCGCAGCATACCTCCATGTAGAATAACAGCCAAAGGGACCCTTTTCTCAACCTAAAAAGACAGGGAAAAGCCCCTGTAATTTTTCTCCCGGAATCCTGTACATTATGGCTGAACATTGAGTCTTTAAAACTTTTAATTTTGCTGGTGGCTCTCATCAAGAAAATAGGAAACAGGATACAGCAGCGGAGCGGTCATGTCAGTCCATCCCTCCATTCCCATCAGGAACACCGCAAATCAAGACCAGCCATCCTCATGGTTTTAATCACTCTCCTCTTTATTAGGAGCTGGGCGAGTCACCCCCAGCGCTGTCACACACCAAGTACCCAGAAATTTTCATTAAGGGAATTCCTAGAAATATTTTAAATGCCTTTTTTTTTTTTTCTCAGAACAGGTATTTTTGAGAAGCCAAGCAAGGTATTTATAGTAAAAGGCCAAGCTTACATGGAAGATTTAAAGGTTTAAATGTAGAAGGGCTGTGTCAATGGGTTGGGAACCCCCCCTTGTAGGATGGATGTGGGGAGTCCTGGCAAAGGAAGGCAGCGAGTCCACGCTTTGGAAACACGGTGTATGAGTTTGGGGTGAAAAAAGGGACACCGTCATGGTCTTTCGATATTAAAATGGCTGTTGGAGAGGGACAACATTAAATTGGTCTGTGGGTTGACTGAGTCCAATCGAGCAATTGGCTTCTTTTGCAACCGGGGACATTCAGATCGGGCAGCAGGGGAAACCCAAAACCGCTCCGGCTCTGGGGATGGAGGCAGTGGGGACGGGCAGCCTCCGGCACTGCTGGATTTCCCCCTCCCTGGGAAGGGGGGGAGCGGTTAAGAAAAATGCCAGACAGACATCTGCCAAGGACAGGCTGGACCAGGAAAGTCCAAACACAGTGAGGGGCATCTGCAGCCCCGGGAGCAGCTCAGCCTCTGGCGCCTTTCTCCCCATCCCACGGGGTGACAGCCGGGTTCGGCAGCACACCCACACCCCCAGGACCCGTCTCTCCCTCCTCGGGGCAGCCTCGCAGGCTGCATCGGCCCCCAGCTTCACCGCAAAGCAGGAGACAAGGTGGCCTCTCCCCATCTCGTCCTGCTCTGGCTTTCCAAGGGCTGCGTTGGCATCCCCATGCCCTGCCGGAGGAGTGCCCGGCTACCGTGCTGCTGGAGAGAGGGACGGGGCTTGATGCTGCTCTGGGTGATGGAAAAGTGGCCGCGATCCACTGGGGAATGGGGGAACGGGACAGAGCAAGACACTGTCATCAATTAACTGGCTTGCCCAGAGGTATATACAGAGCCAGCAGCCAAAGGGAGGGTCTGCGAGTCCTGACCCCCCCCTGCTCCAACCCTCGAGCCCCCGGCCGAGGCCGGCGCTGGCTGCTTGCTGCCCTAGACATGAACCCCCGCGGGCGCTTGGCAAAGGGAAGACTGAATTTTCCAAGCCCCAGGGCCAATGTCTGCCTGTGAGCAGCCAGCTGCTTATCTGTTCATCCATCTGCTTCTGCTGGTGCCACCTGCGTGGTAGGGGAGCGGGTAGGTGGGAGCTGGAGACCGGAGCCAGGAGCAATCCCTGCTCCCCAGCTGCTGCTCCTTCTGCCTCTGCTCCTGCCGGGCCAGCAAGCACTGCAGCTCCTCCTGGTCCTTGAACGGGTTCCTGCCGTAGTCGCGGCGGATCCAGGTGCGGTACTGCCAGGACAAAGCCAAAAGAGGTTGTCAGGGTCAGCGGGGGCTGAGAAACCCCCAACTTGAGAGCCGGGGCTTGCACCAGCGCCAGTGGAAAGCAGCGAGCTGAGCGGGGGCAATGCCCGCTGCATCCCAGCCACAGCCGAGGCCGGGGGATCCCCAGCCACAGCCAGCAAGCAGAAAGATCCCAGTTTCACAGGAGCTCACGTGCCACGCAACACGATCACGTCATATGAGAGATGCGACAGTTTCCCCCCAACCGAGCGCTCCCCGCATCCCCAGCCCAGCACAGATGGACCCAGCGAGCTGGCAGCATCCTCAGCTTCTCATGCCGGCTGCAGCCGGGACAGCAGCTTTATTTACTTTTCATTGCCAAGAAGCTGCTGTTGTTCCTTGTGTGCCCAAATTCCTGTAAGAAAAGCTTTCCCGCGCTTTCTCCCCGCCGTGGCAGCACGGGGACAGGCTGCACTCGTTGCCACAAGCTGCACGGCCAAGTCGGCTCTTGCACGCTGAGGCAGGTTTGTTTGCAGAGCATCTTGCTCGCCGTTGGGCGGTTGGGGGGTGCCTCTCGATCCCCCCACATCGCTGCAGCCAGTTGCAAAGGCTGCTCCGGTGGCAGGAGCGTGCCAGAGGCCGGGGGCCAGCTGGCAGCAGGCTGAGGTCCGGAGATGGCTGGGAAGCGAGAGACGGTCCGTAAAATTGCTTCCCACTACTGCTGGGATGAGAAACGGCCAGACAGGCCCAGACTGCAGCGCCTGAAAGTGTGGGCAGGAATGGGCAGCTCTGCCGAGACCCGCCGTGCCAGCTGCCCGGTGCTCACGGGGAGCTGGCAGGGTTTTGCCATCTTCCAAAGTAGCTGGGAACCAGCTGCTCCAGCAAGTAGGACTCACTAGGATGAGTGGTAGGAGCATGCCCAGCGATACCAAACACCTTACAAACAGGATGGAGGGCACGGAGTTGGAAATGCAAAACGTGTGGGTTCAAAGGGTCTGGAGAGGGACCGAGCATCGGAGTCCCGGCACGGGGTAGCACCGGGACAGGCATGGGGTGCGGCTGGGGGAACCAGAAGGAGAGGGCAGGCAGCCCCCCCCCCACGAGCTGCCCAGCCTCGGCATCCCCAGGGTGAGATGCCTCTGCAACAGCTCCGGCTTCCCGGGGTGCCGCAGCGGCACCCCACGGCCAGGAGCCACCGAGCTCACCCCAAAGGTGCAGGATGCACGGCAGCGGGACGGGCAGCTCAGCCCTGTCCTGCCGGGGCTGCCACAGGCACGGGGACCATGAGGAGCAAGAGGAGAAAATCTGAGACTGACCCTGGTGGCATCCCCCCCCCGGCCTCCTGCAGCCAGGGAAAGTCAGCTCGGGCAGAGGGGATTTCCGCCGGGAATGTCTGGATTTCCCAAATCCACTCCCTCAGACAGCAGGACTGACCACAGCTGCTGCGCGCTCGCCGCCTGCAAGAATGAAGACCCCTTGTTCGGGGTGGACCCCAAGAACCAAGCCTGATTTCCTTGCTAAGAAAACAACCCTTGGGTAGTGACTTCCAAAGGATTTGGGATAGGATTTGGGGCAAGCATCCATGCCAGCTGCTCATGGGGAGAACATCCCTTCCATGCAAACCATCCGGAGGGATGAAGGTCCATGGGGAGACCAGCCTGGCCACCCAGGCTCGGCACCCACCAAGGCTCAGCACCCACCGCCCAGCCTCGGAGCTGGCTCCCACCATCCAGCAAAGGAGGGAAGGAGCCGGCGGGAGGCCGGGGGAAGCACCCTTCTGCTGCTGCCAGGCGTTTCCTTTTAAAGCCAGAGCAAGAAGTGGTTACAGCCCGTTTCCTCCAGTGCTGACCACTAACCCGCTGCCCTCCTCCTCTCTCCTGGGGTCAGGAGCATCCATCCCATCTGGGACGGCACCGGGGCAGGAGAAAGGAAGCCTGGCCGGAGTGTGCCAGCACCCGGCGGGGACCTTGGGGCAGGGAGGGACAGGTCCATCACCTGAATGCCCATCTGTGCCCTCTCTCACATCCACGCTGTCTTTTCTGCGCTCACTTACTTCCTTTTCTAACCTTACCCGTCATCCTGCTGCTGCTCTTGGTCTTTTCCTTCCTTCTTTATCCATCTAGCCCTGCTAAGCACCATTTGCCAGCTCGAAACCCCAGCTGCACGCTTGATGCGTTCTTCCTGCGGCAAGGGGCTGGCTGGCCAGTCTCACAGAGCATCTTCCCCATTTCTACCTCCCGGGGTCCCGTCCGAGGTCCCTGCTCCGGATCAAGGAAACTAAGGCACCGAGGGATGCTCACCCGCAGCCCTGGGGAGGAGGTCCCCAGAAGGACCGACCTGTTCTTCCCAGGTTTTAACCAACAAGAAATGAGGCTTTTCCTCCTGAGCAGCCTGCCCAGCCCTTATCCATGTCTGCTCCCAAGCACTGCGTTTCTGGATTGCTGCCTGCTGGGACGACAGCTGGGCTAAATGGGGAAATTTAGCATCTTTTCTATCCTCAGCAAGAGCTGAAGCTCAAGTCACAATACCCTTGTTCCTGCATCCAACCTACACACACGGAAAACCGCCTCAAAGCCACAAACAGGAACAAGGTGCGACCTCCCGCAGCCAAGGTAAGCGAGCCAACTGCTGCTTGGCACAAAGCAAGGTGCAGGACCCATGTGGCATCGGGTCCCACGGGCTTCTGGCCACACAGGTGAATGCCTATGGTGCCCACCGCCCCGTGGGACCCCAGCCATCCATCTCGGCTGACCTGCCCGCAATTCCATTCCTCTTGCAAAGGCGGAGGATGCAGGGGCGAGCTGGGAGCAGAGCATCGCTGGTTGGGTTGGAGCATCCATCCTGGCTCTTCCCCTTCTTCAAATGCAGCTGTGGGTGAGTAACGGCAGAGCGCTCCCAGCACCCAGCCTTCGCCCCCGGAGCCATGCTCGCAGCAGTCCGCCCACGAGAGCCATCCACAGCTTCCCTCCCCGATGCTGCGATCGTGGGGAACGCAGGGTGTTTCAAGTAAAAGGTGGCTCTTGCTAAACCCCGCGGCTCAGAAAAACACATCCAAGTGCCTCCACCCTTGGCTCTGCCTTTCATATTTTCAGGGAAATGCTTGCAAAGCCCCCAGCAAAACTCTGAGGTGATGAAAAAGCAGCAGCTACGGGAAAGGGAGGAAAGTCTGGTGCCTGCTGAGCCCAGCCTGGATTTTGGGGAGCAGGAGGAATAGCTCGGATGGAGGGGGGTGGACAACAAACCCCACATCACGGTCCGTGCTGGGACGCGGCCAGAGCGTGGGAAGGGATGGGGCGAGCTGGCCCAGGCAGGGGAAGCCCCACAGGGAATCTCCAGCGCTGCGCGTGTTTTGTAATCCCTTGGACCATTTTCCACCCTCCTCCACGAGCGTTTTTGCAAGCCGGTGATAACGGGGCAGGGCTACGTCCTTCATGTGACAGCGGCTGCCTGCTCCCTCTGGCACCCAGGGAAGGGAACTTGGTGGCAGGGAAGGGGCTGACATTTGGGCCAATGTCACACGCTGTCCCTGCCTCTCCCGGGAGGAGAGAAATCCCCTCGAAGGGCTCGGCGTGGCCGGAGGGACCACCGGGTCCCCACCACCGTTTGCCACGGGGCCATTGCACGATGCTTGTGGCTGCAGTGGATGGGGGGGCTTTGCTTGGGGTCTTGCTTCCAGGGATGGGACCAAGTTTAGGGGTGACGTGGGCTACCAGATGCCTTGTACACATCAAGTTGTGGGTTAGTCTTTCCTTACAGAGGTCCATCCGTGACCTGTGTACCCTCCCGGGGAAGTTTTGGATGCCTGTCCTTTGCTGTGGAACCCGGGGCTGGGCAGAGGAGAAGGGTCTGGTGTGGGAAGCTGGAAAGCAGCCAGGGAGCCAGGTGGGAGCTGTGCTTTTAAAGGCCTTTCCCTTTGCTTTTGAAGGCTTTCCGGGTCAAAAGCGCAACTCTGATCTCCGCGACTAGTGCTCTCCCGATTAAACATGCCACTGTCACTCCCAGCTGCCGGCATCCAGCTCGGCTCAGCTACACCATCCCTCCCCTGCGCAGGATGGGAACCCACCTAGCCAGAGCTTCCACTCTCCTAAAAACTGCTGCTCTGTGTCATTTTGGGGAGGAAACAGGAGAATTCCTCCATCGACACTTGCTCCTGTCTGTCGCCTGCCTCTAAAAGCAGAGGACTTGCTGTCAGAGGAAGCCCAGCCAGATCCAAGCACTCCCAGACATCCCGAAGCCACTCGCAAGAGCTTTCCTCCCTCTCCTCTCCCCCTTTCCGCCTCTGGCTCCTGCTGCGTCGTGCTGCATTCCTGGGAACCAGCCCAGCGCCCTTCCCGGGGCTCCCGGGGGGGGGACTTGCTGCTCACCCGTCCCTCCTGCTGTGTCCTGACTGAACTCTCGAGAAAAGCACTGGGGTTTTAAAGGGCTTTTTTAAGTGCACTCGCATAATGTCGAGGCACTTCTTTTTTTTTTTTTTATTTTCTTCTTTTTTTTTTTTTTTTTTTTTTTTGCATGCAAAACCCAAAATCCCCAGGCAATAAATAGCATGCACAAAAGGCCAGCTCAGGCAAACAGCTGGTCCCCGCCGTGAGCTGCATGCAAAAGAGCCATGCATGTTTGCAAACTCTGCAGACACGTATATAAGGGGACGTCGGCGCGGGACGTACCTCCTGCAGCAAGGTCACCTCGTACTCCTGCAGCTGCTGCTGGAAGCCAAAGTTGGGGCTGACGTAGGACCGCACGGCCTTGGTGGCAGCCAGGCAGCTCTCCCAGCCGAGCTCGGTCACCGTCATGAGGTAAGCCACCAGGACGGTGGTGCTGCGGGAGACCCCAGCCAGGCTGGCACGGTGCAAGGGAGCAGCGTCAGGGAGAGATATTCCCACCGCGGAGGCTGGTGTGGCCCCGCAGCAAGGGAAACCCATGGGTTGCATCTTCCCACGGGCACCCCCGTCTCGCTTGGGGTGCCAGCAGGGTTCCCCAGCCATGGGTTGGGTGGGGGGTAAGGAGCCACACGGGCAGGGGGCCACCACTGGTGGTCCCAGGCAGGTGGCTTCCTCCTGTCCCCTCCTCTAGCCTGTCCCACCTCTTTGGATGCTCAGGTTTTCAGTGCACAGACCACCCATCCCCACGGGTCCCGGCAGCGGAGACCTTCCCCTGTCGCCCTTCCGCTGTTCCTTGTCTTCTCTTCTTCCTCCCCACCACAAGTGACGTTCGACGTCGAGGACACTTTTTGGGAGCCCATCCCCACCTCCCAGAGGACCGACGCGAACCGGGGACGCGAGACGGTTATGGCAGCTCTCACCAATGGACGAGGCAGGCTCCACCACCGAGCCGGCATTCGTGGATGAACTTGATGCACTCCTTAAAATGCTGCAGCCTGCAAGGAGAGAGGCAGGGAGGTGAGGACGGGAGGGCTGCCCACACCTGCAAGGCACCCGGCCACACCAGCAGCAGGAGTTGTGCCCCCCCCCAACTCCCCACCGGGACTTCCCACCACCCTGGGGCTACCGGCGTGGGGTGGGAGCAGAGATCCTTCCTCTGCCAGACCAAGTCAGAGGGGCTGATCTTCATCTGCCAGGAAGGAAATGACCTAGGAGACTTCCCAGGGATTTCCTGCTTCCCAAGGTATCGGGATGGGAGCAGGGCGATGCCATCAGCCAAACCAGCTCAGGGAGGACCCCAGGGAGACAGCCTCCAGGGCAAGGTGTCATCTTGTGCCCAAGGGACATGCACATCCCCACGTCAGAGGTTGTCCTGAGCCATCGGCTCACCCCTAATTCCCAAAAGATGCCAAAAACACCCAGTTCCCTCCAAGGGAAAGATGGCATTTTGCCTGCAGGTCCCAAAATGGTGCAACTCCCTTCCCCTCCTCACCCCAAGCAGCCTCTCCAGCCCCTTCCCAAACAAGAGAGGGCATGGAGAGGTGCCCGTGCCAGGGAGGTAAGGCTCCCAGCAACAACACAGGCTTGTCCCCCAGTAGCTGCCTGCATTCCTGAAAGCATAACCAGTAACTGCCAGCAAGGCAGAGAGAGCACGTTAACCCTAACCGGCGAGTTTTGCAGCAAAACAGGGCAGGGCAGGGAGCCAGGGCTTTCTGGCAGCTCAGCTGCAACGTGCTATGGTGCTTCGCTCCTTCTGAGCTGGATTCTCAGCTATATGAGCAGCACCCATCTTTTTGGAGGCATGGAGACCTAGAAAACAGGATAAATAACTACATGTATACTGATGAGATAGAGGTAGGTGTTCATGGGAGGGTTATGCGGGCTCCGGTGAGACGCATCCCTCCCGCTCATCGCTGTGCGGGATGCTGGAAGCTGCCGCCGATCCCTCCTGAAGACAGCGAGCATCTCTGAGAGTCCACGCCGAGCCAGGTATTCGGCTCCTTGACACGCGTTTGCAATAAACGCTGCCCATTCCTGCTCACCCTCGCAGCCGCGCTGACCCTTGGGGCAGTTTTGAGGCAGAAAACTCGATTCTAGGTAACTCGGGCTGCTGGTGGACTCCCTGACCACACAGCTCTGGCTTTTTTGGGAGGAGAAGAGGGTCCCTTTGGCACAGCTGAGCCAGAGCCATCCGGCAGCGAATGCGGGAGCCGGCAGAGCCTTCGCTCCGGCGCCGGACTTCCTCTGCCTCCGCGTGATGGGGTGGGTGTGCGCCTGCACAGCCTTCCTGATTTCTCAGAAGCCAAGGCACAAACTACTGCAGAGTTATTCCCCCCCCCACGCCCCTCGCCGAGGGCTCACTCCCAGCGGGGCTCAAAGCCGGCTTCCCTGCAGGGACAAGGCAGAATCCTCCAAAAGCTCCCCCACCCCTGTTAGCCCATCAAAGGGGATGCTCTTCACCCTTCCCTGGAAAGGGGATCGAAGGGGATGATACTTTTCACACTTCCCTGGAAGGGCAGGGCTCAGGCGCCTTCTAAGAAACCAGCCAAGGATGTATTCAGAAATAGCAGAGGGTTCTGCTGCCCGAGGAGAGGAGGAGAGATGGAGGAGTCTCTGAAGCTGTGGTCATACTAAAAATACTGAGCCTCTCAGCCCTGGATGATGTCAGTCCATCGCTCCTCGTGGGCTACAGCCATGCCTCCTTCTCAACCACCAAAACAAACGGAGCATCGCCATTTGGAAGGGTGTTTCCCTGCCTAAAGCTTGTCCCGGGGGATTTCTCCTCGTCCTACTCATCTTCGCAGAGCAGGCAGCATCCCCCAGGGCCTGCACGTGTTGCCTACACAGGTCCAGGCTCTCCAGATCCCAGTCCTCCATTCCAGCTCCTTGGCTAGGACCAGGAGCAATGCACTTTGCTTGCAAAGACATGATGCTCTCGCCTCCGGCTCCCTCAGCACGCTTGCTGCCAGCCTCCTGCCCGCTCCATCGCTCTCCCAACCCATCCCAGAGGGAGGGAAGTGAGCACTTCAGCCACTCCATCCATCCTCACCCACTCCACGGGGTTTTTTTCCGCAGGTAGCCAGCCAGAGGAAAGCTCTCCCTGTTCTTTTCCAGCCTCGAAGCGTGGGATCGGGGCATGGAGCCTGGTAATGCTGAGAGCCACTGAGGTCCTGAGTCACAAGCATCTTCTCTGCAGGACACAAAGTTCACCAGGATTGTGAAATCCAAGGCATAAACTGACAAGCAGAAAAAGCAGAAAATAGCTCCTTGAATAAGTCTTCCTTCCGGCAGCCAGCCTTATCTTCTTTTTTTTTTTTTTTTTTCTTTTTTTTTTTTTCTCCTTTCAGTAGACATGCCACAAATGCAAAGAAATGTGAGAAGAGAAAAAATAACAACCAAAAAACCCAGCTCTTGCTGAGGCAAGGCTTTCTTGTAAAGCTTCTCTTTCCGCTCAGCGGGAGCATGAGCAAGCAGAATCACACCCGCGGGCACGGCTGCTCCCAAGGATGCTGGAAAACCAGCACCTCTGCAAGGGGGGCTCAGTCCGGTCACTGTGCATGAAGTTTTGATCCTTTTTAGGGTTTGATTGGCGAGAAAAAATCCCTCGGAGTCGCCTATTTTCTGGTTGCAACGGATGGTTTATGGATGCCTGTCACCCAAAGCAGCAGCGGGGTTCTGCAACCTCCCCAGTGCCAGCAGCACCTGCACCCATCGCACCCCAGCACCGCGCCCCATGAAAGCCTGGGGCTTCCTTGCAGCATCTCTCACCAGCTTCATCTCAAGAACATCATTAAAGGACTTAGAAGTATCTAAGCTTTGTGTGGGGAAAAAAATGTTGAGTTTAATAAATATTTTATTTCTCTTTCCAAGGAGAATGTCTAGAAGACCAACACAAATCACTGTCTTTGTAAACCAATAAAAAATGCTCCCATTTTCAACCCTGCCCAGTAGAAGAATTCTGAAATTTGATGGAAAATTAAATTTACAGACTGCAAACACACACAGAAACAGATTTTAAGTCCTACAAATGCTATTTACCATCCGAGAATGAACCGCAGCTTCTGTCAAGCTCAGCAATGATGTGAAGTTTTCACAGCAGGAATGAACTGAACCTTCATTCTGCAGAACCTGAGCTTTTATTGACCAACAACTACCAACACGCGATGCTGGGAGGCAAAAGGATGGCAAACGACTTACAGGTTTTGACTGGATGAATCTGAGGCCGAGATACAGAGATAGGTCATGTCCTGCAATATAAAGACAGTTGCAGTAATAAGATACCACCGAGAAACACAAAATGCCCCATTTCTCTCTTTTCCCTCTCCCCAGCTGAACCTTCGGTGAGGGGAAAGCCACAATCCACTTTCGGTGCCATCGCCCTGCTCCCCACGGGTAGGGAGAGCTGTGACGGGTCGCATCCATCCCACCCCGGGCTATTTCCCCCCCATTTCAGCCTAGAGGAGAGGCCAGGCTGTGGGGAACTGCTACGATGCTCAGGAGCCCCCCAAAACTCAGCCACCCCTTTCCTGGAGCCCTGACCGACGAGTCCCATCAGGAAGATGTGTGTGAACACGCACTGATGAAGTCACTCTCATCAATGAGTTATTTCCTCCCGGTCCTTTTAATACACAATAAATCATCCTGCCACATGTTGGCGTAGGTCAGATTACTTTCCTTTCTTTAAAACATCGCTTCCTCGATCCTCCCTGTTCTGAGCTAAAATTAGATCCTTTTCATCTGAGTTTTTGGGGGTTGGGTTTTTTTTTTCTTAGTGAAATGGGTGGAAATCCTGCCAGCCAGAGCCAAAACGGCTGAGCACCAGGGATTGCCCCATCTCCATCAGCTCCCTGTGGCATCGCTGCCGAAAGGTCCCCCCTGGGCTGACGCAGCCCAAACCCATGGGCCACTTCCCTCCAGCCCACAGCAAATAGGGACGCTGGAAAAAGCCAATTATTTAAGGAGGGAAGGGGCAGAGCAGGACAGGCACGGGGATATTTCTGCACTGGAAAGACCCACGTTTCGAGGATGAGCGCGGGCGGGCTTTCCCATGCATCACCTCTCCATCCCATTCATCCTCCCCAGCCCCGTCCCACGCTCGCCCCCGCCATCCCACAGCCTCTCGTGGGACGGCGACGAGGTGCCACAGCGATGTGCCGCTTCGCCGGCTCCCTGTGGCGTGCCGGCTGGATGCTCCCCACCCGGAGAAGCTGCCGGAGAGGCTGGGGCAGCGGGGGAAAAACAGAGCCGCAGGGTTCCTCATCCACATCCCCGGCCAAACCGCGGCTCCCCGGCACGCAGGGGATGGTGGGTGGTGGGGGGAGCTCAGCGGATGGAAGGGGGCCATGCACCAGGCAGGGGCACGGGGACCAGCAAGTTTTTGCGGGGTGAGCCGTGATGGGCTGCGGCTTTCCAAAACCTGGCTGTGCCCTGCCATGCCTGGTGCCAGCCCGATCTCCCCACGGCGAGGAGAACCACCGTGCCAACCGGTGGAGCAGCTGAAACGACCCCACTCCTCCCCAAACCCTGACCCGCACCCCGATCACGGATTAACTGCCGGGCTCCCAGCAGCTTCCCCTTCCCCACGGGGCCGGGTGCCCCCATCCCACCTCAGGGAGCTGGGCCACGCATGGGAACGGTGCTGGGGTTTGCGGTTCCTGACCCAGGGCTGTGATTGACACATTGCTCAACCCACCATGCCTTTCCAGTTCCCCTTTCCACCAGCCCGCTGGCTTGCTCCGTGTTGTAAGCTCACCATGCGGTTTGCTATCTGTCTGGCCGTGCCCCGAGCCCTGCCAGACCCCAGCCGCTGCCCCTTCTCCAGGCACAAGCTGTTTCTCTGCACCGATTTTAGGCAGCCTCCTTCCTTCTCTCTCTCCTTCCTTTCCTCCACGTTACTCAATCCCTTAGCGGGGAAGAGGCTCAAGCTGGTGTTTTGCTGGGGCTCCCTGCCCATCGTGGCCCCGAAGGACGAGAGGTCCTGGCAGTCCCCTTCGCCTTCTGCAGCATCCCAGGATTTGGGAGCTGGCAGCGGGTCCGACGCCGGGACAAAGTGCAAATTGCACATGGCCATCGGCTGCAGGATGAGCAGCGTGGCCCCAGCATCTCCCGCACGGGGTTGTTCCTCCTGCTGCAGGCTCCACCCGGCCCACCGGTCCGTAGAAGCAGGATTTGTGCACAAAAAACCTAGCCGGCACCTCCGGCATCAACCCACCGAGCAGCTCCCTCCTGCCTCAGTTTCCCCCACCCACAGCCCGAGGGGTCCGCGGCGCTCCGGGGTCAGCGAGACGGGGGACCACAGGACCGAGCAGGCAAAGCCAGGGCTTTGGGAGGGGAGGTGGGATGGGGGGGGTGTGTGTGGGGGGGTCCTCCAGGTCCTGCTGTGCCCCCCCCCAACCGCCCCGTCGGGGCTGGATGCGGCCCCGGCGCTGCGATCCGCGGGGCTCCGCCGCCCTCTCGCGGTTCTCCCCGCGGCAGCACCCCGGAGCGGGGCTGCGGCTGGACACCTTCACCCGACAAACCATCGAGGAGGGAGGTGGTCGTGTCCCCTAAAACATCCCGCTGCCCTCTCCCTCGAAAGCCAGCGCCGAGCCCCTTTGGGTGCAATTTAACATCGCACGGCGCAAATCGGTGCAAAAAAAACCGGTGCGAATCCCGACATTGCTTCTTCCCTCTCTGCCCCACGCCAGGAGAAGACGGCGTGGGTTCCATCTGCACCTTCCCAGCCCCTGCTCCCCCGGGGTGGTCCCCCAGCCCCCCCCCAGCCGGGGAACTGACCTCCAGCACCGGTTTAGCACTGTTGTGGATGGAGAGGATGTGCGTCACCCCGTTCTTCAGCAGGTTTTCCCGGTCCTCAGAGTCTGGAAGCAGGAGCGGCACGTCAGTCATTTGCCCTCCTGGGAAATCCTCTGGACCAAGCACTCACCAGCAACCCGCATCCATCCCCCCCCCCAGCCCCTTGACCCCCACGCCAGCCTCTTCCCGCTGCCTCTCACCCAGCACGATGCAGGAAAGGAGACGGGGCATCGCGATGCACCTCTTTCAAAGCAAAATCCTCCTCGGATGCACTGGGTATTCAGCAGGCTCCTAAAGCCACCCCCAGAATCAGAAATTATACTGCTAACTTGGAAAAGGCTGTCATGTCCTCACTGTTGGGTGAAACCCAAGCTTCACCCTGTTCCCCACAGGACTAGAGGCCCCAGCAAGAAAGCCAGGCGTTGACCCACTGTAAATATTGTCTCAGCAAACGTGGGAGGTTTCCAGCCATGCCAGGGGTTCCCCAGTGCTCCGGCATGGCTGGTGACCGCAGCTCCCCCCAGATGTCCCCTTTCCTGGGCTTGAGATGCATGGAGTCACTTGCAATTGGGATGGGGCTTTTTGGCGGCTTTGGATCTCTGGAAGATGCCGAGGTCCCCAGCCGGGAGCAGGCACAGGGAGCCCCCGAGGAGAGGGACTCCTCCAGCCCCGCTGGCTGCCTGGGGATCCCACAGCAATGCGGAGGTGGAGCAGGGAAAGGCACTTACCGCGGATGTTCCCGAGGTAGAGGCCTTTGACAACCTGGGAGGTGACAAAAAAGGAGAGAGATTTCAGACAGCGCTGGGCACAACGTGCATCCGACGTGGCGGGAGCATCAAGCTGCATGCACGGTACCAGCGGGACCAGGGCATCTGGCAGCAAACTCCCCAGGCAACGATAAACCAGGCACCTAATTAACGAATCATCTTCATTAATGAACACCAAAGGCTGAGCCCACTCAAACCACCAACCCAAACCCCTCCAGGAGCGCAGAGCTCAGGAAAACTCAGCACAGAAATGGAAGGGGCTTGCCTGTGGTCCTGTTGCTATCGGAAAGGCACTGCTGGGGGCTGGATTCCCCAAAACAGCCCGGCTCATGCCAGCCTCCTCCTTCAAGGTGGGGCTCCAGCGGGGACTCCCCCCCATCTCCCCATCTCCCGGAGGCAGGCCAGCCCTCCTGCAGCTCGGTTTTGTTTTGCTATTCTCTAGCAACCACCTCTTGCAAATAGTTTCAAAGATTGCCTCCACCAGCTGGGGATAGACGGGCAAAGGCACAGGCTATTTATAATACTTTTCTGGCCAGGATGTTGCAGTAAGTGCTGTCAAGTATGCAAATTTGGCCTCCAACTCACTGCTGCAGGGTTATGAAGGAGAAAAAAGGGGCAGCTCAGTATTTACGGGGTGTAAGAGCCCGCCAGAGCAGTTTCCAGGGACACAGAAAGGAAGAGCTGGTTACCAGTTGGACGTGTTTGCACCTGTCTAGCAGAAAACATCTGGTTTGAGAGGCTGTAGGGAGGGTTTTCAACAGCACTGGGCCACATCCAGCCCATTTCTACCATTCAGCTGAACCCCAGCCCGCTCCTGGGGTGCAAACACCTGGATTCAGCAAACGTCTGTGCCCAGCACAGCACAAGCTGTTACCACTAGAAGGGCGACGCCGAGCCCCGTGTCTCATCAAGTCAAAGCCAGATCCTGCAACACAAACGTGTCTGCACCAACCCAGCCCCCAGCAAAGGCAGCCGGGGCTCCCCAAGAAGGTTTGGTGACACCGGGGAGGCTGTAAAAGCCACTTTGCAGGTCGGGCTGCTTCTGCAGGGGGTGAAACCACAGTGTTAAATCGCACCAGAGCCACGCAGAGAGAATTTGCCCTGATCTGGTCTTTCTGTTGTTGTCTCAGAGTCTAATTTTAAACTGGAGAACACACATACCAAGCGGTTATTTAAGGATACCAAGAGAAATCAATCCCCTCTGCCAGCCCTGGAGTTCAGCTGAGCAACAAGCAGCAGTAAAACCCCACTTCCCCCTTTGGAGCACATGGCTGCCCAGCACAGACACGTCCCAGGGGGGGCAAGGGGAGGAAATTTCCATGCAGGGACCCCCGTCAGCCCTGAGGATGCTCATGCCACAGCCTTACCACCCAAGGGACGAGCATTTAAAGCCAGCTGCCACTTTTCTAACACCCGCAGACACTTAGCTCATCACCTCAGATATAAATCCAGGGATCGCTGTTTAGTTTCTTAATTCCCTTTCTTAAGTGCTTGAAGTTTCAAAGGGGAATGAGAAATGGTTGCATTTAGGGCATCGTGGTAGCCTGGGAACGAGCATCCCCCTGGGCTGCAGAAGAAAGGTCCTGCCCAAGGAGGACATGCTGGCCAGCATCCCACTGTCCCCCCCCAGTACCTTGCTCATTCCACTCCCCATGGTTTTCCTTTCCTCAGGATTGGGATTCAGGTGGCTTCTCGCTATCCAAGGCTATCTGCAAATAAACACCCCAAAATCCCAGACAGGATGGTGAGATCTGCCCTTCTCCAGCCGTCCATCCCTCTGCCAAGAGCAGGAGGAAAGGGAACATGTGCCAGGAGGGCAGCGTACAGAGCCCCAGCAAACTCAGCTCACTTACCGGCTGCAGGCTGCTCCGGCAGGTCTCTGCCGCTGTGCTGACGGGTGAAGAGGATAGAGGAGAGTGGCCGGTGCCAGGCAGGGGAGGATGAAATAAGGATCTGGAGCCGTGGCGAGGCTCAGGTTTCTCTCCCTGGGGCTTTCGCAGCCTTTTGGGGAGGGTGAAGAGGAGATGTTCCTGGGAATGACTCCCTCGTCCCAGTGACGCTCGTCGGGCTTCATCCTGGGATGCTACAGGCTGGTACGAGCCCTGCGCTCAGCAGGATTTCTCTCCTGTTCGTGCTAATTCCTCCCAGTCACAGGAACGAGAGCAGAATCGAGAATAAGGCACTTACCTCGAAAACCAGAGCGTGCCGCAAGCGATGTGCAGCTAATGGAGCATCGAGGATAAGCCCATCTCCCCCTCCCTCCAGGAAGGGAGATAAGAAGAGCTGTAAAACAGCACTGCAATTCCAGCATATGCTTAAAAACATCAATTTTCAAAGCAGATACGCCTAGCAGCTCAACAGCCCCCTCCCAGATCAGTGCTATCAGCCTGCCGGAGGCACGAACAACACAAAGAGCACAGAAAAGCAAACCACGAGCGTGGGGAAAACCCCACAGCTATCGCCAGTCTGTGATTCCACCATCCTTATAACATCCTCCTCAGCACCCCAGAGACAAATATTTCACCTGAGGGTGCAGGAAGAGGAGCTCCTTGCTTAACTCCCACCAAATCATCTCAGTCATCTCACCTTAGCAACCTTCCCCGAATTTCTCTGACTGGAAGGGAAAGGCTGGCCAGCCCCCAGCACAGCGGGTGGTCACAGGTGGCTGAGACCCCCCCAGGCTTTCCTCCACAGCTGCTACATACAGGTGTGGATTTAAAACCATGAGAGTCTTGTAAATCAGGAAAAGAGCAAACTGAAGTCAAAGCTTGCTTTAGTCCTCGGAGGTGTGTTTTTAAACCAAAGGCAGAAGTTTGCCTGCAGAAAGCCTACGGGACACACATCAGCTGAAAGGAGAAATTTGGCAGGTACAGGCAGAGCAGAGGTGCCAGCTTTCTTAGCTCAGGCCCTGAAAACGTTAAGCCATGAACCAGAACTCGTTCAGACCACTGCATTTAATAAAAGCTCTGAGATGCTCCCACTAAACGCAGCATTTCTTTCCCTCCCCCAGCTGCAGTCTGAACACCATCACCTCACACAAGAGGCAAGGCATGAAACACACTTCAGGGGTTCACCTAAACCTGTCCTTAGCTGAACTAGACCTAGTAATTCTCTCTCTTCCTCACTAGATTCTGCACAGGATACTGGAGCAAGGTCCGCACCTGCCCATGCTGTTGAGAACACGTTCCCTTCACAAGCAGGGCAGACAGACACAGCAGCAGCGTTGATCCTCGCCCCACAACCTGCGGCAGTTTGACTCATGCCGCTGCCTTTTGGAGTGCCGGCACGCTATTTTTGGAGCGGTTATGGGACACCGAGCCTCTGCAGGGGCTGGGATCTGCTTACATTACATATAGCTCAGCCTTCTGCACAGCAGGACTGCCGGCTGTGCCCCAGAAACATTCCCTTTAACTGATTATATACCAACCATGACACGACTCTGGGAAAGCTCTGCCCCTCAACCCGCACTACAGATTACCATCACAACAAACGCATTTGAAGACCAATAAAAGGAAACTTTCAAGTTAACCAGACATTTATTAGCATCTGTGTAGGCAGAGAGGTTGTTCCAGTACATAAGCAACGAGGTCACACGCAGGTGATGGAATCATTTCATATTCAAGCAGAGCAGGTTCCACTGAGTTGCTTCATTTCTTCCATTCGTTCTTCTCAAAATCCCACTGGGAAGTGATGCCCTCCACGGGATTAATCCGCATGTCCAACATTCTCTTTGTCTGCGCTGACAGCCACTCGTCAGAGAAGGTGTGCGGAATAGGGCCGTACACTACAATTCAAAAGCAGGCAGAATTACATCATGATACAAAACAAGCAAGTTGGGAACCGAGGTACAAGTTTCACTAACAAAAAGCTTTTTTCCCCCCGAAGCCATCAGTGCTGATCACATGCACGTCATCACTGTTCAAACCTACGTTCCCTACATCCAATTTCTGAAGCATTCAGCTCAGACCAGATTCCCACATTGATTCTCTAGCCGTTTTGTTCATCAGAAAAGGCTTGTACCAAGACAACAGCCTCCTCCTAAACTTTCACCGCGAGTAGATGAAGCCTCAAGACGGAGAGCAGCTCATTTAACTGCGTGCTCTGCCTCACAGCAGCTGGAAGGCTCCCTCGAGGTAGGATCGTTAGCTGGGAAGGAAGCCAAACATGGCAGAAACCCAAATGTTTACTACCCAGGCAGCAATAAACGTTTGCGACAGCAGGTTTCACAGGAGGAGGAAGCTCTAGGATCATTAGTGTATCACCACTCTTTCCCCTCCCTTTCCTCTCCTCCCACCAAAACTCTCTCCACCACCTTCACCTTTCTACAAGTCAGCTTCCTGAATATTTACGCTATGTACCTGGTGATCTCCATGAAGTGACAGCTCCAGAACTGAGTTTGAGACTAACAAAGAGCAACTGCCAGGAGGTCACCGGAACAGCTGTTCGATACACATGCATTCTGACCCCCCGGAGCAGTTTACGGAGAATTCTCTAATTTCCCATCAGGTATCAATTGATCTTGCTCTTCATTTAAGACTTAACACTGTATGGCATTTACTTACTATAATGTTTCTGCCAAATGAGGATGACACCAGTTACACCAAGAAAGAACAGTACTGCACCGAGGACGGTCTTCCATTCGTTTGATCCTCTGTTCATTTCTGCATAGCTCTCGTTAAATTTGATACGATACACTGCAAAAAAGTTAAAAAGCATCAAATCGTTTCTTTTACTCTTCCCATGACTTGCAGGCAACTGGCCGCTCTCCAGAGGGAGGTGACCAAAGCCTAAAGCTGAACGAAAGGGGAAGGCCTGACAGAAGGAAAAACAGAGCTCTCCTTCCCTGCCTCCAATTCCCAGGGCGCTTACTGACCACAAAGCTTCCTAGCACAAATAATTTCAATGGGAAAGCTGGTATCTCAAAAGGCTTCCCTCAGCTTCGCCACTAAGGCGAATATTTTGAAGTTCAAAACAGCATCAGATTTGGAGAGTGCTTACGAATATTTGAGTGATTCCCAAAAGAGTTTTAAACCTTCTCACTGGGACACGGGTGGACACAGCACCGTTGACAGATCAGGTTCTCCCTTGCATACCATGATGGCAGTTAGAAAAGATGATGCGGTTTTATTGGCAAGTCAAAACACCTGCTCGGCACTTTAATTACCTGAAATTTGGTAATGCTAAGGTCAGTGGTCATTAACATTCAAATACACAGGGTTCACTTTACTCTGCCGGACTAACAATTGCATATTATTATAACGAAGAGATGTTCTTCTGGCTTGTCAATAGCAGATGGGAATCAAGAAACAAATATGATTATTTGTTTTCTGGAAGAGGAAGAAATTGCTGAACTTCACTTCCAGCACCTAACAGACACCACAGCAGGCGCTTCTAACTTTTTGAAACAGCACCAAGGATCCCAAGAACACAAACCACTGATCTCCACTCGCACGTACACAAGGAGCTCCATCATAATTAACAAAGCTCCTTCACGGCTCTGCTTGCAGAGCCGCTGGAAAGAGCAGGGTTTAGCAGCTACCTCAACAGGCACCGCCTGCCGCTTTCTAGTAAAAGTTGTCAACAACGAACGCACAACAGATCGGATCGCGTCGTTGCTAGCTGTAAGGTTAAAGCCCCTGCTACCTACATTCGACCTTCTCATCAACGGACAGAGCAGTCCAAGACGCCTTTTCCTTCTCTTTCAGCGCCTTCTGCTGAGCAGAGAGATCCCTTACAAAGGCCACTTCAGGCAGGGGAACGTCACGACGGTCGACATAGGCTGGGAGGCTGAACTCCTCTGCTTTGACAACACCAGCTGCACATGGGAACAGAATACACACCCATTCAAGCTTCTGACTCTTGTACAAACATCCCTTACTGGTTACAATACAAAAAAACAACGGTGCAGTCAAAAACGTGACGACAGTTAAGGAATACAGGAGGGGAAAAGACTTCTGGGTGAAGCATTCATCGGAGAGGAAGAGGGAAAAGAGAGAGTACTTAAAGCGGGTGCTATTTTAAGAGCATAAGAATAAAGCAGAAGGAGGATCTACATAAAAGGTAATATCCAAAATTACTTTATTAATGACTCTGCCATCTCTGTTTCCAGCTGTCACACTGATCACCTCCCCTACCAAATACCTAGAAGCCCTCTCCACCTTTTCCATCCTAGTTTCTGCCTGGCCCTCGGTTCCTGCCGCCTCCCCAGCAGCCGTCAGCCCTGCCTACGCCTCCGCAATGCCATCTGCTGGCACCACCTGCTCAGACAGCTGTCCTGCCACCGGGCAAGGCACGGCACCAGCCTCACCAAACCCCCTCTATCCCATTTCTTTCCCTACCCAAACCCCAGCAGCAGCTTTTTGTGTTCTTCCTCTAGAGCTCTTGTTTTATCGTCCTTACTAAAACAGCGAAGCGGTTGCCACCTACCATGGCCGTGCGCTCTCACACAGATGGAGGTGGAGATGGCTCTCTTCCCAATGAGGCTGAATGCCCTGGAAGCCAACATCCTGTCAGCACAAAACAACAGCAGGTAAATCAGTGTCAGGTAAACACATCGAACATACAAAGGTGAAATAACACCATTTTCCAATAGTCTATAAAAAAGAAAAGCCGGCCTCGAGGCTTCCTGCCCCTTCTCCAAAGAGCAGCACATCAGACCGAACCGCTCCGGGCTTTTCAGGGACATTCCCCCACTAGAGCTACTTGGGTGAGTATTCCTCTCCCCCCTTTTTTCCCCGCAGCCTCCTGTATTTGAACTCAAAGGCATTCTCATGTTCAAGTCAGCCTTCCGGGATGCTTTCACTCAGTAACGAATCGTTCCAGGGCACAAGCCAGGAGCCCCAAGCAAGCCGAGTCTACACACATCTCACACCCACTGAAGAAATACTCCAGCAGCAAACAACACCGGCACGTCCGAGGGAAGGGCAGACACCCGGCTAACGGTTTCTCGCACAGCCTCCCTGCCCAAGCCTCCGCTCCAGAACACGGGTTTCTCACAGGCCCCTGATCTCAGCAAACAAACAAACAAAAAAAAACCCCACGAACCCCCCGCGAGGTGAGCGCGGAGCCCAGCGCCCACGCCTGACCTTGGCGTGGACCTCACGGCACAGGGAAGCGAGGCCTCCGCCCCCCCGTCCAGTGTCACCCACGGCGGTGACGCCTGACACCCGCCCGACATGCCGTGACACCTGCGATATGACGCCCCACCGACCCCCCCCCCCCCCCCAGGCTCCTTCAAGGGGAAGGCCGCAGCCCTCCGCCCCTCATTCCCCCGCCGCCAACCCGGCCTGCGCCACCCGCCATCCCCCGGGGCGGGTGAACGTGGCGGGCAGGGCCCACCCGACCACCGGCGGGGAGCGGGCAGCCCCCGTACCCCCCGTTACCCCCCTCCCGGCCCCGCCGCGGCCCGACGACCTGGCGACCGTCCTCTACCCGGGGCTGCGACCGGAAGGAGGCGGCCGAGCGGAAGCGCGGTGCACGCCGGGAGTACGCGGGAGAGCGAGAAGCCGTGAAGGAGCGGCCCTTTAACCCGCGGGGTTGATGGGATACGGGAGGACCGCCTCCCCTTCCGTCCGCCTCCGCTTTTTTACGACAGCGCTTGGCGGCGTTTGACGACACTTGGCGGCGGGCGGCGGGACGGGGAGCGGGGCCGGTGAAGCGGTGGCGGCCGTCGGGGCTGTCTGCCGTGGCAGGATGAAGCTGACCACGCAAGCTTACTGCAAAATGGTGCTGCACGGCGCGAAGTACCCGCACTGCGCCGTTAACGGGCTGCTGGTGGCCGAACGGCCGTCGGGCGCTCCGCGTCGCGACCAGACCGGGCCTCCCTCGCTTTTCGTCGACTGTATCCCGCTCTTTCACGGTACCCTGGCCCTGGCGCCCATGCTGGAGGTGGCCCTCACCTTGGTAAGGCGCTAGGCCTGGGAGGGATGCGGCTGGGGGTGAGGAAGGGCCGGTGCTGAGGGGACTTGGGGGGCTGGGGTGGTTCTGCCAGCCCTGCACTAGCGATAGCCAAATCTGTGGGGTGAGCGGTAAAAGTAAAGTGGAAAAAAAAAAAAAAACAGCGAGGTCCACCCGCTGTACGGCTTTCCACTGGGGAAGCAGCAGCAAACTGCAAAGCCTCGTAGTTTTGTCTAATTTCTTTGCCAGTGCAGAGAAACTGCTATTTCTGTCGGTGTCATTATCTCCAAATAACTCCCAGAGGGAATGTCCTTATTCTACAGCAGGAAGAGCTTTTCCCAGCTTACCTTTAGGGCACTTCAAAGCAGTATCAGCTAATTGGAAAAGGGCATGCTTGTCTCCAAGTAAGAGTGTATAGGTGCATATACATATGTATTTCTTAATTCATTTTAGTGTGCTTTCCCCATTTATGGAAGCCATTAGCCTAAATAGAAAAAAAAAAAAAAAATTATGTGTCTTCATACTGGAGGTCTGGCTTGGGTTTGAAATCTCACTTTGTATCTTGCAAGCTAGCTGTTGGTTAGTTAACCATGGGATAGGCTAGGGCAGCCAAGCACTGCCCGTTACAATATCCCCTACCTCGCCTGCCACTGTGGAAGAGCAATTAGTCATTGTGGGATAATCCATTTTCCCCCCATCGTCATATAGGCAGGACAAGAACGATGTCAGGACCGTAGGGCCGGCGCTTTCCAGTCTCAACGCCCTGGTCATGAAGACCGGGAGCCATCCTGCATTGGACCATGGCTCCTTTCTGCCTGGCGATTGGGGAGAGTCCCTTTGTCAAAACCAGAAGACGGAGGGAGCGAAACATGCTTGGATTTTATTGTAACGGGGAGTCGGGGTGGGCTGGTGCAAATCTGGAGGCAAAGAAGCGTTTTGGCACCTTTGCTGTAGGCATAGCCACCACTGAAGTGAGATCTGGGTGTGATTTGGGCTGTGGACTTTTCTATCCATTTAAAGACTTGTCATTATTAACAGGAGAAAATCCGTGCCTTTTTGATTTCTGTAAAAGTAACTAATTTCTGATTCTTCTAGACTTCTCGGCCTAAACGTTTCCCTCAGTTTAACAGATTGGTTCATCAGAAAATATTCATTTGTAAATAAATTCCTGTTTTTTCTAGTTGAGATGACGCCATGGGAATTTTGAGATCTTTCTGAAGCCTGGGTATGATGAAATGCAGCCAGAGGCACAGGAACAGGGGCCGAGCCTGAGCCTTGGCCGTTTAGGTTTGCCATACTGCTGTGGAGCACACAAAATTTGTCAGTCTTAAATATGTTTACGCCAGTGTAACAGTGTAGGAGTAACACAGAAAAGTATGCTGGTCGTGTAATCATTATCTGCTTACGGTTTTCCTCATGTTACTGCTTGGGAAAATGTAAAAAGACTGTACATAATTGCTTTAATGTAGGCAAGGCTTGACTTTACCTTTCTGAATGACGGTAATTTGTTTTTCCTCTGGGAATGTGTAAGTGGAAGTTGCTAATGAAGTATAGAGTAACATGTATAATGTATTTAAAGTACGTGTAGGGTTTGTCTTTAAGTCGGGATTAGATGCCTTTCTACAGGGTCGGTGGCAGTGAATTTTCGTGAACTTTAGGCCTTCAGTCTAGTTTTCTAGTGTAGGTCTTGCTACAGGATCATATTATTAGGAAATAAATCCTGTTTCTTGCAACATCTGAAATGTCTTGCCACATCTACAGTAAGCAAATCCTTATGGAACCAAAGAAATGGCATTGTCTTACATATTTGCTCTTGGGTTTTGATACAAAAAGTTTAAGGTCGGAAACCCCCAGCATTTCCCACGTTAATTAGGACTTGCTAAGTCACATCGTTGTTTGCAGTCACATTTGATGACTTCTGTGATACTTGGCAGCTTTAAAACACAGCGCTTGACAAGAGCCCAAGGCCTTTTGCTCTTGTTCTTTGTTTAAACAAAGGCAAAGGTGTCAATAAATACTGGCACGGCAGCTATGAAAATTGGATTTTATTGTTGTAAGGTTTAAAAGGAGGGCGCTCTCGCCTGTTCCTTACAACATAACGCATGGTTACTGAATAAATCAGTGAGATTAGCATGGTTGCAACTCGATGTTTGTAGCGAAGTGCCCCTGTTTCTAAAGGATTTTGAAGCTTTGACAGGTTTCGATGGGATCTGTTTCTCTTCCAGTTCAATTACTGCTGATTCTTGGTCAAGCCTGTGGACTGGTCACGCGTGTGAGGGTTTTCTAGAACTAGCCCCACGAGCTTCACCTCCTTTTCTCTGACCTGAGTTATCCCAGAACATCAAATGGGAGAAATAGTCTCCAGATTTAATCTGGAAATAGAGGGTACGCTTTCAAACGGACTTGTCCATGTGGTAACTTCTAAAAATTGCGAGCAGTGCTTTAGCAGCAGCCTAGGTACAAGGAAGCAACAAAATCGGATTTTATTAAACACGCAGCAGTGCCTGAAGGTTTGTAGCTCTGGAGGAGAGAGCAGAAGCGCGTGTGTTTAATTTGCGCTTTGGCTTGTCGGTTTTAAATCCCTTTCAAAAATGGAGTCATTAAAGAAAAAGTGAATTAAGTTTCACATGGCAGGGGGGGTTGTGCCTTTGAATTTCTCAGCTAATTGATGTGGTTTTGCAACCGCATCTTCTCAAAAAAAAAAAAAAAAGAACAAACCCATGCAGCACTTCCCCCTCCGTCCGCATGGCTGGCTCCCTGCTGCCTGTAACAGTGGTCTGATGGCAGTAGGTTACAGCCTTTCTCCTCCCAGGGCTCTCGTAAACCCCCCTGCCACCCGCCTTTGGTGGCCACAGCAAATTGGAGGGCAAGCCACTTTTGATTTTTCAGGGGTGACATGCACCATGTGGAAGCAAGATACAATTTGTCGTCCCGTTGGCTTGCCCTCTTCAGGGCTGGACGTGACTAAAAATATCAGGGGCTAATTGATGCTAAGGCTACCTGTGGTGACAGTGCTGTGGTTAGAAAGTGTTTGGAAATTGCAGGTGGAAACAGCTTTAATTCCAAAAAGATTTTTTTCCCCTTTTTTTTTTTTTTTTTATGGAAGCAGTCTTTAGTTGCCACTTAGGGAACTGAGAACTTAAAAATCATACTCTCTTTTTTTAAGGCCATTTTCAGTACGCAAGAAAAATTAATTTAGAACTAAGGATTTTTATTTTTAAATTGATGGACTTTTTTTTAATTATTATTAATTTTAGTGTCTGGGCTTCTGGCTTTAATGCCAAGCTTTCAAGCCACTAATAATTAAAACCGTAGTCCTAAGCCCTCAAAATGAGTTTGTAATTGAAACAGCAGTTGGTCCTCAGCTATAGCAGGGCTACGCGGCCTTTTTTTTTTTTTTTATCATGTAAATCCATGTCATCCCTTGTAGAGGAGGGATTATTCACGTGGCTTTTTTTTGTTTGTTTATGCAGTCTAATACTATAATTATTGCTAAATATGAGGTTTATTTGACTTGCAGGTTGCGACAGGTCAGCATCAGGTATATTTTTGGACTCCATTTTAATATAGCTATTGAGGGTTTTTTGATGCATGCTCTTTAGGGACTGCAGAGGAAAATTCTAGCTGCTTTCTCCACTTCTATGTTTCAGGGCTCTATTATGCTGACTTGATATCCTCAGTTATAAGGAGAAACATCATACATACATGTATATATATGTATTTTCAAAGCAAGACAGACTCAGCAGGAGGAATTCAGATCCAGCATAAAGCAGAAAGAACAGCAGTGTGCGCATGCTGAAACTGCACTTAAAAAAAAAAAAAAACACACACAAGAAAACTACATAAACTTTTGTACTTGTGTAAATCAAAAGTTGTGTAAATCATATGCAAAGAAATGCATACGTTTTTGCATTTACATACAGATGTTATATAAGGAGGAGCTGCCTGGACTGACCATGTCTGTAATGGAGATGAGAGAATTTATGCCAATAGCTCTTTCAGTGAGCCCTTATCTTGTGGCTGAGCTGGAGAGTATTTTTAGAAGAGTGTTCAGTTTCGATTGAAAGATTTCAAAAGAGTGGAGAATCCACCCACATGGTTTGATAAGTTGCTCCCGCGGTTAGTTACCCTTGCAGGTGAACTCTCAAAGGAAAACAATTTTATCACAAAAGGCTTTTCGTAATGGAGCAGGTTGAAAAAATGATAAATGGGGCAAACTTTTTCTGCCTCGCATTTACCTTTCACTTTGACCTTTATTTGCTAATTAAGGTAAAAAATGCTTACACTTTAACCTAGAAATATTATGTTAGAAATAAAATGAACAGGCTCATTTTGAAAGGACAGTACAGTCACACATCTACATGCTGAACATTTTCTAACTTCTCTCTGTCAGATGAACACTAACAGAAAATAGCCATAAACAGCAATAGGTAAGACCTGGACTCCTTTCCCAGGCAGCACTGCTGAAGCTCTTTACTAGTCTTGTCATTGGAATTTAGGCCAGGCTTTGACTGAGATAACTTCTTGCTCTTTTGCTCCATTTGGTTAATGTTTTCCATCATTCTCCGAATGTTCAATTTGGTTTCTCTGATCTCGCTAAATTAGCCAAACTCTGTGTGTGAGTGCACACATAAATATATATAAATATGTATATATTTAAAGAAGCAGTTGGCAAAGATATTGTAATCATTCAATTACTGTTTTATTTGCAGGACAGACACGAGATTTCCTTAGTTCTGTAGGGTTTTTTCTTTTTTTTTTCCTGGGCTTAATTGTTCCAATTACTTTTTCAGATTGACTCTTGGTGCAAAGAGAATAGCTACGTGATAGCTGGATATTACCAGGCAAATGAACGCGTGAAAGATGCCAGGTGTGTTGGTGCAATATTTCCTTCTGTTTGCTCTTTTATGTTGTACTTTGTACTCTGCCAACAAAAATCATCGACATAAATCATGCGTGTTGATTAACTTTGACAACTGTCATCTGGTTTCACATTGTCTTCGTGGTGCTGGTGGATATGGCCTTTGTTCAGGTGCAGAAACCCCAGTCTTTCCAGAATCACTCCTCTTTAGTGGATACTATAAAAGGCCAGTCTTTGAACGACTGCCAACCAGTTTAATTACAGTTGTCAGGGAAATAGCCAAAATTTGCAGGAGCGTTAGCTTGTGCAGTACATATCTTGTAAACTTGAATGACTCTGAGTATCTTTTGGAAAGTCTTTCAGAAGTGACCTAATTCTTACTAAACTACTTAATAGTCTCTGAGTTTTACTGAAGCATTTTCTTACATGGTAAAGGGATGCTCTTGAAATGGAAGATGATGTCAGTCACACAAATACCTCTTTTTGTTTATTTTCCCCAGGATTAGTCATTTTTTTTTTTCCCCTGCTAGCTATCTCAAATTACTCAATAAGCAATAAAGGGGCCTTCCTGTGGAGCCACAATATAGCTTTAGGTATGTGTATCAAATATTTTCCCTTGTATCTATTGGACAAATCCAGTATCAGGACTAATGAGAGTACGTCATACTTGCATTCAAAGAAAATATGAACAGTTTGTTTAAAGTATTATACTATGTTCCGGTTATTTTGTTAATGTATATCCTTCAGTCACAAGTATGGTTTTTTAAGCAATACTTGTGACTGCTAAGGTATCTAACAGGGATAAGGGCATTATTTGTCCTTTCCTTACAAGGGAAATAAATCTGCGTGAGACATTTTTAAGGAGAAGATACAGTTTCTCTGTTCTATTTGAGGTTTGAAAGAATATCACAGGCTTGGTTGCTTTTTTTTTAAACTCCGATTTCATTTCTGAAGATAACTGGCACCACGCAGAGACTGTCATATTTGAAACATGGTAAAGGTTTTTCTTTAAAAGATTATCTGATTTTGGTAGAGAAGCTGGGCAGTGAGTGGGTTCAAATGCAGACTGGGGAGCGAACTCTGTTTCTTTTTTAAATGCCTGCAAGGGCAAAAGTGGCTGCGGTCTTTGGTCTGGTGGAAGAAGGTAGGAGGCTGCAAAACATTGATTCCACATAAAGTCTGCAGTGAGCATTTTGCTGTTCAAAAACCCTTTGCCTAAGCATAGCTGAGATTGAGATCATGTGCTGAAGAGAGGAGCTGGGGTTTTCTTGGCCTTCTGACTTCAGTCAAGTGTAGCATCAGCTCAATATCTTGTTCCTGTTTGTAAGCACGCAGTGTAGTTTTCACATCTCTTTAAGCATATTTCCTGCTGGTGTCAGCTGAAATGTCATGGTTCACATAACACAGTTACTTTTACCTTCTGCTGCAGTCCAAACCAGGTTGCGGAAAAGGTGGCCTCCAGAATTGCAGAGGGCTTTAACGATACAGCGCTCATAATGGTAAATTACTTCATTGCTCCCCCCGCCCCCCCTTTTCTGTATTGTTAATGTTATGACCGTGGTGTTGGACTAGCCATTTAAATGCTCTTCTCTGGGTCCTCTAATAGTGAAGTAACTAATTTCCTCTTTCCCTCCAAATGCTCTGGGGAAGAGATGCAATGACCTGTAGCCAGTGAAGTTCTTAGTAAGTCTACAGAGAGACTGCGGTTAGCTCTCCGCTGTCTCAAAGGAAGTGAAGGCCTTCTCTGCTTGCGAGGCTTGAGGGAAGGCAGTGTATTTCATGACTTCAGATCCCCTTCTGTGACTTAAACTCTGGTCTTCTATGAAACAAACAGTGCTTTGTGTCCTTGCTGCAGTGACAAAGGATGTTGGCAGTTTAAACGTGTAAAATTTGGCTCACTCGAAGGTAGAACAGTGGATGAGTTAGTGTAAGGTGCCCTGTTTGTAAAAACTGATTTTGTTTTTTATATCATCTCTTTACTTGGGATCTTGAGGAAGAGACTAAGGTGGTGTTTTCCTGTTGCACAACAGGTTGATAACACCAAGTTTACGATGGAGTGTGTAGAGCCTGCCATTCATGTGTATGAGCTTCATGAGAACAAGTGGAGGTGCAAGGACCCGCACGTGTGAGTAAACTTCAGAGTTTGTTTGTGTTCGGGTAGTAAGGCAAAACGGGTTGCCTGGTTAAGGGCAAAACTTGGACTGTGATCAGTGACACTCTAAGGGCGGTGGGTGTAGCTGACAGTGCTTTTAAAGCTGTTTTTTGCTATAGTGAAAGAGAACGGAAGGCTTGTGCAGCCAGGCAGTGGTATGACCACCATGACCACGTTGCAGAGAGTGTGGCTTAATTTCCGGAGTGGAGGAGGTGGTGGAGATTTTCTTTGTGATTACTTTTAATTCCTGGTTATTTTATGTCCTAGTGATTTTTGTGAAGATTGGACCGAAGCCCAGAGAATCGCTGCATCTCTCTTGGACAGCAAGTCCTACGAGACGCTTGTAGATTTTGATAATCACCTGGATGATATCCGGAACGACTGGACAAACCCAGAGATCAACAAAGCTGTCCTCCACCTGTGTTAGAAGGGTTTCTACTGACTAATTTATGGGCATTCCCACTATGTACTGAAGAGACAAAAATGCTATTTTTGAATGTAAATAGAATAATATTCAGTACCTTGTGTGGAAACCCGACTGATTAAAAAAGGAGTGGCACGTCACATGGCAGAGTGATGTGTCCATAAGCCGTTGACTCTTTTTTGTGAGATTCCTTGGAAGAACTGCAAACTGTCAGTTACAGCTGTCCTCGTGGATGCCTTCCCAGTTGTAGCGAATGTTGCTATTCCTTCAAAACCAGAACTACTTCTGCTTGTCCCTACCGTTCATATTACAAAGTTTTGACTAAGTTTTTCTAATCTTTAGAGAGGTTACTTTTTAAGTATTTATGGAAATACCTTGTCCTCAGATGAGAAACTTTAAGGTCAAATACATACAATGTAAGGTTAACGGTTTCTTTTGACCTGGCTTGGAAACGTAATTCTGTCGGCACAGTAAAATGCAAACTGCTGAGGACGATGTACCATGCTCACGTGTCACCTGTTTTGCAGTGGTTTAGCGTGACACAGCTACAGAGAACGTGTTAAAGCAGTATTCCCAAACACCATGGTGATTCCTGCTCTCCGTGGGCATACAACCACAGTTATTGCTTGAATATGTTAAACCCAAGGTAAAAACAAATATTCACCTAACAATTTGTAAAAAGGACTGGAAGTGCACTAATGAGTTTGAATGACAGTTCTAAACCAGTTTGAGTCCACAAAAGAAGAGTGAAATTAATTTTATTATTAATTATTATTATTAATTTTATGCAGTCTTTTGGAGTTTTATAAACAGATCTCATTTTCAACTGGTTCCTATGGTGTCCGTTTAAGTGGGTCTAATATGTATCCCTCCAAGTTCAAGGCAAGCGATCCAAGTACATCGAATCGAGGAGCCTAGATATAGTCTAGTTCAGCTTCTGTCTGTCATTCTAATTAATGTTTGTTTCTAAGAAGCAGCTTGCTGGACAATGAAGCTTTATCTCAGGCTAGTACAGTTCTTTGTAAGTCTTGTTGCCTTGCTCCTCGTGGTTGTTTGTCAAAGTGTAGTTAAACATAGCCTCAACCTGCAACAGTTTCTCTACATTTCCTTCTCTTCCTACCCAAAAATCTTTTTACAAGGAAGATCCAAATGATCCACCTCTCTCCAAGTTCCTGCTTTTTCCTTAGCGTTCTTATTTTAAAACATGGGGAATGGGATTGTCAAAACCTCTTGGTCTACCTCTGCTTCTATTTAAATAAGCACAAGTTTTACTCTTGGCCTTAACGAGAGATGGGGTAAGGCTGAAATCCCATTCTGAGGCAGTGAATAGAACCAGGATGCCTCCAGTCAGGTCCTGCTGTGGAGTTCCCTGCAGTTCAGATTCCACAAAGCCACGAGGCGAGGTCTGAGGTTCAGCTTCCTGTCCAAGGAGGAGATGAAGGTTTGAACCAAAGGGTTGGGTTTGTCTCCCTGCTATGCAGTAGTAAGGTGTGATGGGCATTACGAAAGGGATTGGCACTTAGTAGCCTTTCCTAAGCATGAGTCAGATAGGCTTGCAGGAAAGGAAAATGTTTTCACTTGTTGAGCAAAAACGTGTGTCTAGCTCACAAACAGCGAGATAAACACGTTCCAGTGGCTGTTTACTACACATCCACAGCTGGATGAAAAGAAACAAACGGCAATGCTCTGGCAACGTATATTCGGAGTAGGATCTGCAAATAGCACACGCTGCAGGAAGAGGACTGTTGTCTTACTTTGTACAAACACCTCATGAAATCTAACCTATTGTTCCAGAGGCAGATGTTATCTTAGCAAGACGGGTTACATTAGTTATGTGAGATTGTCAGCCAACGCTGCCATATAAGCCGGTATGTCTCCTGAGCCGCAGGAAACGTATTTCTTATTCTTTGTAACTAGATGTCATAATCAAGCTTTGATTGTATATATGCTAATACAGTCTAATCTCGCAGTACTCCCCCCTCACCCTCGTAAGACAAAGCAAAATGTATGTCATCAGTCTGTAACCTGATGGAAACGTTCCCTGTGACAAACCGTTGAGACACGTTGCTGGAAGGGGAGCAGCTTTTAATGCTTTGTCTTTCCCTCTTTTTATCTTCTGTTTGCTTTTAAATGAGGTCCTTTGAGTGTTTTGCCACCAGTAGAAGCCCAGGCTGGCTTTAAGCAAAAAGGACAAGCATTGCTGTGCTCAGATCTTATCTCACCTGTCCTATTTGCATTGAAGGCTGGACAAAAGGCAGCAATTTCATAAAGGCAAGGCAGCCTGCAGCCACTGTGGCTCATGTGAAAGAATGAGGAAACTGCGGGGCTCAGCAAAGGCTGCGTTTCCCTTTCCTGCTGATGTACCAAACCTTCCTGCAGGAGCAAATGCTGGTTTCCAGGCTGGTGGATCAGCTGTATTCATTGGAGGAATTCAAGGTAACTCCTTTTAAAACTGCTGGGGAAGAAATCTTGGGGAAGGTGTCTGCATCTCCGTTGCTGGAGTCCTCCTGATAGCTGGGAAGACAGCACTGGGCATGGGTGTCTTACTCTTTTTTTTGTTTTGTTAGCAATTAATTACATGCAGTGTTTTTTTATTCCCCTCCCTGCCGGTGTTCACCAAGATTTGGAGATTTGCCTGCCGAGATGTTTAACTCCCAGCTCTTTACCTCATCCATAGGACCTCAGGCACTTGGAAATGCAAAATTATTCCCACGTGGGATTCTTTTTTCCACTCTCAACCCTAATATTTCAAAACAGTAATAAACAGACCCCGCAAGTATCTGAAAATACCAGTATAAAGTGCTTGGGTTTCTGAGTGGGAGGATACACACTACTCTTTGCTGGATCCACGTGAGTACTCGCCGTGAATCCTTTAGTCACAAGGGGAGAACGAAGAGCTTTAAGTGTGCGTTGCTTCAAGCACCCATTCAGTTTGAAATTAAGGATCAGAGTGACCTGAGACCCAGACAGCCACGAGGCGCGTCCCCAGGTGTACCACCAGCTGATGGCCCAGGGCACTTCCAGCTGTGGTCAAAAACTCCATGTACAGATCCAGCTTGAGAAAGCCAGAAGGAAGCAGAGAGTTTGGGGGACCTGTAGGCATTATTTTCACCAAGAAGCGAGACCACCCTAAAATTGCTTGGAGAATCGGCAGCTGGTTGGGGCTAGTTGCACATCGGGAATGGTCTCTGCTCCTCCTGGCTTGCGCAGTGTCGTGAGTGGGAAGAGCAGATGGGTGGCAAGAGCCAAGGGGTGTCTTTGATCAGCTGCTCACGCATACAAGCGAGATACCCGTTCCCAGGGAACGTACTGGTGCCACAGTGTCTCTGAGCTCATCGCTGCGTGTATACATGAGGACTTTGGGTTGGTTTTGTTCTTCATTCAGCAAGTGAAGCAGTCTGCTGCTGGAGTTTTTCCCCCTTCCCTCCTCCCATCTGCCGGCTGAGCCGCTCACGGGATGTTCCCTAGCCTATGTCAGCGTGAAAACGAGCAAAGACCTACCGTGTAACCTGTTTCAGCTCATTAGAGCTGACGTGGGTGCGGGAAGCAGACGAGCAGTTCAGCTGGCAGGATGGAGGAGCCGCAACCTCTTTGCCTGGCACAGCTGGAGCCGGGGGCAGACAGATGTGCAGAGCCCAGCCCCGCTCTGCATGGCGCTGCAGAGATGCACCGTGAGAGGTGACCCCCTGCCCCCAAGAATTTTTTATCTAAGTGGCAGAGATGCACGCCGAGGAGAGAAGACAGTGACAGATGCAGGAAGCAAACCCAGGTCTCTTTGCTCCCTGGCTAGAGGCCTAATCGCTTGCACTCTGCTGCTGCTGCTATTTGTAAAATGTCTCAAGATGCTCGGGTGGAGGGCATTACCGATACGGAAAGAGCTCGCGAATGCTAATGGAGGAGGCTGTTAGTGGGGTGGACTTGCGGTTGACTGCAGCTTGGAAAATGGCCTCAAGGGGAAATGCGCTCAGCATGCATTTGCGAGCTGTGCTTCTAGTTCGTGATTTAATTCGGCTCCTGGAGCGGAGCTGGGTCGCCCACCCTTGCCCGTAGGAGCTGTAGTGAGCTGGTCTGGATCGGGCAGACTGGGCTGGGCGAGCCGCTTCCTTCCCATCCTGCCCAGGCTCCGTTACTCCCAACTCGAGTTAAACATCTCAACGCATCCTACTGCTGCGCTGCAAACTCCTCCTTTGCTTTACCCATTGCCCTGCGACCAGCCTTCCCGCAGCAGGCAGCGATTTCACTGTGCTGAAGTATCCACTGAGGACTTTATCGATTTTTTTTTTTTTTTATTTTTTTTTTACTGTCACTTTTAGACCACATTTTCACCCAGCCGTCTCATCCAAAAGTACACCCTAGCAGCATATTTCCCTTTGGTTTTCAGCTGTCGCCCTGTAAAAGGCGGCAGACGCGGACTGGGAGAGGACGGAGGCAGGTTGCTGGTGAGGCTTTCCAATAACGGGACCGCGCGAAAGGCGAAAGCGGTCCGTGCTCCTGCGTGGCTGCGCGGTGAGCTTGGCACTTTGCAACCTGCCGGAGCTGTGATGAGGCAGACAGGGAACAACGCTGCTCTTAAAGATACCCGGTAGGTGGGCTGGGGGTAACGGGTAACTCCTTGAGTGCTTCCAGGCAGCGCCGCACCGGCTGCAGCGTGGCAGCACTTTAGCTGGATGCGGGCAGGACCGGTGCCAGGCATGTCCCGGTCTGCGCAGCATCAAACCATGAGGGCCAAGAGAAACAACGCAGCCCTTCCTAGAAATGCGCTCTGGAGCTTAAAAGATGGACCTAATTGAAAAAATGTATTGAAGTTGTACCAGGGGATAAAAGGGAAAAGCTGGGCTGAGATTAACCTGGAGCTCAGCGAGCCGAGAAGCGCAGCAGCCGCGGCCAGGTCCCTAAGCCAATTCCCAGCCACGGCCTCCCAGCCGCCCACTGAATCCATGCCCGGCAGGGAGGTGGTTTGCTCTGGATGCAGGTCTGGCAGGAGAGCCCGGCACGCTCTGGTTTTGTGCTTCAGGTACGTGCTCGCTTTCCGCTTTGCTTCCTCCCCGACCTGCCACAGCAGCTCCTGGCTTGCTCGTGAGAGCCGCTGCCACGGCCCGGTGGATTTTCTCCGGGGGTATTTTCTGCCTGCACGGTTCCTGCCGGTTGTTTGGTCTGCCGATCCTGCCAAGAGCCTGTGCTTGGGGAATGCTGGAGCTGCTCCAGTTTCCCCGGAGCCTGCATCTTCAGCTGCCTCCTCGTGACATCCTCCTCCCTTCCCACGCCTGGCATCCCCTCCGGGTACCGCTCGCCTGCCCTGGATGGCTGCGAGCCTCCCCCGGCGTGGGGTTCCGGGGCTGGGAGTGTTTCTTTTCCCCTCCCAGCACCTCCAGCTTCAGCAAGTCCCATGCGATGGCCCTGCTCCCCCCTTCTAGGGCAATTTCTGAGCCAGGCTGGGACCGGCCCTTTCCCCTGCACGGGTCAGAAAAGACCTGGGGCAGAAGCGGGGAGCAGGCAGCCTCCTCGCTCCGTTAGCACGGAACCGGGGTGACGTGTCCCCTGCGTTAGCAGACCCTGGGACGCTGTGACCCAGAAAGCTGCTTCCCCTCCCTCTTTTCTAAAACAAGCCTAGCTGGTGTTTGCAGGAGCAACTCCTTCGAAGGCAGCCAGCAGAGCAGCCCTCTCCGGGCTCTGCTCCACCAGGCTCTCATCCGACGCTTTTCTTGTGGCCGGTGTTTGCAAAATACATCCCCCTCCCTGTGGTTCCTGTGGCATCTGGGAAGCCGTGAGCTCGCCCTGCCCGTCCCCTTCCAGCGAAGTTATGAGGCCGCTCTCCATCCTCGCCCCCTCAGCGGTGCTTCAGCCACCTCCGCCTTCCTCCGCACCAGGGCAGGATGGGGCCGGTGGGTTGGGGAGTGCTGAGCCTGGGGAGAGAGAGGAACAGCCCAGCTGCCGAAGAGCCACAGCCAGAACTGGAAACCAGTCACTGGCCACATCAAAGGACCGCCCAGGATGGTTGCCTGGGCTGGAGGGATGAGCCTTCACCGGGAGAGGTCTCCCACCAAGGAAGCTTTGTGAGCCCATCCTCTTCCTCCCCCTGGCCAGCTGGCTCTTGCTGGGGTTTGGCCAGTTGCCCTGACGTGATGCTCGGCAAGTCACAGCCCCAAGCACCGGGAGCTCCTGGGAGGGATGCGGACCAAAGACGAGGCTGGGGGGGGGTCTCACAGTGCCCCTGGAAACCTGCCCAAGGGTGTCTTTGCTTCCCAGGCTGTGGGGAGGAGAGGAAGGGGTGTGCAATGGTGTCTTTGTTCCTATCGGGTGTCACCACACCAGCTGGAGCAGTGCTGCAGCCCGCAGAGCTAACCACAGTTATTTTAGCAGGCTGATGTTTATGTTTACCTCCCTGCCTCAGCAAGCCATTGTTTTTGGTTGCTCACGGTTTTAGCAACGACTGCTGCTCCAGACCAAGCTGACCCCAGCCCTCTTGGGTTTGGGGCTGCTTGTTCTCACCCAACAGCAGCAAACAGGTAGTTTTGGAGAGAGGCATCAAAATAGCTAATGTGGAGGGGGAATTCCTGCCGCTCAGACTGGATTTGTGCTGCACCGTCAGGGCTGCCGGTGAGGGGTCCCTGGTCCCGTGGGATGCTGCGTGCACTGAGGTTAGGAGAGGATCTGGAAAGACCAGGCTTGCCAGGCCCTGGCTCAGACCTTGTCCTCTAGCTCTTGGACTTTGCAGCTGAACAGGCAAAAAAACCACATGAATCAGTTAATTTGTCTGTTTTTCTGGGGCAAAACTGGAGCCACAGGTTGCAAACATCTGCCCTGGCCTCTGTGTCCAGGAGCGGTGCCTGCAGCTGGGGCTGCAGCCTTTCCCCTGTGCCGTCTGCCCGGCTCTTGAGCTTGAAGCTTTGCAATAACTCAGCTATTTGATAAATCAGAGGAGCCAGATGGGGAGCGAAATCAGCCCTTTCCATATTCGTGATTTTCACCAAACATGGCAGGACCAGGCCAGCAGAAACTGGAGCAAAACCACCCGTTTCCCCTCCCTGCTCCCCTTTATGCCCATCCCAGCAGGGCTTGGTATCGTGCGTGGGGCTCTGATCTCGCCAGAGACCTCCCAAGCTCCTGGGATCAGTTCGCTCCGATCTCCGGGCGAAGTTCAAAGCTTTCCCTTCGTTCCTGCCTGCAGCCACGGGGTGTTTAATGTGCGGCCGGCATTCCCCACACGCCGGCGCCCGGGATGTGAACCGCTGCTTTTCAGCTCTGTCTGAAAAGGAGCCGTCTTGGGGCCTTGCCTCTTAATTGTGGAGGAGGTGAACATGAAAAAGCCTCTGGCTGCTTTTAATGCAGGCAAAGGCGGCTGCTCTGGAGGCAGAGCCTTCGCCCAGGCATCCTCACAGCGGGGTGGTACCCGACCCGGAGCTCTCATCCTGGGGATGGTGAGAAACCCTCTGCCTGGTGCTGTTCCTGGTTTTGGGCTGGCAGGTCAGACAGGAGCGGGGGAAAAACCCTTTCTGGAAGCTGGAGATGCTGAAGATGCTCGCAGAGGCTGGGAGCGTCGCTGCGCTCTAGACATCAGGACCTCAGGGATGCCAGAGTCCTGCCAGAGCTGGGTGTGGGACCCGCATACCAAACTGGTACTTGCCTTTCTAGGCACTTGGTAGCCCCTCCGACTGCTTGTAGGGACGCTCGGTGGTCCAGGGGCTTCAGCTGCAGGCGAGGGGCACTCCTGCTCTTCCCTGTCTCAGCACCGGGCTGGATTGTGCAGCGGGGTGAGAGTAAAGCAGCATTTCCTCATCACCCAAGGGCTTTGCTGGGCTTGGATGGGGCTGGAGGGGGGGATGGATGGGAGGAGCCGGGACTCCACTAACCTGATTAACCAGGTTAGAAACCAACCTTGCAAAAACCCAAACCCGCCTCGCTGCAACCTCCTCCCGCCCTCCCAGGGCACGACTGGTCCTGAGTGGGAACTCCCCACCCAGCCTCGCACCCCCACTCCCCTCCTGCATCCGAGAGCGGCCAAGCACGGTGTGGAGGTGGGATGCGACGGCGGGCATCGTGCCTCCAGCTCCTAGGACCGGGTAAGTATCATCCCCTCGGAGCACCGCAGCCGGTTTCGGCCCCACTCACCCTCCCCGGCGCATCCCCAGCCCCACACGCCGGCTGAGCATCCCCCCCCCTCCGCCGCAGCACGGCCGCCGCTCTAGTGACGCTCGCGATGAGTGTCTGGGAGTTTTTGGAGCGTGAATTCGTCAGGAATGCAAATGCTTCTTTGGCCTGGTGCCGGCAGAGGAGCAAAGTTGAAGCTCCAGAACCAGCCACCAGAAATCCTCCGCGGTGGCATGTGCTGAAATGCCGATGGGAGGGGGGATTTCTCTACCCAAGCATCAATCCTGGTGCCGCAAGCAAGTGCTTGTGTTTGGCCATGGTGGGGATGCAGGGCTAAGAGCCGGTGGCGGCGGGGAGGGGGCTGCTGTGTCCTGCAAGGGCTTGGCCACGGGGGTCCGGTTTCTTAGAGGAGACCCCCCCCCCCGCGCCGTGGGGCTGGGTGTCCCCAGCACTACCCTTCTCCAGCCCTGAGAGGCTGGTGTGGCTTTGCAGTGTGAGCCACCAGCAGGTGCCAAAAACCAGAGAACTTGCCTCAAAACAGGTTTCTTGATATTTGGGTAGCCAGCATGATAGCTGCAAAGTGGGGGTCCGGGGAGGGGGGGCTCTGCTCGCAGCCCTGGCACGGCTTCCCGGCCACAGTGTCGTCATGGCTCGGGGTGCTTGCGGGGACTTGATAAGAAATGCAGAATTAAAACCAGTGATGGCAAGTTCCCACTTCCCCTTGCCAGCTGCTGCTGGCCCACCCCAGAGCTGCTTGGAAAGGTGGAGTAAAGCCATGGTGGAGGTCGGGCAGTGGGAGCAGAGGGTTTGCTTGGCTCTCTGCGGGCCTCGGAGCTTGGAAGAGCCAAAAGGAGTCACTGACCCTCATCCCAATAAGCTTTTCCCAGCAGCTGTGGGCAGGAGGGATGCAGCTTTCCCAGCATAAGGGATTTTTGCCCAGAATAATTTTCAGCTGATTAAAAAAGCGATGTCCCACGTGGGGGTTCATCCACCAGAAAGCCCTCAGGGTGTCGGGGATGCCCAAACGGAGCAGGACCACGCGCTCTCCGGCAGCGCATCCCCAGCTGCCACCGGCTGCTCCGGCTCAGCCCCGAGGGAGGCAGCCCCGGGTGCGATGCTGCAGCCGAGCATCCCTCTATTTCCTGCGCGTGGGCTCGGGTTTTCTCTGAAAGCGCCGGCTGCCTTCATAAACAACCTGATTCCTCCTGCTCGCAACATCTTCACCCAGAAATATTTGCAGCACCGGCCCCAGGAGCAGACGAGCCGAGATGAGATACCCCCACCTGGCAACAGGGTCCTTCTCCACCCTCCCAAAAAGTTCCTCCCAAAACTCAGCGGCCGAGATTGAGTCACTAAAACACTGTGACATCACCAGCGGTTTTTGCTACCGAGCAGCCGTGCTTCCTGTTATGCCCGGGCGCCTATAGAGATACACGTATATATACGCACGCATAGGTGCGCGCTTTTAGCGAGCAATTGAGTTCGCTCTCCTTCCTCCCAGCGTCGCTTCCCGCAACCCTCGCCTCTCTTTTGCAGCACCAGCGGTGAGGACCAGCGGTGGGGCTGGGGACCTGGGTCCCGCTAAGAGGATGAAAACATGGGGCTCAAGTTATCCTGCCTGAAAGGTAGGTTTGGGTGGGTGTTGGGGTCTCTCCTGCTCTGTGAAGGCATCTGGGGGATGGTTGTACATGGAGGAGCTTTAGGCATTTCTGCCGTGGGCAGGACTGGTGTGGTTTGGCATCCTGGTGGCATTTAAGCAAGTCCCACGGGTGATCTGTTGTTCATGCATCATCCCAGAGCCGAAGGGTCCGGTCCTGGGCTTGCTCCTGCACCCTTTGCTCCAGAGCATCCTTAAGCTGATGGCATCCCTCTAGAAATCAGGTGGGGTTTCCTTAGAGGTGGGAAAAAGCCAGCATGGATGGGATGCTTGGGGAACGGATGGGATGCTCCTGGCTGACCCTGAGCATCCTTCATCCTTCATTGCTCTGCTCCCCCCAGGGATATTCCAACCCAGGAATTTCCCCCCAACTTTAATTTTCTTAATGGAGTTAGGCTGGGGATGGCAGCAGTGATGTCTGCAGAGAGAGGAAAGCGGGAGCTTTTAATGCTCCTGGCCTCGCCGCGCTGGGTGAGCAGGGCGAAGGCTGGATATTGCATCTCCCATTAGCTCTGCGTCCCAGTGCTGACCCCTGAGCAGCTCATATTAATCATCCTTGGGGTCATTAGGGATGGGAGCTAACGAGCATCCCTCTCTAAGATGCAGAGCTGCTTCTTCCCTGGCTTTTCCCAAGCCCAAACCCTACGTGAGATGCTGGCTGTGACGGGCATGGCTTCGGATGCGTGATCCAAAAATGAGCTCTGCGCCCATGTGCCCACTCCCTGTGTTGGGGATATTGCAGGTGGGGCTGGTGGTGTGGGGTCTGGGGGATTTGGGGGTCCCACAGACCCCCCCCCCCCCCAGCCCAACATGGTGTGACTGAGGAGGGGAAACTGAGGCAGCCAAGGAGTCCCCATCCTGCCCCAAATCCAGGGCAGAGCCCCAAAATATCCCTCCACCCCTCCGACAAGCTTGGAGTCTGCAATAAAATAAAAGACCCACCCCCTCTTCCAGCTCTCTTACGTAAGGCAGGGCTTTATCCTTAATTAAAAAGAGATTAAAAATATCAGTGTCTGTCCCCTCCGGGCATTTTCCTGCTTGGGAAGAGCTGAAACCTCCCTGGCTGCTGCCTGTGCCGCGCGGGGCTTTTCTCCTGATTAAAAAAGCAGATTAAAGCGATTTGCTCCCCGGGCAGGCAGCTGGGGGGGGGCGGCTGTGGTATTCGCCTCTATCGGACACCCCAAAATCCAGGGTGGGAAGGAGGTGCGAGGCTGCATCTGGCTGCTGGAAGGGGTGGCTGTGGATTCTCTAGTGGCTTGTAAGGGGTTGAGCTGGACATGGAGGTCCGGAGGAGAGCAGGGAGGAGGGGGATGCTGCAGCCCCACGCCTGATCTTCTCCCCCCCCCCCCACTTTGGTCCCCCCCCATTTTTGCAGGCTTGAAGACGTGCGTGAGCAGCGGGAACGGCAACGACAGGACCCCGGCGGCATCCCCAGGCGAGAAGAACCTGCACGTGCCCTCCATCATCGTCACGCCGCCCACGCCCACGGGGACCATGCTGTCCCGCGAGACCCGGCGGGTGGGGGGGCCACCGCCGTGCAGCCAGTGCTGAGCACGGGCACCGGGGAGGGGGAATCCGTCCCCACTCCACCGGGATGGAGCCACAGCCGCCGGGATGCAAACTGGCTGGACCCAGCACCCCGGGAGCTCCCCGGGGACACGCCGGGCACCCATCACACGGGTGGGTTTGGACACCGGTGACTGTTTTTTCTCTTTTTTCCTAAAAGCACCGGGGAGGGGGTGGCATCGCGCGGCATCTCCCCGGTGAATAAAACCCCTGGGGCTCTGCACCCCCCCAGGTTTGGCACCCACCGCCTCCTTCGGGCTGTGTCGGTGGAGCGGCGGGTGGGCTGTCCCCCCCCAAAAAACACCCCTGTCACCACCACCCTGAAGCCGACTTCGTGCCGACGGGTGGTCGAAATTGGGGTACACCCCACCAGCCCCCACCTCTCTGCCCAGATTGAAGAAACCGGTTGCAAACGGCACCGGAAAAAATGAACTCGGCGTCGCCCGCAAATCGCCCTCGTGGCCCCGCCGGATCGGCCGCATCCCGGGGAAAGGAGCCGGGGGCGATGATGCTTCCCGGGGAGCGGCGGCACCAGGAGCCGGCGGGAGAGGCGGGAGTGTGAAAGCAGATGGAAATTTAATTTTTTAATGACAGCAGCAGATGGCAAAAGACACGCAAGTGGAGTCGCAGCGTGGCGGAGCCATTTATAGAGCGCCCGGCGGAGCTGCGGCACGTGCCGGCGGCACCACGGGGGCTGCTCGGTTAATGGATCGGGGGGGGTGGGATCCTGCAGCCCCCGGTAGGGGTTGGTCAGGGGGGTCCCCGAGGCTTGGCCCCCCCATCCCAGCCTAGGGGCACCCATGGGGCAATCCTCACCCCAAGGGTTGGCGTCGTTCCCATGGGTGCCCCAGGGCTGAGCCCGAGGAGGTCGGGGAGGGGGATTGGGGAGACCTGGCATCGTTTGGGGGGTCTCTGTTTCCATGGTGACCCGCAAGCTGGGCTGCAGCCCCCCAAAAATCGCCCAGAGCGGCGGGGTACCGGCGGCTTCGGCCGCTCGGCTGGGCTGAACGTGAGCGGGAGGAGGGAGGGATGGAGGGAGGGATGATGCGGTGCGTGGACAGACGGCAAGAGGAGGGCTGGTTGCTGCTTTAAGGCATGGATGAGTGGCTAGAAGGTGGCTGGAGGCCTGGATGGATGGGTGGGGGGGTGGATGAAGGTGTGGATGGACGGGTGGGAGGGTGGATGGAGGCATGGATGGGTCGCTGGATGGGTGGGTGGATGGATGGGTGGGTGGATGGATGTGTGGATGAATGGAGGGAGGGATGGAGGCACGGATGGGTGAGTGGATGGGTGGATGGGTGGATGGAAGGAAGGACAAGTGGGTAAATAGATGGATAGGGGCACAGATGGGTGGGTGGATGAGTGGATGGGTGGGCAGGTGAGTGGATGAATGGAGGCATGGATGGATGGACGGACAGACAGGTGGGTAGATGGATGGATGGGGGCATGGATGGGTGGGTGGATGGGTGGATGGACAGGTGGGTAGATGGGTGAGTGAAGGCGTGGATGGATGGATGGATGGACAGGTGGGTAGATGGATGGATGGGGGCACAGATGGGTGGGGGGATGAATGAATGGATGGACAGATGGATGGATGGACAGGTGGGTAGATGAATGGATGGATGGACAGATGGACAGATGGCTGGATGGACAGGTGGGTGGATGGATGGATGGACAGATGGACCCATGGGTAGCTGGATGGATGGGGGCACAGACGTGTGCGTGGATGGATGGAGGCAGGGATGGATGGATGGATGGATGGATGGACGGACGGACAGACAGGTGGGTAGCTGGACGGATGGGGGCACAGACGTGTGCGTGGATGGATGGAGGCAGGGATGGGTCGCTGGACGGGCGCATGATGGCGTGGACGGGTGGGTGGTGGGTGGATGCACGGGCTGATGAATGGAGGGAAGGGACGGACGGGTGATGGCAGGTGCCTGAGCAACGGGTGGCTGCACAGGGACAACAGCCGGACTGACGGGCGGACGGACGGACAGACGGACGGCTGCCGCTGTTCCGCGCGCAGGAAGGAGGGCGTGCAGGCGGCCATGGGCAGGGGCAGCGGCCCACTCACCCCTCTGCGCTCCGGGCCGCCCCAGGGTACCCCAGGCTCGGGGCAGACCCGGTGACACACACACCCCCCCCCCCCCCACGGCACCCACGGCCGCGGGGACCCCACGCCCGTCCCCGCGGGGCGCTGCTCCTCCCGGCCGCCAGGGGGCGGCAGAAGCGGGTGAGGGCGGGGTTGCTGCCTTCCCCGCGGCGCCCCGGCAACAAGTGTGCTGAGCGCTGATTGGCCGAGCGCTTCTCCGGGAGCAGCGGGATTGGTCCCTTCGCGACAGACTCAGACCTCCCCCCCGGCGGGCCCGGCCCCGGGGCTGGAGCCGGAGAGCGGCGGGAGTGGGATAGCCAATCAGAAAGGGGTGCGACGTGATAACCAATGGCCGGCCAGCGCCGCCCGTGAGAAACCAATCAACGTGCTCCGAGCTGCGCCAGACCCCGCCCGCAGGCGGAGACCGCGAAAACGCGCCCGGCGGCGGGAAGCGGGGCGCTGTGGGCGGGGCCTCGGCGCCGCGCAGCCAATAAGGAGGGTGGGCGCGCGGCGGGCCCGATCCCGGTTCCGCTTCCGGTTCCGTCCCGGTGCCGGTCCGCGCGCCCCCCCCCCCCCCCCCCCCCCGTCGTCGCCGCTGCCATGGAGCCGGCCGAGGCGGAGTTCTTGGCCGAGAAGGAGCTGGTGACGATCGTGCCCAACTTCAGCCTCGACCGGATTCACCTCATCGGGGTGGGCGGGGCCGGGGGGTGGGGACAGGCCTTGGGGGGCCGGGGGGGGGGTCAGGGACGGGGACGGGGGGGACTTATGGGCAGGCCTTGGGGGCAGGGGGGGATTGGGATGGAGGGGCAGGAGCTGGGGAGATTGGGGGACAGGGGTTGAGGGGACTCGGGGGTTGAGGGGACTGGGGAGGGGGTTGAGGGGACTGGGGAGGGGGTTGAGAGGACTGGGGGGGTGTTGAGAGGACTGGGGGGGTGTTGAGGGGACTGGGGGGGTGTTGAGAGGACTGGGGGGGTGTTGAGGGGACTGGGGAGGGTGTTGAGAGGACTGGGGGGGTGTTGAGAGGACTGGGGGAGTGTTGAGGGGACTGGGGGGGTGTTGAGGGGACTGGGGAGGGGGTTGAGAGGACTGGGGGGGTGTTGAGAGGACTGGGGGGGTGTTGAGGGGACTGGGGGGGTGTTGAGAGGACTGGGGGGGTGTTGAGGGGACTGGGGAGGGGGTTGAGAGGACTGGGGGGGTGTTGAGAGGACTGGGGGAGTGTTGAGGGGACTGGGGGGTGGGCTGGGGCGTTTGGGGACAGAGAGAGGGGATGGGGAGGGCATGGAGAAGGAGCCTGGGGTGGCATGGGGATGGTGGCATGAAAGGATTGAGGGGACAGGTGGGGAGGAGAAGGGGGGAGCAGGTTGGGAGAGGAGGCAGGGCAGCCCTCCCAGGAGGTTTGGGAGGGGGCAGTGCTGTCCTGTGTGTCTGTGTCCCCCCGTCCCCCTTCCATCTCTGGTGCTTTTGCAGTGAGCGGCGCAGCCCCCAGCACTTGAGCCTTGGCTGAGGGCTGGGGGGGGGTGACGGGCTGCCCTGGGTGCTGAGCCCCCAGGTCTGGCAGCGGGTGTCAGGATCTGCCGTGCTGGTGGTGCGAGCTGTGCTCCGCTGCTGCCTGCCTCTGAAAGCATGTTGGCTTGAGCCCGGGGGGGCTGCGTTTCCAGGAGAGATGTAATTTCTGGCTATAACTTCTGTGAAATGCTTTGAAATAGAAAATGCACTGGAAACGTTAGTTATTACTTCTCAAGGGAGAGGAGGAAAAGTCTGAGAGTAAGAATTATGGGCAGTGAGAGGAGGAAATTCAGATGCTATTTGACTCAGGCTTTTCAAAATCCCCTGGAAAAAAACTCATGCTCTCTAGAGATGGCTAAGGCCAAATTAGCAGACGAGTTCTGCGGTGTCCGAGCCCTCACTGCTGCCTTACTCTTGCCTTCAATTGGTCTTCCAGGGAGATCTGGGTCCTTTCAATCCTGGCTTGCCAGTGGAAGTGCCTGTCTGGTTGGCCATTAATCTGAAGCAGAGGCAGAAGTGTCGGCTGATTCCTCCAGAATGGATGGACGTTGGTAAGGATGGCAGCTTTGGCCCTGGGCTTCTGTGGGTGCAGCGGAAGCATGAAATTAAAAAAATTCTCAGTTTTCACCATTAATGGGAAGCTTAATTCAACAAACACAAAGTAACTCTGAGAGAAGGATCAAATGTTCCACCACTGGAGTTCTTTATATTTATGGGAGATGTAATCTTCCCGGTTAAGCTAGGTATTGAACTTCTGTTCCTCTGGTGAGGAGGAAGGGTTAGACTGAATCCCCAGGTCTGACACCATCAGCAGTGATCGCTGGTCTTTCTGAGCAGCACTTGCATCTCTCGCAAGCCTTGTTCAGAAAGAGCTTTCAGGACCTCAGATGACACTCTGTGAGGAGGGAGACCTTGGAGAGCATATACGTATGTTAATCACCGGTTCATGGTTCATTCACTCCATGAAATCATTTTCCTCGAGGGCATCGGAAATGGGAGGTCGTCTCACTCTCTAAAAAGTGAGAATCGTGGCACCCTCCCTTTTGTCGTCTCAAGGGAGACTGAGAAAGAGAAGACGTAAACGCTAATGCAGCTGCAGTAAGAGGGAGACCTGCACCAAGCATTTCTGCTTTATTCATTCAAGGGCACAAACGCTAATTAGCACAAGTGCTTTGTGGGATCACGACAGGCGATCAGTTTTGGGGATGAAGCTGGTGTAGTTCCAGCCTCCTGGCATGGTGCGCTAAGCGCGGCTTCGATGTCCCTGTCAGCATCCTTGTGTGCTTCGTTACAGAAGCCTTTTTCTGCCCGCATGTTGATTCACGCTTGGACATAGAGTTGGTCCTACAGAAATAGCACGTGGGTTTTCCTGGGGGTAAAAATGTGCCTGGAACATTGAAGGTCAGGCAATGACTGACCATTCCTGGTTGTACTTTAGAAAAACTGGAGCAAATCCGGGACCAGGAACGTAAAGAGGACACCTTCACTCCGATGCCCAGTCCCTATTATATGGAACTCACAAAGCTGCTGTTAAACTAGTAAGTAGGAAATGTATTGTAACAGTTTCCGCCCGAGTACATGCTTGCATAGACAATTTTTCAAGCTTTCGTTGGCAGCAACCCCAGAGGGCAGTGGGAAAGTGAGAGTTAATGGAGGTTTATTTCACAGCGTGCCAAGATCTCGTTGCAGCAGTTTTCTCATGGTAACTTCGCATTTCAGTAACTTGGGGATTGCTTGTTCTGTGGCCTGATAATTGGGGCTGTGCCGCTTTATTGAGCGGCAGCTAAGCGTAGAGGCCTTGAGGATCGGCAACACGTTCCATGGCTGCAATCTGTTCAGCAGCCTAAACCCTCCAGGCTTCTTCCTTGGCTCTCCTTCAGGAGGAAAGCTCCTCTTTCCTCAGCCTGAGAAGCAGGAGACCAGGGATATTCTGAGTCTGAACTCCTGCCTGCTGAGGCATTTCACTTGTAAAATGTGCTGGCTGGTATTTTTCTCAGCGCGGGCTCTTCTGACTTTAAGCCCTCGATTACGGTGGGGTGGTCATTTAAGCACTGGCTTTTCCTCTGGAGATGACGCTCTTGGCGTGCGGCTCCTTCCCTCACGCTAGAATAACCCTGACAGCTCTGTCCATGTGAATTGATCTGATCTCTTGAGGTCCTTATGGCAGCGCTGAATTGGCTTAATGGGAGGATGTGGCACAAATCGTACAGTCCTTTCAACTTAATACTCCCTGATAGAGCCACAAGAGCACAGAGCTGGGGCTCTAATCGCAGCCGAGTCCTTTCAATTCCCTGGCTGCCTGTGACTTTGGCCGGGTTATTGGCCCTCTGTGTACCTCGTACCAGCTGGGCAATTAAAGAGCAGAAGGATTCTAGTGAGAACCAGATGCTGCATCAGAGCTGAGCATTCCTGGGTAAATAAACTATCCCAGAAATCCCAGCAGCAGAAGTACCAGGCTGGATTTTAATGTTGAGTTGCAGGTTTTTTCCTCTATAGCAAACTGCTCTGCTTATGCCTCAGAGGGCTGAAGAACTGCCAACATTACTTACGCCGGTGACATAACGTACGAGTCCCTCGCAGCCTGTTCTGATCCTCTCTCTCCTCCTCTAGCGCTTCAGACAACATCCCCAAAGCCGATGAGATTCGAACGCTGGTGAAGGATACCTGGGACACCCGGATAGCCAAGCTGCGGCTGTCTGCGGACAGCTTTGTCAGGCAGCAGGAGGCTCACGCCAAGGTGCGGCGGGGACGCGCAGGGAGAGGTTTGCCAGCTCTGTGCTGGGAGGATTCCAGATGCTGTGCGATTGTGTGGGCTTGTGACTGATGAGAGCTGCTCGTGAAAATGCTGGTTGGGGCATGTTTTTCCTGGGTTGTGGGTACGTCAGTTGGGAACTAAAGCCATATGCTGAAACCTCGCTTTATGGGCTGGTTGCAGCTCCCCGTGCCTTATGGAAATAGTGCTCTCATTGCTCCTGTGCTTCTCTTGACCGGGGGTGGCAGCTGGGCCAGTCCCTTGGGGTGTCACTGAAGGAAAAGCGTGGGCTGCAGAGCTGCTTTCCGAGTTCCTCATCCTCCGCTGCGACAGAGCTGTTTCCCCAGATTCTGTTATTTTCTCTTTTAGCTGGATAACTTAACCTTGATGGAGATCAACACAACCGGGACTTTCCTTACTCAAGCCTTAGATCACATGTACAAGCTCCGGACTAACCTTCAGCCTGGCGAGAGTGCCCACTCTCAGGATTTCTGAGGTACTAGCCAGGCCAACCTTCAAACCTCCCAGGAGAGGGCACTGGAAGAGAGAGCAGGCCCTGCTCCTCACCCTTGGACCTTCATGTGGCCAGCCTCCATCTCCCTGCACAGATCTCCCAAAACCACCCAAGCCTCGTCTCCCCTCAGCTGCGTTCACCCCCTCCTCGGCAGCAGCTGCGCGCAGGCAGGGGTTCCCCTTCCACGCAGGCAGGGGAGAGAGAGCAGGCAGCCTCACGGCTGGATGGGAATCGCTCCGGAGCTGCCGGCGGCACGGGAGCATCCCCGCACGGTAGCTCCTACGCGTTCCCTCTGTGCAGAGGTGGGCCTCTCGCTTGGGTTCAGAGATCTGCTTGGTGCAGGTGGTGGCTTGCCAGCGCTAGGCTGCTGTCTAATGATGTCAGGCGGATCTCTCCGCCCTGGAGAGTGTGGGTGTACTTCATAGAGGGAACTTCTGAGGGCAGCACAGGCCACACACTGGCTTGAAAGCAATAAATTTCTAGGCGGTGCTTCGCCATGAATTTTCTCAACGCCTTGAAAAGAGGGAAGATGTGCCGGCAATGAGAGGTGTCTGCTACTCTGCTGGGGAGATCAGCTGGGAAGCAGATCCATCTGCTCTTTGGAGAAGGACAAAAGAAAACGGTTTTCCCTCTCCAAAGCCAGGCTGTCTTGTAATATCATACATCTTGATTTTTTTTTTTTTTTTTAAATCTGAAAATGTGTGTATAAGAAAAAAAAATAAAAAATAATTGCAGCTGAGTGAACGGCATCAAATTAGTCCCTGTGTTCCGTCGCACGCTGCGCGTCAAGCATACATGGGTTAAACAATGCTTGGAAAAACCCGCAGCTTTCCTCCTTTGGCTCCGGCCCCGTTTCTCTGCGGCAGACCGACAGGCAAGGGCAGGATCCTCGCTGGCGTGGGGCTGCGTTGATGGCAGATGTAATTATTACGGGCGAGGGGGAAATGCCGGCTTGAACCCAACGGTGGCAAGCCGCGAGCGGTGCCCTTCCCCGAGCATCTGGGCCAGCCTCTGCGCTGCTCCTGCCTGCCATCTGTGCCCTGCCTGCCTCGGCCGCTTCCCCCAGCGCTGCCCGCAGGCAGCTGCGGTCGGCTGCGAGCAAAGGGCTCCGACAAGGTGACGATGGCAGGAGCTGCCCTCGGCGAGGCTGGGGGATGCTCGGAGCAGGGCTGCTTTCCCATCGCCGGTGGGGGAGAAAGAATCCTTTGCCGTCATTGTGGAAGAGTTTATTTTTTTTTGGATGTTTTCAGAAATTACAGCCATATATTCATAAATACCTAATTACTACATTCAACAAATAATATATTACATTACAATTAATTCAAACAAGTACACTTAGAACATGTTTAGGTTTGTTGGGGTTTTTTTTTTTCTCCTTTTGGGGGGTTTTTTGTTTTGTTTTCTTTCACAGCATCTGAACTGCCCCCAGCGGGCTCTGCCTTGCCTTTCCCTCCTCACAGCCCTCCCAGGCTCTGGCGCAGCTGCTCGAGCGATTCTGCATGGGGTACGTACAAACAGACATGACCGCTCACCACGGCCCCGGGGGGAATAATTCTGCGAAATTGGTCCAAAAAACGTGATTGTGGGATGGTGAGGGGGGAAGGTCTCAGTATAGGAGCTGCTACGAAGCGAGGCTACATCCCAGTCAGGCTCCTGCCCACAGCCTCATCGCGGCACGGTGGTGGCGAGGGATAAATTGCTGATGATTTTCCATCCCTGGCTTCTTCTCCCCCCCCACCCCGCCCCAGCACATGGGAAGGGAAAAAGCGAGTCGAGCAGCAAGCGTATTTTGCCGTGTTAAAATTCATTGTGAAGCCTGGAGTTGGCAGCGGCTAGGCCAGAGGCTGGCGATGCAATTGGGGATTTAAAAAAGATTAAACTAATTTCTGTCACAAGGGCATTTTGCTTTTTAATCTTGCACAGCTTTTTTTTTTGGTGAAGCCAATGGGAGACCAGGGAGTGGGGGGGGGGAGGAGTGGGGGGGGGGGTTAATGCTTTCTTTGCGAGTGCAACAAGGGAATTTAAAGCAGAAAGCAGAGGTCACCTTTTCCCGTAGACATCAGCTTGTCTCGTGGTGAATTTAAAAAATTAATAAATAATTTAAAAATTTAAAAAAAAAAAAAAAAAGCCTCCCCGGGGAGTTGGGGTACGCGATGACTAGAAAAGTGGCTAAAAACGGCACCGTGTGGTGCCAAGTCTGAACCTGCCGCCCCGGCCCGGCGCTGCCGGCAGCGAGCCGCAGGCAGCTCCTGCCCGCCGGCGGGCACAAGGTACGGGCAGGGAGAACTTGACCCGGCTTGTCCCCGTGGTGCCACCAACCCCATGCCAAGCCGTGGACCCCGCGGGCAAACCCCGGCTCCCCCTGCCCAAACTGCCTTAGCGCCACTCTGATTGTCTCGGTATTTTGGGGGGGGGAATAAGGACACCCCGATGCCACCCGTCCCCCAAACCCTCCAGCCCTCTCGGCGCAGTTGCTCTGTATTTTTAATTTGGCAGGTGGAGCCCACGTGAGGCTGAGAAACCACCCAGCACCACGACACCCACAACGACTGCCCAGAGGGACCAGAAAAAGACCCAGAAACCAAAGAAAAAGGGTAAAAAACCCCCCCCCCAAACCACAGGAGGTTGAGGGCAGTGGAAGGGCTCAGCTCCGGGTTCCCGAGGGATTGGTGGTGGGACAGCACCTGCCCCGCTGGAAAAGGGGATTTATTTTTTTCCTGTTTTTAAATTCTTTTAGAACACTTCAGTATCTTTTCTGTCCTGACCAGCAGCAGTACAAACACTAAAAGCGAGTTAATCCTTTTGCCAAAAAGAAAGAAAATAAAAAGGGGAAGGGGGGGGAAGGAAAAAAAAGAAAAAAAAAAGCAGAAACATATTAAAAAAAAAGGCAAGCTTTTTATAACAATAATTAAAGTAATAAAAACATACAAAACTTTTTTTTTTTAATATATATACACAGTACAAGGCTGAAGCACCTTTTTTTGACTTTTAAATCGCAAAACCAGGGTGACTAGCTCTGACAAGGTAACCCCGCCGGGGCCCACTGCCGGCGCGTGTCTCGTGCCCCTTCCCCGCCAAACAGGAACAAAAAGGTACCTTCAACCAGTTTATTGACTTTATTGTTTTATAGCGAAGTGCATTTCCAGTGGAAAGCCCCGGGGTGGGGGGGGAGGCTCCCGGTGCCGTGCCGGGGAGTGGGTAGGGGGGGGATCGGCGGCTGCTGGCCGGCCGTCCCGCACCTGGCCCCACGGGGCTCCTCCGGCCTTAGTGTTGTCGGTGGAGTCTTTAATTGTAATTTAATTAAAAAAAAAAAAACAAACCAAAAAAACCCAAAAAATGAGCGCTATAAAGTGTGGGTGGGTGGAGGGGGGGGGGCCGCAGCACCCTGTCCCCAGGGAGGAGAGCCCGAGCCGGGCTGGCGGTTGCTTGCAGAGGGCCAGCGGCGCGGGAGGGGACGGGATGGGGTCTGCTCGCCGTCGGGTGGGCTCCCGGCTCCCGTGCTCCTTTGCTTCATGCATGGCACATTCTCCGTGATTTTTTTTTTTTGTTTGTTTGTTTCGTTTTGTTTTTTTTTTTTTTTAAATTTTATTTTTTTAGCTTCAAACCTCCCAGTGAAAAATATTAAATATTCAAGGTAATAAAATAGATATTATTATTTCTAGACTATATGTTCGGCCTAGCCCAAGGAGCGTCACCTGGGATACCCCTTGAAATAACCCCTAGACCACTGCATTGCAGGCAAGGCAAGGCACTTCCGCAGGTGATCCAGCTCGGCTTGCAGGCGCTCGCGCTCCGAGACCATCTTCTGCTTCTGGGTCCTTAATTCCTGCAAGCAGTGAAGGTGAGAAGACACAGTCAGGGCAGGCGACCGGCAGCCTCCGGGGATGGGATCCCTCGTGGGATGCTGGGCTCGCCTGGATGCTCCACAGCGGGGGGATGCGGGGTGCCTGGGTGGGGGGCACTGATGGGAACGGGGTATTGCAGGGGATGGGGAATTGCAGGGAATGGGGTATTGCAGGGGATGGGGCGCTGCTAGGAGGATGGGTGTGCTCCGGGAGGACTTGGGTGCTTCGCAGAAGCCGGGTGCCGCGGCCCCACTCACCGCCATGCTGTGCGAAAGCTGCTCTGCCGTCAGGCTCAGGCTGTAGTGCTGGGCTTCCAGCCGCCGGCACTGGGTCTGCAGCACTTGGCGCTCCAGGTTTTGTTCTGCAAATCCCAAAGGAGAGAGGGTGAGCGCCGGCTCCGTGCACGCCACAGGACCATGCCCGAACACCGCGGTGCCGTCGCCGAGGATGCCAGCCCCGCGCGAGGCTCTGTCCGGCCAGCGGCGATTGCCTCCAGCGTCCCAGAGCATCCCCGGCCCCTGCACTGCCCGTGGGGAACCGCCAGGTCCTGCTGGGGAGGACGCTGGGCAGCTGTGAATACATGAGTTTTTCACGTATACATCAATTTTCACCAGCGCCTGTTGCTTTCGTGCTGCTCCTGCAGTGCCAGAGAGCCTCAAGCACCTCCCCATCCCACCCCAGTGGGAGCCAGAGACGCCTGGTCTAGGCGTGGGGTGGTTTCACTCGGGGAAACTGAGGCACAAAGTGAGGGTTTACCCTCCCTGCCCCGCCCCCCCATCCTCTACCTTCTATGTGTTCCTGGTAAGCTTCAAAAATTGCCTCAATCCCTTGCCACTTGGGCCTGGGGTACTCTTCCTCCTCTTCCTCCTCCTCCTCCTCCTCTTCCTCGGAGGCCGAGTCATGGGGCAGCGGGGGCAGCGCCCGGTGGGGCAGCGGCCCCTCGGCCGTGCCGTTGTGCGGTGGGGCAGCCAGGCGGCTGGACGCCTGCAGCTCGGGGATGTTGTAGTGGATGGAGGTGTCGAGCTTGTGGTTCTGCTCCGCCGTCAACGCCGCCGTCCCCCCTGCGGGAACCGAGCGTCAGCCCCCTGCCTGCCCCCCCCATATCCCCCACATCGCCCACCCCACTGCTGCCCTCCCTGAAGCTGCATCGAGAAAGATGCTCCCCTCAAGGTATTAATTTCCTCCTCCCCAGGTCCTTTTGGGGGGGCTGCAGCATCTTCTGGGGGTTTTCATCGCCCCCGCGTACTGGAGTAACTTCATTTTCCTTGCTTAATGAAATGAATGAGTTTGGGGGGGAATGGAGCCATATTATCCCAGCACCTTATATTTATCTTCATCGATGAGCTTCTGGGATGTTCCAGCAACGAGGTTGTCAGTGGATATTGCGCCCTTGGTGGTGCCGAACCCCAGCGGGGGGACGAAGGGGTCTCCCACCCCACAGGGATGTTACCCCCCCCATGGTACCCAACCTGCTCCCCACATCCCTGCCCTTACCTTTGTGCTTCTGCAACGCCTTCTGGGTGGACTGCAGCACCGACTCGTGGAACTGATGGGCGAACTCTTCGGCGATGAAGGGCTCCCAAGGCTTGCTCTTGCCGTTCATGCTGTGGGACAGCGGCACCGGGATGTCCTTGGGAAGGGGACCCCTGACGTAGCTGAGGATGCTGAGTGCCTTCTTCCCGGGATGCCCATCGCTCAGCCGGGGCTTCTCTGCTGGTGCGGTGCCCGATTCCTTAGCCCTCGCTAGCTCCTGGGGTCTCAGCTGGTCTAACCTGCCGGGCTCCACCGTCTTCTGCGCCTCCGGCACGGAGACAGCGATGCCCAGGGGTTTATCCGGATCCAGCGGGAGCGGCGGCACCAGTGGCTCTTTGGGCAGAGGAGGAGCAGAGTCGGCTGCCAGCAGCACTCCGTGTCCCCCCCAAGGCAAAACCGTGTCCCCCCGCATCACGCCGGGCAGGGGATGCTCCCGGCCAGGCGAGAGCCAGGGAAGGACCAGGGGTGCTTACCGATGGCGGGGCCGCTGGGGCTGTCCCGCGGGGAGCTCTTCACCACCACGGCGGCCGGCGTGGTCTTCTGCTTCATGGCCTGGAGCATCTCTACCAGCTTCTCCTTGTCTGCGGCATGGGAAGCTGAGGTTTAGTGTAGCCTCTGCTCAGCAGAGCAAGCTCACGGCCCCAGGCGGGACCGTACCCCCCCAGCCCCACGGCACCCCCCCCAAACCAGGGAGCGGGGACCCCCTGAGCCAGAGCCGTGCACGGGGCATGGCTGTTTTACCTTTCCTCTTCTCGGCGCTGATGTGCGTGAGGTTGAAGATGGTGAGGAAGCGCTTCTTCTCCTCGAAGTTGGGGCTGTTGTTCATCTCGTCGGGGCTGTAGCGGGTGGAGAGCGGGAGGCGCGGGGAGGGCGTGCGGCGCTTGTTCTGCACCGTCGGCGGCGAGGGGCTCCTCTCCCGCAGCATCCGCCGGCGTTTGCGCCGCTTCTGGCTCAGCAATTCCTCCTTCTGTTGCTGCGTGGTGAGGCCGAAGAGCTGCAGGAACTCCAGCTTCTGGGGCACCGAGGGGGAGAGCAGAGCAGGGTCACCCCCAGACCGGTCCCCATCCTCATCCTCATCTCCGTCCCCATCCCTGACCCCCCTGGTGCCTCTGCAGCCGACCGGGAATGGCGGCTGCACCGGAGCACTGGGAGCTGCTGGCCGAGGAGGGGCTGCTTCCCTGGGGGACGGGGTGGGGGGGACAGGGGACAGCGAGTGCCGGCTGTACCTCGGAGGACGTGTCCAGCTTCAGCGGGGGCTGCTCGGCCACGCAGCGGAGATGGGCCCGCACCTCCTCCTCGTCGCTGTCGTCGCAGGAGTCGTCCAGGTCGTAATAGTAACCTGGGGATGGGGAGAGGCTGGCGTGAGACTGGGGAGACCGCGGGGACCCCAGGGAACTGCTGGGACCCTCCTCGGGACAGGGATGCAGCAGGGTGCTGGTGCAGCAAGGTGGGATGCTGGCGGGGGTCCCAGTGGGGCGAGGGGTGTAACCCAAGAGAGCCCCGTCCCCCCCTCTGCCAGCTGTGGGACCCTGGAGGGCATCGCCCACCCCTGCGGGGCTCAGCATCACTTTGGGACGGGTGGCAGGGGCTCAACAGGCGGGTTAATGGGGCACGGCCGGGGGGGAGGCTGTGGCCGAGGCCCCCCATCCCTGCTGGAGGGGGGATGGCACCGCCTGTGTGTGTCCCCCCCCCGCCAAGCACTCCGTCTCCTCCTCACCGCTGTTCTTATCCCCACTCGCGCAGTCCCATTAATATTTAAAGCCCGCTTATTAGCCTCAGCTCATCATTTATTAATTGGGCATGTCTAGAGCGGAGGATTTACCGAGCCGCTTGGCTTGTGGGAGCATTTGCATCGCAGGCTGCTGGCATCCCCGGGAGACCCACCAGCCGCCCCCGCCACCGCCAAGTCCCGGTGCCCGTGCGGCAGTGGGGGGGGGTTCCTCGGTGCGGTGCAAACCCGGCATCTCACCTTTCTCGCGGGCTTCCCTCCGCCGGCGCTCCTCCAGGTCGAGTTTGCTGACCAGCCTGCGATGCTGCTGCACGAACTCGTCGTAGATGTACATGGGGTCCTGGGGGCGGGGAGGGGGGGGGCCGGTAGGGCGAGCTGGGCTTGGTGGCCTCGACGAAGGGGGCGGCTGGGGGTCTTTGCTGGCTTAGGATGCTCTGCGTGGACTTTTCCAGCTCGGCTAGGAAGGGAGCGTGGGTGAAGCCCCCGTGCTCCGGGACGCCGGGCTCCCGTGCTGGGGGGTATTTCTCCAGAGCATCCCTCTTCCTCGCCCCCTCCTCCAGCTTCTCGGGGCAGAAGACCCTCTCCACCTTCACCAGCGGGATGCCCTGACGGCTGGGCTCGAAGGGGGCCGGGTGGCCGTGGAGGCCGTGGGGCTCGGGGAGGCGCCGGGGGGGCTCGGGGGGGCTCTCCATCAGCGAGACGGGGTTCCAGAGGGACGTGGTGACGGGGTGGTGCTGGGGCTTGGGGGAGATGAGCGGCGGGGGCCCGCCGAAGTGCTGCCCTGGCTCCCGGCCACTCGGCTCGTGGCGGCTCGATCCCGACCTGCGGGGAGAGGAGAGGACCAGAGAGGTGAGGAGCCGGCACCGCTGCCGGACAGCCAGCCGCGCTCCGATACCGGGCTGCTTTTTGGGGAGAAACATGCCCGTTAGGGCCACCCGGAGGGGTTTGTGCACATGGGGCTGCCACGCTCGTCCCCTCCTGTGCCACCACCCCGAGGGATGGAGGGGCAGAGTGAAGGCTGCTCCCGGGCGGGTCGAGCAGGGGATGTGGCTGCATCCCCGGGGTGCCGAGCAGGGGACCCCAGGCTCAACCCCGCGCCCCCCACTGCTGCCCACCATGGGGGACAGCAGAGCCCATCGGTCCTGGCGCATCCCTGCTCTCCCCGCAGCAAGGGCAAGCACCCCGGTGCAACCCTCCTCCGACAGCCGGGGACGGAGCCAGCCCGTTAGCGGGATAAATATTTCATGCGCCCAAGCTGTGCATTTAACGCTTTTCCGCTCCAGCGCCCCGGACCTCCGTGCACGGAGCAACGAGTTCAGCTCAGCGACGCCATCCGCCGCCCCGGCACCGTGTCACCACCGGCGGCAAGCATCGCCTGCCCTGCCGGGGATCGGTCCCTTTCCCTCCATGCTGGATACGGGCAGCCCCGGGATGGGGATGAGGATGGAGTATCCCCCGGTTGCAGGTGGTTCGGGGTGACCTTGCTGTCTCCTCTCCGGTTTGGGGTGGGAGGAGGGGACGGGGAAAAAGAGGCTGCGGCGGGCACTCGCCTTTGTGCCGCCCCGCGATCCGCTCCTTATTATCCTCGATGAGCCGCGCTAATCCCCTGGATACCCAAAAATAACAAAGGGAGCTGGCGGCAGAGCCGGCTGGATGAGCCCACGCTGCTTAAGCACTCGGCGATGGGGGTGAGCGAGCCCCTGTCAATCAGAGGATGGCAGGCACGCTCCTCTGCCCCCACCCCCCCCCCCCAAAAATCGCCCAGGTTCACGGCAGGTGCCCCCCTCCCCAAAACGGGACATCCATTCGCCTGGGTCCGCTGCACGGCGGGGAGCCGCAATTAGCGGTGCCGGGTGCCTGGGCAGCACCTGGCCGCTCGCCGCTGGCCCCCGGCCACCTCCCGGGCTCGTCGCCCGCCGCCGCGCAGATGTCGGGCACCGGCAACGCCCGGCGCTGCCAGCGCAGCCGGCCTGGCTGGCACCGCGTGACGGGGACCTGCTGGCGCCGGGCGAGCACGGCGGGATGTGCAAGGAGCGAGGGGCAAGGCTATGGGATGACGGCTACCTCATTGCTGGGGGGGGGACAGAACCAGCTATCAGGGCGAGCACAGCCGTGGGGCGACGGGAAAAAATCCTATAGAGATTACAGCAGGGATGGCCGCGACGTGGGAAAATGCAACTAGGTTTTAGGGGCAAGCTCCGTCCCTGGAGCGGGGCTGGCAGCATCCCTACCTGGGATGCTCCGGCCGATGGTCCGGCTCGGGCTGGCTCGGGGTGCGCCCCATGTCAAGGTGCTGCTCCAGCACTTGTTGCCGAAATTCCGAGACTTGGGATTGCCGATCTTCCTTCTCCTGGCGCAGCCGGCGCTGCCGGGCCAGCCACTTCTCCTCCTCGTTGGTGCGGTGGATGAGCAGCGCCGTGGCCGCGCTGCTCCCCGGCAGCGGGAACACGTTGTGGTTGGGGATGAGGCTGGGTACGGGGTGGTGGGAGGCCGGCGGCTGGTGCAGCGGGTGCTGGATGGGCTTTGGCGTCGGCAGCACCGAGTCCTTGAGCTTCTCTGGGTTGGAAAAGGGGTGCCGGAGAGTCAGGGCGTGGAAACGGGGCGGGGGGGGGCTACCCGTGGCCATCTGTTGGCCATCAGGGTATTTTGGGGTGCTCAGGGCCCCCCGCCGAGCATCCCTGCGGGCGGGAGGCACCCGGAGCTGCGGGGCAGCCGCCAGCCAGAGCCCGGCGCTCCCCTGCCCGCAGGGCACGAGGGGGCTGCCCGCTCGGTGCCAGCCCAGCTGCCAGGCGTGCCGCGGCACCGGGCGCGTTGCCGCCCCGGACCGAAGTCAGATGGCACAGGCACCGTGCCGCCTCTCCGAGAGCCGCGGCAGCTGGGCTTTTGGCAAAAAAGCGAGCTGGCAGCCGGGAGAGCCCGGCTCCATCCATCTCGAGCCACCTCCCGGGGCCACCGACCCCCTCGGCTTTGCCATCTGGAGGGGAAAAGGGGACCGTGGCAAGCTGCGCCCAAGGCGGCGGCCCCCCCCCACCCCACCCAGTGTCACCTGTGGGGACGTTACCTGGTCTGCTGGGCGCCAGCGGCTCCACCGGCTTGCCCCGCTCCTCGGCCGGGTGCCCCCGCAGCCCGTGCAGCTCGGCCACGGGGAGGAAGGGCCCCTCCATGGCTTTCACCATGCTCAGCTCCTTCTCCCGGGCACGCTCCCGCTGCCTCTCCAGCTCCCGTTCCCGCTCCTTCTCCCGCTCGCGCTCCAGCTCCTTCTCACGTTCCCGCTCCCGTTCGCGCTCCTTCTCCCGCTCCCGGTCGGCTTCTCGCTCCCGCTCCTTCTCCCGCTCGCGCTCGCGCTCTCGCTCCCTCTGCCGCAGCTCCTCGTCCATTTGCAGCCTGCGAAGAAAAGCCGAAAAAAAAACCACCACCCCCCAAACAACCCCCAGGCGCCTGTTAGCATCCCCTGCTGGGGTGCCCTGTCTGTCCCCCCCCGCCGCCGGCCATCGTCCCCCCCGTACCTCTCGGCGGCGAGGCTGGAGATGCGCTCGGACTGCAGGGCGGAGAGGGAGGAGTGCGAGAGCTCGGGGGGGTACCGTACCCCCGAAAGATGCAGGTGCATGGCCGAGGGGTGCAGGGGCGGCAGCGAGCCCGGCGCCGGCAGCGGGTAGAAGGGGGACCGCAGCGCCGACAGGCAGTACGACTCGTCCATCCTGGGGAGACGGGGACGCTCAGCGGGACGTGCCGCTCAGCGGAGCAAAGAAACCCCCAATTTCCCTCCCTGACCTCCCGGGAGCGATCCCAGGCTGGACGGGGGCTGCCTTCTGCCGGGAGAGGGGTTCGCAGAGCCCCCCCAAAATGCCCTCGGGGCAGCCCAACCGTCCTCCCCGGATCAGGCTCCAACCTCCGCAGCCCCCAAGGCTCGTCCTCCGGCCACCGGCATCCCCCAGGGACCCCCAGGTCCGAGCCTGGCGATGCCCACCTGAAGGCGGGGTGCGGGAAGGGGTGATGCGTCAGGTAGCTGGGGTGGTAGTACGCGGCGGCGGCGGCCGGATCCAGGCCGAGGGGCGGCAGGGAGGACATGCGGAGGTCCTCGGCGGTGTGGTAGGGACGAAAACTGCGCAGGTAATCCTCGGTGACGGCGCTGGGAGGCACCACGTGGTGGACCGGCCGCTGCAGGCTGGGGAAACGGGGAGACGGTCACCATCCCACCCTGTCCCCCTAAGGAGATGGCACCTCGCCCCAGGATGCTCGGTGGGACCAGAGCTCACAGGGGACGCCCCGCAGCCTGCGACCCCCCCACCCCGACCCCGACCCCAGTCCATCCGTCGCCGCCGGACTCACTTGAGAGGCGGGAAGCGGGAGTCCTGGACCACGGAGCTGTGGGGCAGCCCGAAGGAGTAGGGTGTCCCCAGGAGGTGGGAGGGGACGGCGGGGCCCCCCGCTTTCTCCTGGGCGAGGGGGGGCTCCGAAATCAGGCGCTCGCGGCCGCCGCCGCTGCTGCTTCCTCGTGACCCTGCTTCTTGCTGGAAGGCAAAGAGGCAGAAACGCCGAGCCGGGCGTTAGGGGGGTGGCAGGGACCCCGTGAGGGAACGGAGTGGGGGGGGGGTCCCTGCTGTGTCCCCACCCCGAGACCCTCGGCGGATCCCCACCATGCCCGTAGGGTCCCCGGCTGGTACCGGTACCCAGGGGAGGATGCATCCACCGGAGCATCCTCCCGCATCCAGGCTGTCGAAAGGTGGGCTGGAGGGGCTTGAGGGTCCAAGGGGAGGTACGCCGGGGGGGGCACTGGTGGGAGAGGGGGTGCCGAAGCCGGGGCAGCGCTGACAGCAGGACACACGTTACCTGCCTGGAGATTTACGGGCCGCTTTGTTCTCCAGAGCTATTAATCATCCGGGGAGGATACGGACACGGCCGGTGGAAATCCAGCAGCCCTTTGATAGCCGCCATAAACCAGGGGTCAGCCCGGCATCCCCCCCCCGGCCCCGCGGACAGGCCGGCATCAGCACCCCCCCACCCCGCCGCGGGGCCTCAGCCATCTTCCATCAGCTCCCCATCCCCGGCGCCGGGATGAAGGTCGCTCCCTCCTGGCACCCACGCCAGCTGGGGAGGGACCCCTGGCAAGGGGGGACCCCTTAGGGTGACCCACAGGGTCCCCGGCAGTTAGGGGGGTGACCTCCGGCAAGGCAAGGTTGGGTTTAAAAATCATTATTTTTCATTGCATCTTCTCCGTTTAGCGGCTAGAGGAGGAGGACGGTGGCAGCCCCCCGCATCCCCCCACCCATCCAGTCCCGGTCCCCAGACCCTCCGGGGCAGGTCACAGGTCCTTGGCCATCGGGGACGGTCCCAAGGTCACCGCGGCCGGCACAAAGGGCGTCCCCCCCCCGCCTCCCTTCGCCCTGCCGCCTCCGCTGCCTGCATTAAGGCTTATTGTGCGTGCCAGGCTCTGCTCTAATTACCTCCCCGTCTCGGGGCGTCACGCTGCGAGCGCAGCTCTGCCAGACAATAACCCACGCTCGGTTAACCCCCGTGCTGCGGGGGTCACTGGGGAGGAGGCGACACAGGGGGGGACACGGCGGGGGGACACGGTGGGTGGGGAGCACCCAGACACCCCATGCTCCCCTCCGAGCGCCCGGGGATCGCGGTTCAATTTATTTTTCTCCCCCCGCCGCCCTCGGCGTTTCTCATCCCCTCCCATCGCCTCTCCGCTTTGTGGTTTAATTAGTCTTTCCAAGTGGCATAATCCCCCCGGGAATCTGCTTGTAGCGTGCGGAGGAGAGGAGAACCACTAACGATGCTTCTTAATTAGCCGCTCCCCCCCCCCTCTCCTTCTTCCTCGCGCTCCCCTCCGGATGGCAACCCCGGGGACGATGGCAGCCTGGGGATGACAGCAGCCCGGGGACATGGCGGGGAGAAGGGACAAAATGGGGGGCAGCCCCCCTGGCACCTCGAACCAAAGTTGACACGTTCAGTGCCATGCATGGCATCCCACACCCTTCATCCTTTCGGGGGGGGGGGGGCCGGGTACCCCCCCCAAACACGTCCATACCTGTCTGCCCTCGCTCCTCCAGACCCCGTTGACCGTCTTCGTGGGGGCGATGGTGACGACGGGCGGTGTGCTGGGCACGCTGTGCCCCCCCGGGGGCACGATGATGGGGCCCATGGGGCCGCGCTTGGGCGTGCTGGCGGGGGAGCTGTGGTTGGTGGCCGGCGAGGAGACCGGGGACGACTCGCTGCTTATCGAGGACCCTGAAATGAAATTAAAAATTAAAATAAGTGGGGGAAAAAGGCAGCCGTTAACCAGCTGAAACCGCCCTCCGAACGAGCTGAAGCATCCCACGCCATCCCCGGTGGGATGCCCCGCTGCAGGGACCAGGGATGGGGCACAGGGATGCACGCAGGGCAGTCGGCATCCCTCCAGCCCCCCGGGCTGGACCCCTATCCTCCCATCCTGGGGGATCCCAGGGAGCCCTGTCCCAAGGGAGGTTCCCTCCGGTGCTAAAAGGCTTTGCCCCACGTGGTGGGATGGGCCCCCTCTTGCTCCCGTCTAGTAGGGACTGCCAACCCCCCCAGCTCCCGTAAAGCCTTTCATGGGCGCGGCGAGCCCTGACCGTGCTGCTCGCCTTGGCACGAGTGACACCGATGCGATGCCAACCCTGGGCGGCCGCACCTTCTCTAGCCGAACCCGCAGACTCCTTAATCCGGCTGCAAAAGTCGCTGCGCACAAGCCAGGGCACTCGGAGACGCTGGGATGAAGGAGTCACTCCCTGTAACCCTTGGGCAAGGCTTTGGCTTTATTTGCATAATACATCTGTACTTTAAATTATACCCACCCTGGGGATGCTGGCGATATTTCCAAGGGAAAAATAAAAATGGAATTAAAGCGGGGAGTGCGATGTGGGTAGAAAAGCAGAGCTGGAGCAGAAATACAAATTCAACATTAACTAGGGCACGCGGCACCCAGCATCTGCTCTGCGGCACATCGCCCGCTCCTAAAACCCAGCCAGGCAGCTTGCGGGGGGGCTCCTACCCCCTGAAACCCTGCTCCCACCAGTCTGGGCCAAGGGAAGGTTTCCGACATGCCGGCAGGGACCGGCTACTGGCCACCGAGGGGTGGCCCGTGATCGCCGCGGGATGCCAGCCGAGAGGTGAGGATGCTCCCCAATCTGGCACTGAGCCTGGCACCGAGAAAGGGCCTCGTCCCCCCCCCGAGCGTGCAAGCCGGCTCCCCTGAGCGTGCAAGCCAGCCCCTTGCCCTGCAAGCGTGCAAGCCGGCTCCCCTGAGCGCGCATGCCGGCTCCTTGCCCTGCAAGCGTGCCATTTGGCTCCCCGGAGCGTGCAAGCCAGCTCCTTGCCCTGCAAGCGTGCAAGCCAGCTCCCCTGTGTGTCCAAGGTGTCTCCTCGCCCTTCAAGTGTGCAAGTCGGCTCCCCCCGAGCACGCAAGCTGGCTCCTGGCCCTGGAAGCACGCGAGCTGGCTCCCCTGAGCGCGCAAAGGCAGCTCCTCGCCCTGCGAGGCTGCAACCCATCATCTCCATCCCTGTCCGAAAGCCCCGCGCGCTCCTCACCGCACTCACCCCCCCTCACCCCGGCGCCAAGGTTAACGCCGGGATGGAGCCAGGAATGCCGCAGGGAAGCACGAGCATCCCCAGGCAGCGAGAAGGATGCTCGGCGGAGCAGAGAGGCCAAGCGGAGCAGCCCGCTGCCGGCCGCCCTGCCTTATTAATTATTCCCGAGTCGCTCCGAATCGCTTTCATTTCAAGAGTGGCAAGACTCGGGGAAAGAGAAAGGCTGCCCGCGACAAAGGAGGCCGCCGATACGGATTTGACACCCACTGAAGTCTATCTTGTCAGCGCAAGGCCAACAACAATTAGCAGCCTAATCCCCTCTGAGCTGGGAAGCCATTACTCACCACGCGATAGCGTTAACAATCAATACCATCACAATGAGCCCGGCAATTAATGAAGCTAAAGTCTTACTTCAGAACCTTAATTCTCGCTGTGTGGCTTTAAACGGGAGGGTTTGTGATCGTTATAATTAACTGGTGGTATTCAGCCAGGAGTTAGTCAATGAAACTAATCTGGATTGGAGATGACAAGAGGCACAGTGTGATGGTGTCACCTTTGTTTTCTGACCTCCCGCTTTCCGCTCGGCGATAGCAGATTAGCAGCCCAGGCTGACAGGCAAATGTAATTAACAGCTGAGACCCTGAAGGAGGAGGGGGCAAAAATGAAAGGAAGGGGGGGGGGGGTGGAATAAAACCCACCCTGCGGACAGCCCGGGGTAGGACAGGAGGCAGGAGCCCCCGGCCAGGCAATGGCTTCGGTGGCTTCTTGGGGCTTTGCTGGGATGGAGTCGGTCGGGATAAGCCCCTGCAGCTGGGGATGCTGTCGGGGAGCGGGATGTCCCTACAGATGCCCTGGCCGTGGCACAACTGCCAGTCCATAAAGCCGGTAAAAAAGCCGGCCATCCTGGGTGGACCCGGTTGGCATCACCCCATCGGTTGCATCTGCCACGGCGGAGCATCTCCCGTTGTGGGAAGGGGAGTGGGGTGAGGATTTGGGGGCAAAGCACTTCATTTCCTGGGGCTAAAAACCACAGTGTGGAGAGAAACCCCCTTCATGACAGCCACCCAAACCCACGCCTATTCAAAACCTCAGGGATGAGCCACTTTGGGCACCCAGATGGGTGAGGACAGGGTTTTTTTTGCAAACAAACTATGCAGTCATTAAGGGGAAATCCAAAGGGAATGCGGCTGCTTCTCTCCAGCGCCACGAAATCCATGCCAAAACCTGCTGACATCCCTTCGGATGGGCTGAGCGGGATGGCGGGAGCAGAAGCCAGGGGGTGTAGGGGGAATAAAAGGTAAAATATTCCCCCAAACCCAAGCGAACGCCCCGAAGGAAGCAGATGGGCTCTGGAGGAGGCAGCCGGGTAGAACCAGGAGCTCCCAGCGAGGCTGAAGGATCACCGAGCCTTGGTCCTTTTGGTGTCACGGGGACCCGGCGTCCCCACGTGCTTCCTCGCGAGCAGCCGACGCCAGAGCCTTCGGGACACGGCCGTGCTGGGGCATTTCACAGCTGGCGGGGGGCTGCGAGGAGGGTCTTGCAGATAGCGCTTGCGAAAAAGGTCTTCCAAAAAGAGCCTTGCAAAAGGGGTCTTGCTAAAAGGATCTTCCATAAAGGGCCTTCCAAAAAGGATCTTCCAAAAAGGGCCTTCCAAAAAGACCTTGCAAACAGGGCCTTGCGAAAAAACATCTTGCAAAGGGTCGGGCATCCTCCCCAGCGACCAAAGTGCCCGGGCGGTGGGCAATAACCCAACGGGGAACACCCACCAATGGAAACACCAGGGATAAATACTATTTCGTTGCAAATCGATGACGCCTGCAGTCTCCTGGTGAAACGCTTCACAGTCCGGGGACAAGCTGCCTCCCCCTGCACATGCGGTAACACCCCCGGCAATTCCCGCAGGACACGGTTCCCGCAGCGGCAGGGACCTCAGGGTGCTCCGGCACCGCGACAGCAGCTCACACCCCCCATCGCGAGCTGCACCCCGCGCCCGAGCAGAGACGGGGGGTGCGATGGAGGATGCGGCAGCCAGGCCGTCACAGGGTGACAAGGGACGGGGACCTCCCGGGGGGCACTCAAATTTGCTGTTTAGCCAGGCAATTCAGCTGGGGAAGGAACAGATTTGAGGAGCCTCTGGAAAAAACGGCATTTTGGTGAAGTATGGTGGGAGAAAGCAGGGCTGGGGGGGCAGGGAGGGACAGGTCCCCCTGCACCGCGCTCTCCCAGGCTTTCTCGCGGGGTACGGCAAGTGATACGGCATTTGGACTACTCCGGCTGAATTGAATTTCTAAACTGCCCTCTCGAGACACGACGCCGGGGAAAGACATTAGCTCGGGAAATGGCGAGAAAACGCCATCCGCCGGCTCCTGGGTGGCGGCGGCGGGGAAGGGCGCTGATGCTCAGCATCCCCCCGGACCCCGTCCCCATCATCGTCCCCTACCTCTGGGCTCCTCGGCTTGCTTGGCGAGCTTGCGGAGAGCGGCGGCGAAGCTGGAGGAAGGTGCTGCCTGGACGGACAAAGTGCTGCTGGCTGCCGGGCTGCCATTGGGGACGATGGAGCCGTTGAGCGGCGAGGGGGTGAGGGGGCTGACGGTGGCAGTGGTGCGGGTGGCGGTGGAGAGCATTCCTAGGGACGGCGACTTCGGCTCATGGCTCATGCCTGCGAACAAGAGCAGCCCACGTTAGACGGGGACGCGGGGAGAGAGGATCCCCAAATCCCCACGGGAGCAGGGAACAACCAGCAGGACAAGCAAGACCTTCCTTCTGGTTCACCACCCCACCCCAAAATACATCCTGAGTTCATGCCATGGGGGGGAAGCGAGCAGGCGGGCACGAGCCCCGCACGCTTACCTAACAAAGCGAGCTCGCCCATGGAAAATAAGGCGACGCAGGGGCCAGCAGCTGCCACTGGTGTCCCATGGCCCCAGCAATCCCGCAGACCGGACCGCTCCCAGATAACGGCGTGGAGGGGCTCAGCGGAGCCCCGTGGGAAGGGAGAGGGTGTTTTGGGGGGGTCACGGGGACTTCAGTGTCCTGATGGAGGTGATGGGGAAGGGCGCAGCCCCCTGACTCACGTGGTGCTGCCAAAACCCAAAGCACCACCGCTGCACCCCTAATCGCCACCACTGCACCCCCAAATCCCCCCCACTGCACTTTCAAATCCTCACCACTGCACCCCCAAATCCCCCCCACTGTACCTTCAAATCCTCACCACGGCACCCCCAAGTCCCCATCGTTGCACCCCAAAGCACAGAGGTTCTATAGGGCACAGTAGCCCCTAAGGGTGGGGGTTCGGGTGCTGCTGAGTGGCAGGGTGCAGCCCACCCTGTGCCCCCCCCCAGCTATCACAGCCGGCCACTCCAGGGCTCTCCACCTCCCAAAACAGCAACTGCTGATGTCAGGGCCCTTAAAATAGACTTCCAAATGAGCAGCTTCATTAACACCAGCCTAAAATTAGCCCCGCTCCCAGGTGGGCAGGCGGGCGGTGGGGGGGCCGAGGGGCAGCCCCCCCCAGCTCCCAGCGGGACCGATGGCAGCTCGAGGCACCGGCGACGCCGGAGACCTCCGGAACATCCCGCGGCAGAGGGTGCCTGGGCAAAGCGGCGGGCGTCGTGGGAGCCGGGGCGGGGGGGCCGCGAGTGCCACTCAGCGTTGATTAATCTTTGCCCCCCGGCCCCAGGAGAGGCGGCCGGCACGGCGGCGCGCGCTCCCCTCTGCCCTCATTATACAAGCATTTATTAACTCCGGTGCTCTCAGCCATTGACTGCCGCCTTGTCGACACACTCGGCTCATGTAAATTCATTACCAGAACAGCTGGGAAGCCAACCCGTCGCGCCAGCCTGGCCTGGGCACCCCCGGGCTTTGCACCGGCCCGCGGACCCCCGGATAAGTGCCTGGGTACCCCCCCTGGAAAGCGGGGTACCGGGCTCTGCCTGCAGCACCGTGCATCCAGGCGCTATCCCAGGGGGCTGCAGCACCCCAGTGGTATCCCCTGGGCACAGCCCCGTGCCCCCCAGGCATTGCCCCACATCCCCCAGGCACTGCCCCACATCCCCCGGGCACAACCCTGCATCCCCCGGGCACAGCCCTGCATCCCTCGGGCACAACCCTGTATCCCTCGGGCACAGCCCTGCATCCCCCAGGCACTGCCTTGGCATCCCCTTAGCACAGCCCTGCACCTCCCCGTGCCCCCCAGCTTCTCCCCAGCTATTAAACCCGGCGTAACCCCCCCCCCCCAGCCCCAATCCAAGGTTGGAAACGCTTTCCCAACCAGCCGGCGAGGATTAGCACACTCACGCACGCTCGCCAGGGCACGGGGGCTGGCGACGGAGCATCGCCCGTGTGATGCTCAGCTGATCTCCGCGGCCCCAAACGCCTCCCAACAAACTCATGATCCCACTGGGATTTGCCGGGCGAGCGTGGGGCAGCTCCGAGCCAGCAGCTCGCCGGGAAAGCGTGCGGAGAGCTCACGTTTCCCCCCCCCCCCCGCCTCGGAGCTGGCTCGCTAACTCGAGCTGTGCCGCTGCCCCAGCTGGGCTCCAAACCAGTTTTGCCGCTCCTGCCCGGTGATAAAATCGGCGCCTCCGCCCCGGCTGGGGCCCGACCAGCGCCGCTCACCCGCCTTGCCCCGACGGAGGTGGCGTCCGTCTGTCCGGGCGTCCCTGGGTTGCTCCGCGGGAGAATTGCCATCTGGGGAAACTGAGGCACGCTGCGGCCGAGAGCATCCGCGTGGGGACGGCGAACGTGGGACCGCGCCGCGTGTACCCCCGGTCCCTCCGGCATCCCGTCGCCGGTGCGGCGTGGGTACCGCTCACCTCCGCGGGTGCCGGCGTCCCGGTGGTGGCTGGGGATGCCGTGCCACCCCACGGCGAGGTGGGGCCTCCCCCCAACCGGCTCTCGCCCTCCTCCCGCCCCTCCCCGGCTGCTTTTCCCGGCAGGCAGATCCGTGCGGAAAAACGGGTCAAGTTCGGAGCTCGGCAGTGGCCCTGGGGTCACGCCAGCGGTTGCCTCACCGGGGTGGGGAGCCGAACCCCGAAACGGGGCAGGCTGCCCCTCCGTTGCCCCCAGCCCTATGGGGGTGTGCAGGGAGAGGAGCTGGCAGCCCCCCACGTACCTGCCCTCGGGCACCACTCGCTGCCTTCGCTCCTGCACACCCTCCTCCCTTGCCAAACCAAGGCTGGGGGGGGGGGATGTCTCCTGGGTCCCCCGCTGAGGCCACGGAGGAGGCTGGGGACCGGGCGACGTGCCACCCTTGTCCCCGTCCCTCCCGTGGCATGTGCGCGGGCACAGCGGCGCAGGGAGCGTCTGGCATTCCCGGTGCCTGCTGGCTGCAGGCAGGTCCCTGCCCGGTGGGACGAGGAGGAGGAGGAGGAGGAGGAGGAGGAGGAGGAGGAAGGGACAGCAAGGCCATCGCCATGACCCCCTCACCCTTCCCTGTGCCACCCCGCATCCTGGCACCCCTTCCCACGGTGCCGCACGTGGCACCAGCCGTGGGGTTGGCATCCCTGACGGTGCAGGACCCCGAGCCCGCGGCTCCCGGTGGGGACAGGGGGGTGTCCCTGCCCGGTCCCGTCCCCCGTCGTCCCCCCCCGCACCCCGTCCCCCTGCATCCCCTTGCGCAGGGCTGGGAGCTGGGAGCTGGGAGCGTGCCATCTTCTCTCCATCTGCTCCTGATGACGCTGGCGGGTTTTTTGGCAGCGGGAGCCTCCTCCGGCAGCGAGAGCAGAACCAGTCTGGCTGCCTGGTGGGGCTGGAGACAAATAAACACGCCGGCAGCCGCCGCGGGCAGGCAGGAGCGGGCAGTGCCAGGGCAGGAACGGGGCTCCCAGCACCCCAAAACCCCGGGATCCTTCCCGCATTGGTGCGGGCAGGGGGACTCGGTACTGCTGCCGGCTGCCCGCCCCTGCTTCCCCGTCCCTGCCGCAGGCAGCTGCCGGGAAATGCGGTGCGGGCAGGTTTAGCACCTTGGTTTTGGGCCCCCCCCTTCTCCCCAGCACCTTGAAAGGCCCCTAATGAGCATGAAGTGCCCTTCAGAGCAGATTGCCATTGAACTCAACCTGCACCAGCCGCCTGCTTTAAAAGCAGCTATTTTGAGCTGCCGGGCTCCCGAGCGCTGGAACTAATAATTTATTACCAAATACGATCAGGCAGCAGCTCCAGCCCCTGGCAAATGGAGCGGAAAAAAACCCAGCGCGGCGGGAGGCCGGGGGAGCAGGGAGAGATGAGCATCCCGCATCCTCCCCCGGGACGGATCCGCACCCACCGCGCAGGACCTCGGCTCCTCCACGCTGGCTCTGGATGGGTCCCCAAAGGAAATTTGGGGTGACGCTCTACGGCACGAGGTCCCCAAGCCTTTTCCTCCCTCTCTCGGCACCCTCGGCTCCCGCTCCGGAACCGCATCCAGCTGCACGCTCCGAGCGGGAACAGCTGCTTTGCATGGATTTTCAATGCTAATGGCCTCGCATTGTCAAGTCCCCCCTGCGCTGCCTGAATGCAGCAGGCAGGGCCCCGGCGGCTGCCTGCGCGGGCAGGAGGGAGGGCAGGAGGCCAGGGGCAGCGTGTGCCCATCGTCCCCCCCCCCACGCACCCCGCCATCCCCTCGAGAGCCAGCGGGCAGGGGACAGGCAAGGGACAGGCAGCGGGGACCACCTCCTCTCCCGGCGATGTCCTGCCGAGCCGTGGCACATCTTCCACCCCCCCGTCCTTAAAACAACTCTGCCGCCTCACCTGCGACACGCTCCATTAATTAATTAATCGATCGATCGGAGACCGCGCTCCTGCCCTCCCTTCCCCACCGCCCGGCACGCAGCCCAAACGCAGGGAGGTGGCCAGGCTTGGTGTTCCCAAGTGTCCCCACGGATGGCGAGATGCAGGCGCAGCCTCTGTCCAGTTTTAGGGTCCTCGGGGCAGAGCTCAGGACCCATCCCGGGAGCATCCCCCACCTTGCCAGCACCCTTGGAGGGGTCCGGATGGGTCCCCCGGGGCGAGGAGCACCTTGCCGGCGAGGGACGGGATTTGGGGCTCCCCAAGGAGCCCAGCACAGCACTAAGCGTCCAAGCGTGCGGCACTATTAGCCGGCTGGGTCTCCATCGATCACTCCTCCATGGACCATTGATCTGGCAAACGACAACAAGCAAACTAATAAGAGCTCGTTTGGAGGGCGCAGCGCCGGGGAGGGGCCAGGGCCAGCATGATGCAGGATTATTTTTCTCCCTTCCTTGCCTTTCCGTGCTCAGCCCAACCAGCCCCGGGTGTTTTCTAAGCCCACGGGAAATCACGTCGGTGAAAGATTCGCTTCAAAGCAACTTTCTTCCCCATTTCTGCCCCATCCAAGACTCAGCCTCCACCTCCTGTGCCGGCTGGGGGCTTCAAAAATAAAGTGCCTGTGCCCAAAGGATGCTGCTGGCCCCCCAGCCCCTCTCTGCAGCATCCAGGTTGGGACAGGGGCTCCTCTCGGCTCCCGCTGCCTGGATCCAGGTGCCAGCCCCCCTTGCTTTGGGGGAAGCAGGGTACAGCCCCCACTCCTCCTCTTGGAGGGGGTACGGATGGGTGCCAGGCATCACGCAGCACCGCTGGGGGCTGCCGGGCATCCCACGGGAGAGAGCTAGGCATTGCACGGGGCTGCCGGGCATTACATGGTGCTGCCGCGCATTGCACGGCACTGCCAGACACTGCACGGTGCTGCCAAGCATTGCGTGGTGCTGCCAAGCGTTGCATGGTACTGTTGTGTGCTGCACGGTGCCGCCGGGCACTGCACGGTGCCGCCGGGCATCGCATGGTGCTGCCGGGCATTACATGGTGCTGCCGGGCATTGAACGGTGCCATTTGGCATGGTGTGGGACAGGGCTAGGCGCTGCGTGGTGCTGCCAGGCATTGCACGGTGCCACTGGGCATTCCACGGTGCCGCTGGACGTTGCACGGTGCCGCCGTGCATTGCACGGTGCCGCCGTGCATTGCACGGTGCCGTTGGGCAACGCGTGGGTCAGAGCCAGGCGTTGCGCGGTGCTGCCAAACCTTGCACGGTGCTACCGGGCATTGCACAGGCCGGGAGCGGGCAATGCCCTCCCGTCCGCGTCCCTCGTCCCCATCCCCGGTCCATGTCCCCATGCCGGCAGCTCGGCGCAGCCCTGCCGCGGGCAGCGCAGGATTTGCCGTCAGCGGCGCATTGTTCTCGGTGCGAGAAGCCCTTGCCCAGCAGATGGCAGGTATAACAAAGCAGCTTGCTGCGGCCAAGCCAATTATTTATCTAATTATGATTTACCACTTAACCACATGATCTTTCTGCAGAGTTGTGGGCAATTAAAACCGGGGTGATTATGTGGATTATGCAAATCGGCTGGAGCCGAGCGAATAAAATTGGAGATTAGAGTTTCACGCAGGCTGGATCTTGCACGGGGCAGGTCCTGGCGGGGCAGGGGGGGGCAGGGGCAGGGCAAGGGGGCTGCAGGCAGGGGTGGGGGGCCAGGACCCAGCCGAGCCGGGGGCTACGGGCCAGACTTAGGAGGTGCCAGGGCAAGGCGAGGGGATGCCTCCTGCCACCCCCCAGCTTGCCTTCGAGGTGCTTCTGGCCCCCTCCAGCAGAGCCAAGGGGGTCCAGAAGTAAAAACTGCCCCCCAGCATGATGGGGGTGGGTGCCCGCAGGGGCCCCCCCCCGCCGCCGGCGGAAAGCAGCCGGTGACTCAGCCAGTGCCGGGGATTTCCCAGCGCCCGCCCCGGCTGCACCCCAAAAAGGGGCTGGGATGGGGGGGTGGTGTTACACAGCGCAGCCCCCATCCCTCGCCCCATCCGCGAGCAGCTAACGAAGGGCTCCGGGGGTGATGGGTATTAATAACGGGTATTAATAACGGGTATTAATAACGCCGCCTGGCAGATTATTCTGCCCGCCCAGCTTGATATGAGATTTATGCATGGCGCGAACTCCGGAAATACAGAAGTATTAATGGTAATACCTCGTGTCCTAGCAAAGGTCACGGGCAATCTCCATCAATCCCACTGTGCTGCCGGCAAAGCCGGGGGTCCGGGCAGAATGGGGGGTCTCCCCCGCGCTCCCGGGGTCCCCCCGCACGCATCGCAGCCCCGTGGTTTATGACTGTGCAGATGGCCCAGCATGGGCCAGAGGGAAGGTTTTACCTTGGGATAAGAAATTAACGCTGGCAAACGGCAAATTTACTGCATGTATTTTCATTTTCCTAATACCGGCACCATCTGCTAGCAATCGGTGCCCCACGTCACCGGCTTTTTAGCTACAAGATGCTGCGGACGTCTTGGGGAGACCTTGGCGTGCTCCTCACCCGGGACCCCGGGGTCCCCTTGCGCCGTGCCGTGGGGGTCCCCAAGGGACAACCCAGGGTCCCACCGCCACTTGGATGGGTCTCACCGTCTCCACAAAGTCCCCCAAGAAATGGGCACCAGTGAGGAGGGTTTGAAGCAGCAGCGATGCCCGTGGAGCCGGACTGTGCCGAGGACGGGCACAGCACCGCTGCCAGCACCGCTGGGACAGCTCCGGCACATTCATCACAGGGGAAGGTCAACCAAAACCCGGGTCCAGGGCAATCGTGCATGGCGCTGTTCGGTGCCGAGGCGAGCGGACCCCGCTTCCCACGCCGGGATTTAGGGTGATTAGCACCGGCGATCCCACAGGCCGGTGCCAAGAAGGCTGGCCGGTGCCCCCGCTCGCGCAGCATCTTCCCTTTTCGCCTACAGTAATCCTCAGCCTTTCGAGCAAATTATTAAAATTCACTTATATTTAATCTGCCTGCTGGAATTAATTGAATTTTTACGCTTGGCAAATGTCAGTGGGTGCACGCTGCCTCCCAACAGGGACCCAGCTGCAGGTGCAGCGGGCGCAGCCCCGGGCTTTTACCCCTCTCCGGGGACAAAATCCACCCTGGAGCACGGGAGAGGGTGCCCACGGCACCCACAGCCCCCGTCAGCAACGGGTGGTGGGACGCATGGGTGCCAGCACCCTCCCAGCTCTGCGGGGGATGCTCGGTGGCACCAGGCACGCATCCCCCAAACCTGCCTCCCTCCACAGGGCGTGCATTAAACGCTCCCCAAATCCCACGGGATTCCCAAGGCAGCTCTCGGCAGTGCCTCGACGGCTTTGGAGGGGACATCGGGAGCCCCTCGCTTCCCACCCCACACCCTTGCCAGAGAGTACCAGCACCCTGCCTGGCGCTGGGATCCTCCGCCGGGCAATGAGAGCCTTCCTCCCCTCCCCATCATCCTCCTCGAAAATTGCCAAAGCGTCTAATTTGCCCGCTGGGAAGGCCGAGGGAAAAGAGCCTCTATTTTGCCGGTAATAAGCCCTCCAGACAAAGGCGGGATGAGCCATTCAGCGGTGGGAAGGGGGAAGGGTCCGGCCCCATGCCGGAGTGGTGCTGAGGGCTTGCGGGAAGGGAGAGGTTCCCTCCTGCTTGGGAGAACCGGCACCGGGACACGGCACGGCATGCTGGCATCATCCCGGGATGACCCCAGCCCACGCACCCTTGGGGTCCTGAGCTCCTGGGTGGGTGGTGGGATGGGCGGCATCACCGGCCATCGTACTGGGGACACTCCTGCTCCGCAAACTGGGACCAATACCCGACTCCCACGTGGCCTCGCTCCCCATTCCCCCCGGGAACAGCCCCGGTCCCCGCTCGGGGACGCTGCTCTCCCCATCCGAGATGGAGAAGTTCATGGTCGGCGTCAGCCACGGGAGACGCCGGGCCCCGGCAGGCAACTTCCAAACTTGACTAGCACTTGCCCCCCTCCACCGCCCGCCCAGGATTATCATAAATTAAGACGTAATTACTCCATGGAAATTTACAGCACAAAGCTGTGGCGCTAACAAGTGTGTTTGGCGGCACCGGGGGGAGATACAAAGCGCTATTGTCTGGCGGGCGCCAAAAAATCTGCTCTGCCCCCAAAACGCCGCATCCCGGGGACGGGAATGGGGACGGGGATGGGGATGGACCGACTCCGTCGCAGCCGCTCGAGCGCCGCAGCGAGCCACGTGCGTGCCCCATGCGCCGTGGGGATGGAGAGGGGCTCGGTGCCCGAAGAGGAGGGTCCCAGCCTGCAAGGGGGGGCGAGGGTGGGTGAAGGCTCCCCGGCACGACGGGTGCCCTCCTGCCCCGCGCCGAGCGGTGCCGTGGCTCTGCTCCCCACCGGGAGCTGATGGCATGGTGCCGCTAACAAAGACATCTTCTTTTTCCCTCGAATAACTCCGTACCCGGTCAGCTCCCACCCGTGGGTGCTCCCACCCACAGGTGCTCCCACTCATGGGTGCTGCAGCCAGCAAAACCCCACCAACCCCACCTCCGAGACCCCTTTCACCAACTGCAGCACTCATGGGGTTAAAAATAAATCCCCTGGGGATCTGGGGGGACACACACACGGGGGGGACCGGTGCCAGCCCCCGCGTGTGCGTGTGTCCCCCCCGGCGCTGCCGGTGCTGCCACACTCCCCCAGCTGCCACGCGCATTAAAAAATAATAATCAACGTGGAAAAAAACAACAACACAGCGCGAAAAAATTCAGGCGGCTAAAACAAATCCAGCAATAAAGGAGCCGGGGATCCTCGCAAAGCTGGCTGTGCAATTAAGCAGTTTTCTGCTGTACGCCGATAATCACCTAATTATACTATTAATGACAGTTCAACCTGCTCCGAAATAAAAGGACATTCTTCCATAACAGGATGCCAGCTGTTTGTTACAGATGTCAAACATCTTTAAAGCGTTATTATTAGAAGAAGGGGGGAAGGAGAAAGCTTGGTGATGCAGAAATGCAGCATCCTTCCCCCGCAAAGCCCCTCGCGGGGGGGGTGGGATGGGTTGGGGTGTCACCCCCCCGCTTTTAACGCCGGTGAAATAATCCGTCGGAGGGGTGTTGCGGTGGGGGAGCATCCTCCCCGTCGACATTTGGTGTAATAAATACCCCGCGTCAGCTCGTGGCAAGAGGCGCCTGCGTTTAATTAAGTGCGGCGTTCGGGAAATAAAGTTAAAAATTAATAATAAAATGGGAAGGTGGGGGTGGGGGAGAAATACGCACCCTGCTCCCAGGCTCGGGGCAGGGCTGGCCCCGGTCGTCCCCCCCCCGGCTGCCGTCGGTGCCTCGAGCGTGGCTGCCGCCGGCGGTGCCCGCGCACGTGCCGCGATGCCGTGCCAAGGAGGAGCGTCCCCGGCAGGTGCTGCCAACCGGTGCCAAGGAAAGGGAAAGGGGGGGGGGTACACACACCATAGAGAAAAGAAGCACCTGCTCCCCCCCCCCAAAAACCCCGGCGTGGGTTTGGAGGTGAGCGATACCCGCAGCACCCCAGGGACCCCCGGGGCATCGGGGTTCTGGCAGTGCCGGGAGGAGGGATGCTGGAGGTGGCGGGGGGGGGGGATGACTGCATGGCGGCGGCAGCGGTACCCCGCTTTCATCGCGGGCCAAACTCCCGCTGGGGTAATTACACCTCGCCTGCTTTTCCCCCCCCCGGCGGCACCGTGGCTCCGTGCCGGCGCAGCCATTCCCGGGGGGGGGACAGCCAGGCGCCCACCCGCCGCGGGGTGATGCCAGCGCTGGCGTTACACACCCACCCGCACAGCCGCCCGGCTTTACACCCTGTCCTATATAGCTACAGGCAAATCTGCCTTTAAAACCATTGGGAACCAGGCTTAGCTCAGGAATAAAGAGATTACGGAGTGGGAGGGGGGGGGCAGGAAGAAAAAAAGGAAGAAGAAGGGGGTGTCTGGGAATAATTCACACACCCCCCCTCCAAGCTGTGTGGCTACTGACATCCCGGGTACCAGCGGGGCCCTGGCACAAGCAGGATGGCTGCAGACAGGCACCGAATTTTGGGGGTACCCACCCACCTGCTCGGAGCTGGGGGGGGGGCTGCAATCGAACCCCCCTTCCCAGGGCAGGACCCCCAGCCCTGACCCCTTGGCATGCACCGGGCTGGCACCGGCCCCCGCTCGCCAGACGGGACCCAGCGGGGAAAAACCATCTGGGAAGCGTCACCCCGAGCCCCGATCTCAGGGCGATGTCCCTCATCCCGTGTGTGTCCCCCCCCCGGCCATGCAGCCCTCGCCCGCCGCCCCCCCCTTCCCTTGGCTCCCCTCTTCCCTCCCCTCCCCTCCTCAAACCATCACGGGGATGCTGGAAAGTGGTTGACATGGTTGCCGTGGCAACCGAATTTAGGACTGGCGAGAGGAGGAGGAGGAGGAGGAGGATGGTGGGGTGGGCAAGGGAGGAAGGCGGGAGGGCTTCCCGGCACCCCAACCCAGCCCAGACCCCCCCCCCCCAGCATCACCCAGCCCCCCCCCCCCCCCCAGCACCCCAAAAAGCATCGCCCTCGAGCACCCCTCGACCACACACCCGGCGAGGATGAGGAAGGGCAACCCCCAACCCCAGCATCCAGCCGGAGGCTGCCAAGATGGGGGGGGGGGGGGCTCAGCCCCGAGCACCCCCAAACCCAACCCCGGGGGGCGGCCGCCCCTGCCTGGCGCTGCCAAAAATCGCCGGTGACTCACGCCTCACGCCGGCGGCACCCGCCGAGCGGCATCACCCAGCTCCCTCCAGCTGCTTTTGATCCAGGGGCTAAATATTACCGGCCCCGGCATAAAAATAGGAACCATTTGGGAAGGTCCTGAGTCAGCAGCATCCGCCCCAGCACCCGCCGCCATCCTTCCCGGCACGCCGAAGCACCCAGGGCCCCATCCTGCCCCGCCGGGGGACACGCCGGGGAGCCCCAGGGTCCCTCCAGCGCCCAGGGGCTGCCGGCAATTTGGGGACACCCCTAGGGAGGGGACGGCCACCCCAAAAGGCTGCGTGCCTTCGGGTGCCACCCTCGCCCCCGCCGCAGCAGACAGCCAGGCCCTCCGGGGATGCTCTGCGTCCCCAAAGGGGTGCCGCTCGTCCCCAAAGGATTCTGCTGTCCCCGAGGGATGCTGTGACCAGCCATAGGGTGACGAGTGCCCCCAAATATCTCAAAGCAAGCCAGCCCGAGCACGGTCCCCACATGTACCAGCAGGGAACGGGGTCCCCTCCCCGGCCCCCCCCCACGCCGTTCTCAGCTATACTTGATGCCCCCACCGTGCCCGGTGCCCCCGCGCAGCCGGCGTGAGCCTCGTCGCCCATCTCCAGCCCCACGACCAGAGGGATGCGGGTGACAGGAGCATCGGTGACCGCAGGGATGCGGGGGACGTCGAAGAGCTGGCCGGACCCCGTGCTAGCCAAGCCGGGAGAGCAAGCCACCGAGAAGCGTGGGACACGGGCCACGGCCAGGCAGTCCCCGAGGCGGTGACAAGTCCCCGGCAGGACTCGCGCGCCGCTGAGTCACCGCCACCGGCCCAGCGCTCACGAAACCCCCACCAGCCCACGGCGGGGGGGGGGGGAAGGTTCACGTCTCCATCTGCTCCCACCCGACCTGGCCCACCAGCATCTCCCGACGCCCCGGCAGCTGCCGCCGGCAATCTCTCTGCTTGCCAGCGCCTCGAGCGTAATTTCCCTTAATTGCTTTAAATCTCGCAGCCTGACACTTCCATGCTCTTCTCTGTCTTGCTTTTTCTCCTCTGATTTTTTTATTTCCCCTCCGAGGTGGCTGGAAAGAGAAGAGCCGGCCGGAGCAGGGTTTTCCAGGGCACAGGAATTAGTGCATTAGCAACGACGGCAAAGCCAGAAGTTTTCACGCAACAGGAGCTGCCGCCGGGAACCCCCGTTCGACCGGAGCGTGCTAAATATGGAATTTAAGGGGAAAAAAAAAAAAAACAAAACCAACCCCCGATCCATCTCCCTGCACCTGCAGCCTTTGGAGGAGTCCCCGCCGCGGGGGACGGCACCGAGGCCGGGTGGGCATTGCCCGCGGCCGCTGCGGGCAGCTGAGAACCAGCAAAGAGCGGGCAAAGGGATGGCGTCGTGGGGGGGGGACGACGGGGAGCGGGACCCCTGCGGCCGGCAGGGAGGAGGGCGCAGGGTCAGAGCGTGCCGGGAGCGAGCGGGGTGCCACGAGCGAGCAGGTCACCCGTGTCCCCGCCGTGGCACAACCCCTGCGAGGGATGTCACACCGCAACCCCTCCCGGGGCAGGAGGCCCCCCCTCAAGTTCAACCCCGGCGCCCCTTGGCCGCCCTTCCCGGCTCGCCTTCGCGCGCTTCGGCGCAGGCGCGCTCGGGCAGAGCCGCTCGTTCCTGTAACAACTGCCACATGCAAAAGCCATTTCCTGAAACAAACAACCTTCCGCGGGGAAACCGCCACGCGGGGGCACGGCCCCCCCCAGGAGAGGGGCCCCGCCGCCACCCCCCGCCTCTCGGAGCGCACCCCCGAGCGCGCCCCGAGCTCGCAGCCTGAGCGCGCACCCCGAGACTGCACCCCCAGAGCACCTCGAGCTCGCCGCCTGAGCTCGCAGCCCAGGCTCGCATCCGGAGGGTGAACCCCCCCCCCGCCGTCGAGTGCGCACCCTGAACACGCACCCTCAACGTGCACCCCAAGAGCACCTCGAGCTCACGGCCCGAGTTCGCAGCCCAAGCGCGCGCCCTGAGCAGGCACCCCGAGCCTGCACCCCAAGAGCACCTCGAGTTCACAGCCCGAGCTCACAGCCCAAGGCTGCATCCGGAGCGCACCCCGAGCGTGAACCCCAACTGTGCACCCCAAGAGAACCTCGAGCTCACAGCCTGAGTAGCCTGAGCGTACCAAGCGTGCACCCCAAAAATGCACCCTCAGCCTGCACCCCAAGAGCACCTCAAGCTCCCACCCTGAGCTCCCACCCCGACCTCATATCCTGCGCGTGCACCCCCAAACGTGCACCCCGAGCGCACCCCCCCCGCAAGCGCGCAACCCACGCGCGCGCCCGAGCTCGCACCCCAGCCCCCCTCGCCACCGATGCTCTCAAAACACCCCAAAACCCCCCCAAGCACACGGAGGGGGGGGGTCCCCCTTCCTCGCCAGCTGCCGCGGGGGCCGGTGCTGCCGGCTGGGGCGGCACAGCAAACTTTGGTGCCCCGAGTCCCTGCGACCGAGCAGCAGCGGGGCTGCGAGCAGGGACCCCCCCACCCCAAAACACCGCTCACCCGGCATTTCTCCCCATCCCTCCTCGGCGAGAACCCCCCGGCTCCTCGGGGAGGGGAGAAACCCCCAGGGTAAGGGAGCGGCAGCAGGAAAAGAAGAGGGGATCCAAGCACCCCAAAACCCTGCAGAGCCTTGCGGTGCCGTGCCGGGGCTGCCTGCTCCCCCCCCCAAAGCTCGCCGGACCCCAAAACCCCTATTAGGTGCTGGGAGAAAGTAACTTCACCCCCAAATCCCCCTCAGCTGCCGCTGGCCGGGGCGGATAAAGGGGTGTCCCCAAGCTGGAGGGGACCCTGCAGGGAGAACCCGGGGGGGAGAGGGGCTGGGGGGGGGGGGGGGCCGGCGGCAGCATCGCTCGGTGCCTTACCTGGTAAGTAATAGAGAGGTGGTTTCAACCCAAACATGATTTATGTTACAGTTCCATTGCGGCCAGGAAAAAAATAAAAATAAAAATGAAAGACCCAAGGTGAAGAGGATGTGTCAGGAAGCAAAGGAAAAAAAAAAAAAAAAAAAAAACCCAAAAATTAGCACCAAGCCACACGGAGGGGGTTGGAAAAATAAACCAGAGGCGAAAAAATACGGTGGAGTGGGGAGGAGGAGAAGGAGGAGGAGGAGGAGGAGGAGGAGGAGGAGGAGCGGGGGGGAATCAAGTGCGTGGGGGGAGGAGGAAAAATAAAAATTGAAAGAGCAGCGAGCCCAGGGCGCCGGCGGAGGGGTGGCGGTGGCGGCTGTCACCGGCGGGGCCAGGGCAGGAGCCTGGCTGCCATGGCGTGACGCCTTCCCGGGGGTTCTCCTGCCGCTTGAGCCCCGAGCTGCGAATCGCAGGCACACAAAAAGGCAGCGAGGAGGAGGAGGAGGAGGAGGAGGAGGAGGAGGCGGTGGGACCCTCGGCGTGGGGGGGACAACGCACCCCCTGAGCCGGCCGGTGCGGTGGGGTTCCCCGCCACCACCCACCCGGCGTGGAGAAAGGGTGCTGGCGGCGTGGGGTGGGTGACCCACGCGGGGGTGCGAGCCGGCGTCCGTCCGTCCGTCCGTCCGAGCGGCGTGTCCCGAGGCGAGCAAGAAAAGCCCAGACTCCTCCGGGCTGCGCCAAGCCGGGCGAGCGAGAGGCGGCAGACTTGCCCCTCGATCAATTTTCATGCAAGAATCATTATCGGTAAATTGGAAATCTGGCTACTTGACAGCAGATTTGTCTCCCCTAATGAAGGGGAGCGGGCAGGAGAGCGGCAGGCAGCTGCTCGCCCCGGCACCCTCCTCCTCGCGTCACGCCGTCCCGCTTCCCCCGGGCTTCAACCTTCATCCCCGGTGTTTTTGGGGAGGCGAGCCCCGGGGGCACCCCGCCAGCCGGGGACGGGAGGGCAGGAGAAGCCTCCTTCCCCCTCAAACCCCGCTCCTCCTCCTCGCCTACAGACAGAGTAATTTTTTTATTTTTCTTTTTTTTTTTTTTTTGTCTTTTCCGGGATGCTGTTTTCAAACAGCTGCCGATGGAGGCGGAGGGGGGGGGGGGGTGTAAAATAAAAATAGAAAAATCAAGCCCCCCCAGTCGCTTTAAGGAGGGAAATTAGGAAATAAAACAATAAATAACCCAACTTTCCTGCCTGCCGGGAGCTGCCCGCTGCTTCACAAAAGGCAGGCGCAGGAAGGCTGCCTGCCCCGGCCCCTGCGCAGGGGGCTGGGGGTGAGCTCCCACCGTGTCGTGTCCCCCCCCCGCACCCCCAAACCCCCCCTGCCCGGCCTCGCTCGCCCGACGGGGGCTGCAATCAGCCACCCGATAGGATCTCCCCCATTCCCTCTCCGCTGATGCATTAGCAGATCCGGGAAGACATGCTTGCAGGCAAATAGGGCTAATAAATGCTATTACGGGGAGAGCGAGGGAGGCTGGAGATCCTGGCTGCACCATAGTAACGAGGGCCCGGCTTAATTTGCTTTAAGCAAACGATCAGCCAAGGCGGGGTGGAAAAGGAGGTGGGGGGGGGGGGGGGAGAGAAGCGTTGCGCGCTCCAGGCGCGCATGGGCGCGCTGGCTTGCATGGGCGCGCTCGCTTGCACGGGCGCGCTCGCTTGCACGGGGTGTGCGCGCTTATGGGCGCGCGTACGTAAGTGTGCATGTGTGCTGTGTGTGTGTGTCCCCCTCCCTGCCCTCCCCGCACCCCCCCAGTTCCCCCCCCCCCCCAGCTCTGGCCCTCTCTTCCCAAACCGCCGGCTGCTTTTAACACCAAAGTTCACGAAGGCGAGGTGTGATATCTCGCCCCTGCAAGAGAAGCCACATCCTGTATGATAATGACCAGCCCTTCAAACAGCTTAAAGATACAGGCTATTCCCAGGCCCCCACTGCCTGCCCCTGCCTGCTCCTGATCGTGGGGCCCCCGGGGGAGGGGGGGCTTGGGGGTGCCGGTATCACCCCAAACCCATCCGGCCCCACGGAGGGGAGATTTGGGCCCGGCGCTCGCTGCAAGCGAGCAGAAAGGGCCTTTGCAAAAGGTCTTCTGGCTGCAAACGCAGGCGCGCGCGCGCTTAGGCACGCTTGCGTCCGCGCGCGCGTGCCCTCGCGTGTATGCACGCGCTCGCATGCACGGGCACACGCGTACACGCGTGCATGCACTTGCACACGCACGCACGCGCGCCCTTTCAGCCGAGCTCCCCGGGAACCCGTTTGGCAAAGACGGAGCCGGTGAAAAACTGCGCCCTCCTCCTCCTCCCTGCTCCCCACGTTAAATATTGCTTTTCTAATTCCAGGTCGGGGGATTATTATTATGTCTTTTCTTCCTTCCTAACCTACATCTGTCAAGATCGGCGCTGGGAGTATTTCTGGCCTGTCCCCTGAGTCATCGCTCGCGTCCCGCTCGCTCCGAGGCAGCTCCCCTGTGCCGCCGTGCTCCCACCTGCGGGGTGCTGGGTGCTGGGTGCTGCTGCTCCCCCGCCAATTCCCCCCTCCCTGGCCAAACCCCCCCCCGCACGCCTCGCTGGTGCATTAGGAAATGTCACTTATGGGGTGACACCGCTCTCTGTACCCTAAACTCAATGTCCCCCCTCCTAGCGTGGGTGCAAGGGGGACCCCCCCCCCTCCACCCTGGGCTGGAAAGGCTGCGGGGTCACCGTGTCACCCAATTCCGCCGGGGGCCCCCGCGCTTTTATAGGGGTTGATTTGATATTGCTGGGCTCACGCAAGCACCGGGGGGACCCCTCCTCCCCCCCCCCCCGCCGCCCCACTCCCCTCCATGGCATGAGCCGTAAAAATTAATTTGCAAACATGTCATTACACAATAGCTGTACAGGCAATAAACCTGTAATTACAGGCGGCTGGGGGAGCGGGCAGGCAGGCAGGGAGGGCAGGCAGGGAGGGCAGGCCTGCCTGCCAGCTCGGGCTTTGGGGTTTCGCCTCCCCCCTGCTCTCTTTGTTCATTATGCAAACGAGAATTGCTTCACTCCTGGAAGTTGGGCTCCACTTCAAAGGGGCGCGCTGCCTGCGCTGCCTGCGCTGCCTGTACTCCCCACCCTGCCAAGAAAACCCTAACGCCGCCCCAGCACCCAGCACCCCAAGCCGGCAGCTCCCGTTGCTTCGCCGGGATGGGGAAACCGAGGCACGGCGCCTGGGGAGCCCCATTGGGAAACCAGCCCGGACCTTTGCGACATCGGCCCAACCGAATTATCCGCCACCCTCCTCCTCCTCCTCCTCCTCCTCGGTCGTCCCCGCTCTTCGGGCGATCGCGCGCACGCGCGCGCCGGCGGCGAGCGTTCCCCCTGCCTCAGTTTACCCACTTACCACCCCGCAGGAGACGGGACGCAGGGCACCGGCGCGAGACACCCGCCTGACCGCCCAGCAGCCGGCTCTGCCACGCCTCGCCTTGCCCCTCGTTAGCGGGAGAGCTTGACGAGCCTGACCCACTTCCCCGAGCGCCGGGAGGATTAATTGGTTCCTTGCTCGCGCGAAGCCGCCGGGAGCTGGGGCAGGTGCCAGGCGGGATTAGCAAAGCATGAGAGCGCAGCTCGCGGGGCCGGCCGGGCAAGCGTGCCGCCGGCCCTGCCCACGCCGCGCAAGCGAGCCGAGGCCACGGCGGATGGGCACGGGGTGCCCGCCACGGGACCCTCGCCACGGGGACGCCGCGTGCCGGGGATGCCGGACCTCCTTGGGGATGCTCGACCTCCCCACGGGCGTCCCCAAGGAAGGGGACGCAGCCGTGCCGGGGACATCCAGGCTGCGGTCCCCGGCGGGATGCCCATCCCCAGGCAGCCCGCCTTAGGGAAACTGAGGCACGGTCGGTCTCCGCCGGCCGGCACCAGGCTCCACCGCGACCCGGCACCCTGAAAGCATCTGCTGGTGGGGATGCACGAGCGAGGAGGGGAGCGAGCGGCCGCCTCTCACCGTAAATAAGCGGCTCAGCGATGATTTCCTGCTCTTGTTGACCTTTGACTATGCAGAATAAAGACATAAATCCATATTTTAAACCTATCTGAGCGCCAGCCAGGCCCACAAAGCCATTTACAGCCTGCGATTTGGACGGGGCAGTGAGCAGGAAAGCGATGGTTTCTCGAGGTGACATTCCCCAGGAGGGAAATGAAGTGTTTTATTTGCAGATATATAGGGCACGGTCGTTCCTTCGCTTCCCCTTCCCTCCGCCCTCGGCTCATAAATAAAACATACGGCCGCGTAACCGGCTAATTACGGGAGGATGGCAAAACCCCGCCGGTCGCTGGGAAAAGAAATCAGCTTTTTAATCAGCCCACTTTCCTCCCCATCTAACTTAAGCAGAAACGGGCATTTCGGGTGCCCGGATGGATCCGAGACTCTCCGGCGGCTCGTAGGCTCCCGACGGGGTTGTGCACCCCGATCCCTTGAGGCGGGTTTGGGTTTGGATGGGGGGGGCGGGGGTTCAAGCTGCTGCTTTTTTTTTTTTCCCTGGCTGGGAAAAGGATGTCTTTGAAAAGTCTAATTGTTCCTTACACATTAGATACATTAATGAGGTCTCTGATCAAGCGGCTGGCTCTCCGGCAAGGAGGCTTCAAGTAGCAATTTTCCATTTGTGTTTCAAATTTTAATGAATGTTCCTGTCTCCGGCTGCGATGCGCGGTGATAATCCGCACGGCTCGGGTCAGCGCCGGAGCAGGGGCTGCCGCACGGGAGGGCTTGTACAAGGGTTTGATTTCTTTGGGGAATAGTTCATACAAAAAATGGTAATGGCAGAAGACAGTCTTCCTTCCCCCTCGGCTGCCAGAGCCCGAGAGCTACAAATCAGAGGGTTATTATTTCTTTCCGATGTCCCTAAAGTATCCTATATCTTTAGCAGGAGAGTAAAGTTCAGCCCTGATAAGATTGCGGCGCTGGGTGAGACACGCTTTTCCTTTCCTCCTGCCTTTTTGGTTTTTTCCTCCAACTCCTTCTCCCTCTCCCTCCAGCCCTGCGGTGGCCACAGGGGTGTCCCCAGGGCCCCCAGCCAGCAGCCCCCAGCCCGCCCCAGGGGCCACCGGCGGGCAGGGCAGAGCCCCCGTCCCCCCCCCATCCGAGGGCCGGATCCGGAACCCGCCCCGCCAGGACAAGATTTTTATAACCTTGTTTTGGCATGCCTGCCATTAACTTAATTTAACATCCATATTGCCGCTACTTAATTAAATAGATGAACTCATTTTACATTTGCAAGTCTTAATTCATCCTGAACAAAATTGGCCCTGTTTCGTTCTTTCTACGCTACCAGCTCCCCGGAACAAATGACTGCCTTTTGTAGTTAACTGCTAGTACAGGTTAAAAGCTAATTAGCAGCCCGGGTTGGGTGTTAACTTCCTTATTTATCACCCGGCGCCACTCGATTAGCGAGGGGGCGCGGGCTGGCACTTCCTTGTCCGTGCGTGGGCCCCGTTTCTGCGGGGGTGATGCCCGCGCTCCTCGGGCAACGGTGCCGGATGCGTGCGGGACGGATGCTCGGCGCGCGACGCGTGGGGCTCGGTCCATCGCGGTCCCGCAGCGCGGTGGGGCAAGCTTGGCGGCACCCGAGCATCGCGCCAACACCCAACCGTCGCCCGAGAACGCCGGGAGAGCACCATCCCCAGCGAGCCATCACGGGCGCTGCCGTGCCCGGCACAACCTCCCCGTAGATATTTGGGCAGAGGCTCGGAAAGCAAGCGTCGCCGCGGTTTTTCGAGCGTGGCTCCGGTGCTCCCACCCAGCCAGCTCACCGGGTGCCCGCGCCAACCGGCGACGCCTGGAAGCTGCCGGTGGGAAAACCGCGTCGAGGTTCCCGGCATCCCACCCGCGCCGGCTCCGGCACGGTGCTGCGCTGGCTGCGGCGGGGGGCACGGCAAAGCTGGGGGGGGACGCGGGGGGGACCCGCCGGCGGCGGGGCGGCCGGGCGATGCTGAGGAAGCCGCTCCAGGAAGGCTCATCTGGTTTGACTAACAAATCGCTAACTGCTTCCCCCGAGGCAGGTGGAAGGAAACAAGTTCCGTGGCTGTAAACAACCCCCCCCCGCCTCACCACAGCCCCCCACTTCCCACCCCTGGCCCCCCACGGCCCCCCCAGGCACCGGCCAGTGGCAGGTTGAGACAGGAAAGCGCTTGTGAAACACCCCCCCCCCCCATGCTCTGACGCAAGTCCCGGTTGGGGGCACTTGGCCCCCCCCCCCCAGCCCCAAGCACGCTGGCACCCCGGGCAGAGCGTGGGGTGACACAGAGCTTGCACCGGTCCCAGCCGTCCCCGTGGGACAACACCACCACGCCGGCGCCCGCCACGCCAGCCCGGCTGCCGGCGTGACTCAAGGGGAGAGAAGCCGGCGCGGTGCCCGCCGGCGGCACGGCGTGGCCGGGAGCAAAGCCCGCCATGCCGGGTGACGCCGCGGTCCCTCTGCCAGCACGAGCCGGCGGCGGGGACGGGTGCACCCCGGAGGACGGCGTGCCCGGGCGAGGAGACCCGGGCACCGGTGGCAATCGCCGTCACCGGTGATGTCCGGCCCCGGTAACGGGGGCCGTGGCGGCGTGGCGGCGGTGGCACGGGGACGCGGTGCGGCAGGAGGGGATCGATAGGCATCTGCCTGGCCCGGTAAACCGATCTGCCCCTGGCTGCTGAAATAACAGCGAGGGGAGGCAGCTTCGGTTACCGGCAGTGCCGGGGGCCGGCTGGGTGCCAGTGCCCTTGGCCGAGGGCCAGGCGGATCCGCAGGTGCCGAGCGGGGGACCCTCGTCCTTCCTCCTTCCCGCCGGCACGGCACGGAGCTGCTCGTCCCGCTCCCCGGCGTCACCGCCCCACCGAGCTCCCCACCCGGTATTTCAGGTCTGGCACCCAAGCCGGCGCCTTTGGGAGCCAGCGGTCCCGCGGGGACGTCACCCCCGCCCGGGGCCACTGGCCGCGCCACGTAGGAGCAGGACCGATTCCCTCCTCGTTGCACGTGGGGTTATCCCGAGCGCGGTTTCGGCCGCATCCCCCCCCGGCACGGAGGGGGTCAGAGCCCGGCAGCACCGGGATGAGGAGCCACCGTGGCCAAAAGCAAAGCCTGAAGGCTGGATCTGGCCCCTCTGGGAGGAGGGATAAGCGGTACCGGGTCCCCTCTCTCCCCCCCAGACCCCACCAGGACCCCATCCCAAATCCCCGCCACCAGCAGAAGCAAAGGAGCGGGGCCGTAAGGAGCGAGGGTGATAGATAACAGCCCTCTGCGCCGGCGAGATAAATAGCCCCAGCAGCGCCAAGCTGTACTGGGCCAGAAGCTAATAGGGGCTGTCAGGGCGGTTTAGAGGAGCGGAGCATCGTTTCGGGGCCCGGCTGGGAGGACGCCGAGGGGAAGTGACAAGGAAGCTGAGCAGAAAGCGACAGGCAGTACACAAAGAGCATGTCCTCTGTAAGTGGCGATAAACCTTGAAAAAAAAGAAAAGCTAAATCAGTTGTTTAGCCGATGTACCACATGCTGACAGGGCAAATGTGAAGGCTTTTATGGCCACATGGGTTTTCATTTGCAGTTATTCATAGCGGAGCCGGGCGCTTTATCTCACTTTACATTATGTGCAACCACAATGCAGACACTTGCACTGCAACGCATTGCCTCCCTTGGAAAATATTAATATGTAAATGTCAGGTTCGGGAGGGCAGCAAGGGAACGGCGGGCTGCGGGAGCCGTGCAGGGGAGATAAAACCTGCCCTGAAAGGGAGGGGAGCGAACGGGACCCCCGCCCCGCACCCGTGGGTGTGATGGGGGGAGGCGGGGGCACACACACGTGCACAGGCGTGCTCACCGGGGACGGAGCCGCTGCAGCGGGGAGCGTGGCACGCACACGGTCTCCGTAGAGCGGGACGCAGGCGTGCGCGCGTACGCGCGCGCAACACGCACCGCCTGCGGCGCGGCACGCGCGCCCGCCTCGCCGGCACCGCTGCCGAAGGACGCGCGACCTCAGCGGACCGACCCACGGGCGTCGTGCGCGCACCCACGCGTCGCCGCTACGACGCGCCCGCCGGCCCTCGCGCCACGGGGACCCCCGCGCGTCCCGCCGCAGCTCCCACCCTCGGTTCCGTGCCCACCGCCCGTTCCCGGGGGGGACACGCGTGGCGAGGCCACGGGCCGTGGCCGGGCAACGCTGGTTTGGGAAGAAGCTCTGCCCGGGCGAAGCGCGCCGGCGCGGCGTGCCAGCGCCTGCGAAGCCCCGTCGGGCAGCGCTCCAGCCATGCCTGCTGTTCCCGGGCTCCGTTCCTCTCCGAGAGCCTCCAGCCCCGGGGGTAGTGCCAGACTGACAGCCTGGAGGCTATTTATTCGCAGGCAGAGGCAGCGGGAGCTGCTGGCGGATGCAGGAGCCTTTGTCCTACAGGGATTTTGCTCCCTGCCTCCCGGGCTGACCCCATCTCCCCCCACTCCCAGCCCCTTTTTCCCCCTCCGCGCCCCGATGCACCATCCTAACCCGGGGAGATGCTGGGGGGGGGGGTCCCCAGCACCGATGCCCACCGTGCAGGACTTGTCACAAGGCCGCGGGGATGCCAGACGGCTGCCACGCTCCCCCTCGTTCCCGGCAACCCCCCTCGGCATCACCCGCCGCACGGCCGAGGGTCTGGAGGTAGCACCCCAAAGGTGGCTGGGGGCAGGAGGAGGGTGGGCACCCAACCCTGGGCTTTGCCGCTCGGCACCGTGCCAGCCGGGGTGGGGGGCATCTCCGAAACGCGGCCCCCCTCGGCCGTTACCAGGAGAAGCGCTGGCAGCCGGCACTGGCACGGGGACAAGCCCGGGAGGGAGGCTGCCCCCCAGCACCTCGGGGAAGGGAACAATCCCCGGGCATTTCTTTTTTGGCAGGCCCCTGGTGCCCCCCCCCCCCCCGCACCCCCCCCCGCCCCCCGTCCTCCTCCTGCGCTCGGGCGCGGGGATACAATTAAATCAGTGTTCTGCTAACAATCTGCCGGCTAATAAGACATTTTCCTCCCTCTCCCTCCTCCCCCCCACTCCACCCCAATCCGTGTGTGATGGGAGCGCTTTGATATGAGAGTGGACTCTAATGGGTTCGGTGTAAGGGAGCCTTAATTTATTACGTGCCTGTAATTGATGTTTGTATAAAGTAGCTCTTACAGCTCCTCAGAGCGGGAGATGAAAAGCAATCAGTCAGCCATTTGCCTCCAAAGGAAGGAGAGAGGAGAAGACAGACAGCGAGAGAGAACCAGACATACTCATCAAGCCCAGAGAAAAACCCAGAAAGCAAGGGAACAAAACAAAATCCCCCCCCACCCCGCGCAGCCTCACCAGCAGCTCTGGCACTGCTGGGTACCACTGCTGGCACCGCTGGGTACCCCCACCAGCATCCCTGGGTACCACCGCCAGCATCCCTGGGTACCACTGCCAGCATCCCTGGGTACCACCGCCAGCATCCCTGGGTACCACCGCCAGCATCCTCAGGTACCTCCACCAGCATCCCTGGGTACCACCACTGCCCCAGTGCCCCGAGGCCGGATCCTGCTGGGGATGCTGGGGGCAGGCAGCCTCATGGAGCCGCGCCAGGGCAGGATGCGGACCCCTCCTGCGCCGGTGGCACGCTTGGGGCTGATTAGGCGAGGCGGGCTGCGGCAGCCGGTGCTGAGCTGCTCTAATGACGGCGGGCGCTGGGGAGTCACGTGCCGCCCAGCGCCGGCTGGGGAGCCGTACGTCACCGGCCCCGGCAAAAAATCGGTGCTAAATTGAATCAATCCATCTTGGAAATGGCTCTTGTCAGCCGGTGTCAGGGAGAGCGTCTGCGGGAGAGGGATCAGGCGGGGGCAGGCCGGCAAGGGCCAGGCGGTCGGCACCGCTGCCGCAGCGCTGCCGGGTATCTCCTGGCCCCCCACGGCGCTGGCCAGCCCCATACGGTTGGTATGGGGGTCCTCCCGCTGCCATGGGGGGCAGAGCAGGATGGGGTCCCCCTCCAGCCGGCGGGGAAAGCAGAGCCCGGCGCAGACTGCATTGTGCCGTGCCTCAGTTTCCCCACACGGGGCATCCCGTGCCCCATTACCACGTCCCCTGGGGAAGGAGGGCAGCTCCGCACCGGGAAAAAGGCCCAGAAGGGATGGAGAGCCCCACCTCAGTGCCCATCTGTACCCCAACACCGTACCCAGGGCAGAGCGTGCCAGGCTGGGAAGGACGATGCCGCGCCAGGGAGACAAAGACGCCGGCGCTTGACACAAATATAGATGGATCCTCGCTCTACGAACCCCGCAGCCTGGCAAATTAAAACGTAGCGTGAAAGGGGGGACGGAAACAGCCCCGGTGATTGATTTTCCATCCAGACATTCAAACCAACCGAATATGTCACCCAGACAAGCCCTCGGAAAGCCGCAGCAAGCCCAGATTTATCCTCCGCTTGGACCAGAGACCATCAATCCCTATCCATCCCTGGTAAATGGCTTAACGTCCTCGTCTTCCCACCGCGGTGCCCGTCCCTCCCGCTGTCCCGGCATCGCCGCGGCGATGCCGGGACAGCGGGTGGGACAGGCACCGCGGTGGGAAGACGAGGCGCAAGAGCCGTCACCGCACCGGGAAAGGGGATACAGGCAAGGGGACACATACCCGGGCTCCTAACGAAGGCAATTAGATGGGAAAGCATCCCTTGCGCCGCTTCTCCTAATTAAGAACCAACCAATTCCCCAACCCGCCTGTTCCCCGGCTCCGGTACAGCCTGTTATTTACCTGCAGCTAATAGGTTGGGCGCAGCTAATGATAGTCTTGTATCAAATGGCTGGATCTTGGCTTCTGACAGCTTTAAAGACCCGTCTCAGGGACACGAGGGTTTCTAATTACGGGGTTCGTCATGGGAAGGCTGGGTTCAACGCCAGTCACTCTCCCCGGGTGACATTTCTGCCCGGATTGGAAATCTAAACACAGCCCAGCCGGTTAAGGTTAAAAATACGGTGCTCGACAAGACAAGGGATCATAATTTGGGTCACCGCCGGGTTTAATTAATTGGAATGGAGCAATCAAAGCGCCGCGTGCGGTAATTACAGCCCGGGTTGGGGCAGGGCTGGGGGGAGGCGATGGTGCCCGGGCGAAGGGATGCAGGGGGATGCTCCCCACCGCGGGGACGGGCAGGGAGCGGGCAGGGAGACGTCGCCTTGGCCCCGGGGTGCAGGCAGGCATCGCGTGCAAGGAGCCGGCGGGGCAGGGAGGGAGACGCTAAGGAAGCGAGCCGGGAGCTCGCAAGCACGCCATCCCCAGCGGATCGCGCGCCGGCCCCGCGTGAATGCCGGCCAAGCAAAGTGGGGTCCGTCCCCGGTGTCCCCGTCCCCACGGTGCCAGGCGGACACAGCCCAGGCTTCCAGTCACCGCCGCAGCCGCGACGAGTGATTTATTTTCACCAATTACCAAGGCACTTTTCCCTTCGCCGGGACCACGCTTAATTGATTGGAACCTATTGAAAACAAATTAACCGGCACCGGGGCGCAGGGACCTGTTTACGGCTCCTCCGCGGGGCGGCGGGGAGGACACGTGAGCGGCTCCGGCACGCGGGCGATGCCGGCGAGGACCGGCACGGCCCCGTGGGATGGGGAGGAGGAAGGTGGGACAGCCCAAATGTTCCCCCCAGGCTGCTCACCGGCTCCTCTGCAACGGTTATGGTTGTTGCAAGGGGAAACTGAGGCACAGAGCAGCATGGAGCACAAGTCCTGGTGCTCCCTTGGCGGAAAAACCTTCCATGGTATGGGCACAACCAAAACATTCATCCCCCCACCGCCGCCCCCGAGGAGGGATGCTCGCGAGAAGCTAGTGACGGTGACCCCATTAAGCGAACCCAGCTAGCATTAATTTGACCCCATCCACCGCACGCTAATCAGCTGTAACCGTGGCACCCAGCTCAATCCAAATTGATTTACCGAGGCTGGAAATGGATACAAATGTGATTAAAGGCTTTTTATTTTCCATAGGTCCTCTCTAAAATGATTTAAATCAATTGCTACGTGCAGGGTCCTCCCCCTCCCCGGCCGACCCCGCGGCGCCGCAGAGGGGCTTTGCCCCTCTGCGGCGCCGCGGGGTCGGCCGGGGAGGGAATAGCACCCCAATTTCCACCACCGACCCCGCAGCACCCACCCAGCGGGGAGCAGCACCCCAATTTCCACCACTGACCCACCCACGCCCCTCGCCAGACCCCGAGCATCCTTCACCGGCGGGATGCCGGCGCGCCGGGCGGCCCTGGCGAGCGATCAAAGCCCATTAGGCTGAGCGCCGATGCGCGCCCGTTGTTCGTCAATTATTCAAACAATAATTGCACCCTTATTTAAAGTCTAGTCTTGCGTGCGCGGCACTGCAGGCTGCCAAGGCCCACGTTAGATTTACACCCCCGGCGCGCTCCCGCCGCCAATTAATTAAGCAAACACATTCCTCCGCACGCTCTCAGGTGTGCAACCTGCCCCGTCGGTTCATCCCGGCATCGATGCCGCATCCCCGCCTGGCCGAGGGGTCCCAGCCCTTGGGGGGGTTATGGGGTCGTTATTAGGGCTCTTTGTTATTAGGACCCGAGCTCTCCCCAGGGATGGGGATGGCTGCTCTCACCTTGTACGCCAAAACTGATTAAAGATTAAGCAATCCCCTTCATCTACGCTTCCCTACAAATTTCCCCTTTGGAAAAAAAAAAAAAAAGGAGAAAAAGAGAGGAAAAGGGAGGTGGGGAGGAGGGGACTGACACCGGCATCCGTTATGAGGGGCCCGTTCGTTCCCACCAGCACCTAACGAGGGGGGAGGCTGGGAGTGACAGTCACCAAGAGGTCAATTCATTCATCTGGCCATGTTATTACAAGTCCAAATTTATTGTCACCGGGCCACGTTAGCGCTGGCACCGAGGACGCAAGGTTGCACCCCTACTGAATAAGCAGATAAATGAAAGACATCTGGAGAGCAGAATGAAGGGGCAGATTATTAATGCTGAAATTTAGAAGCCAAGGTCTAAGCCACGAATCCATCAGTGCAACCAGTTATGTCCAATAAATTAGGAGAGATAAGGATTGAAGGATGGTATATTAAAGGCAACATTCATTTCTGAACTGGCACAAGGGCTCGCAGGCATCTTCCCCCCCCCAGCGTTAACCCTTGCTGGCCGGGGATGTGCCGGAGCCGGGGAGGCAGCGGCTGGGGGGACAGAGCCTGTGCCCCCCGTGATGGGCACGGGACCCCACGCAGAGCCCACCCTGCCACCGGCTGCCTAATTCGGGGTTGTCCTCAGTGGCCACAGGCGGGTGTGATGAAGGAGGGTGCACAACGATGGAGCGCGCGTGACGATGGAGCACGCGTGATGCAGCATCCGTGAAGACGGAGCGTGCGCAACGACGGAGCTTGCACAACAGCGTGTGCAGCGACGGAGTGTGCCCGCCAACGAAGCGCGTGCAAAGACGGAGCACGCGTGAAGATGGAGCGTGCGAGACGATGGAGCGTGCACAACGGTGGAGCACGCGCGAAGAGAGAGGGTGCGAGATGACGGAGCACGCACAACGATGGAGCTCGCACAACGATGGAGCTCGCACAACGGCGTGCGCACGACAATGGAGCGCGTATACCTGTGGGAGAGGTTGGCGTGGGAGAGCAGGGCACCCAGTCCTTCCCACAGCACCCATCCGTCCTCCCCAGTTAAGGGACTAACGGGTCTGTGCGGCTCCACGCAGCCACAGCATCTGTGACCTTCGCCTCGGCCTCTTCCCCCCATCCCAGCCGTCCCACCGCACCGGCACCTCCCGGTTGCGCCTGCCTCAGTTTCCCCAATGCCGTCGCAAGGGGAACGGCAGGGTCTGGCTCCCCGGGGACAGCTCGGTCCCCATCCTGCTGGCCCTGGGGGTGATGCTGCAGCCCAGCACCCCCTGGCACCCCCATACCCACAAGCCAGCCGTGTCGGGTACATCCCCTGGGGAGGTGAGGGGACGCGGCGTGGCATGACGCCTGGAAGGGAAAAAAATTAAGATTTTTTGCTCCCAAGCAAGCAGCTTGTGGGGGTGACTGCTCGGCAGTGAGGACACCCACGTGTGTCTCCCCTTGGCACCCCAAACCTGACATTTGGGAGGCGAGGCGTGGGCTAAAACGGGGAGATGATGGTGAAACGGGGGGTTCCCTGATGCTGGTCCCTCCTGGCCCAGCAGCAAAAGGGTGTAGGGCAGGAAGGCACGCAGGGCCCTCCAAACGCTGAGCTGGCCCCCATAACATTGACCGAGCACCCTGCCCAGTCCCAAGCCCTCCCAGCACCCAGGCAGCTCCAGGCTTCCCAGTGCTCCCAGTTCAGCGGCCCCACTACACACCACAGGGACGGCAGCGCGGCTCCCGGGGGTTTCGGCATCTCTCCCCCTTCCCGCAGCAGCTCCCAAGCAAATTTCGAACAGCCTCATCTGGCATCTGAGGGATTTGGGATTTGTTTAAGCTCTTTTCACCCGCCGGACTTTAATCGGTGTGTTTGCCCGACCTCCACCCCGGTGCAACCGCGTCCGTGCCGGCGGTGACGCCAGAGGGTCCCGGCTCGGGGTGATTCCCAGCACCAAAGCCCAGGGCTGCCCCCAGCCCTGGGCCAGGATTAGCTATCGAATAACTTTGTATTTAAACCCTTTTTAACAGGGCTGGAGGTCGGGAGGGAAAGGGCAGAGGTTAAGCCTGGCCGCGGCCAGGCGCTGACCCCGAGGAGGGGGACGCCGGGGAGGGGACGAAGGCGGCACGCGGGGCCGGGGGGTGCGGGACCCTCGCCCCGGCCGTGCCACCCACCCGCTTCCCCTTGCACGGTGGGACCGGGGAGGGGGCGGCCAGGGGGGACCCCACAGTGGGGGGGGTGGGGGTGGGTGGGGTGTCCCCACAGCCCCCAGCCTCGCAGCCCCCATCACTTACTGAGGCTCTGCAGCAAAGACGACCAGCTCTTCATCTCCAGCATGGTGGGGGTCCCACGGCCCCCTCCCCACCCCGGCGCTCAGGCTGCCGGCGGGACCCGGGACCGGCCGTACACTCCCACGGCGGGATGCACGGCACTGGCGATGAGCCGCCGGTGGGAGATAGCAACCATTTTATTCCCTTTTAACTCTGCCTGTGTGTCTCCGGCGCGTTCGTCCTCCCCCTCCCCATCACCCAGGGCTGGTCCTGAGTTCGGGGAGCTTTGCTTTTTCCCTCCCTTCCCTCCTCCTCCCTCCTTGCACTTGATAGCAGCCTTGTCAAGACTGCTGAGTTGCTGCTGACCCCTGCCCCGCCGCTGCTAATTAAGGCTGCACAGTGACAGTTCAAGTGCCTCGCCGCCAGTTTGCAGCACCGCTGCTTCTAATTGGGAGACGCTTTTTCTTTCTCAATAGCCGCCCTGTCGGGGCTGGGGGGTCCGGGGAAGGGGGTCTGCACCCATCCCAGGTGGTGGTGGTGGTGGTGGTGCAGGGGGATGCAGCACCCTGCCCGCACCCGTCGGCACCCCGGGCATCAAGCTCCCGCGTGTGGGCAGAAATGATTGCAAAGGCGATGTAGAACTGGATAAAAAGACCCTGGAGTCAGGAGGAAAGCAGGAAGGGGGAAGAAGGAGGCGAGCGATTCCCCCCGGGAGCATCCCCGGGCTGGGAAGGGTGGGGGGGCATCCCATGCTGATTTTTTGGATGGTGAGGAGGAGCGAGGGCAGCGGGCACGGCGGGGAGCCAAGACACGCGGCCCTATCTCCCTGCAGCAGAGCCGGAGCTGGCTTGGGCGCAGGGTATCAGCCAGGACACCTGGGTCCTGTCCCCATCCCTGCCCGCAGCCCTGGCGAACCGACCCCCCCCCCCGCTGAGACCCTGCAAAAATCATGACGCTTGTGTGCACCCCAGGGAGACGCAGCACGGCCACGCTGCGGTCACGGGGGGACCCCAGCACCCACCCGAGCCCGAAGCCGTGTGTGTGTGTGTGTGTCCCCCCCACCGCCAGCCGTGCCCCCCTCCCCAGGTCGTGCCAGCAGCCTGACGGATCTATTGTGTCGTGACAGACGAGCTGTTTTATCGCGGCCAGGGAGCCAGCGCCAGCCGTCATCCTGACCCCGCCGGCGGGCTGAGGAGAAACAGAAGAGGGCTTGTATCATCCCGGCGGGTCAGAGGGCAGGGGAGGCAGCCGGCCCCCCCGCTCCACGCTGCCAAATTCCTGGGATGCACGCCCGGGCAGGCAGCTGCGTGCGGCCCCTGCCCCGCAGGTGGGGGGGCTGGCAGGGTGTGGGGACAGTCCCCCCCCCAGCACCCCGAGTCCCCGCGCCGCCCATCCAGCCTCCCCTTGTCACCCCCTGCCATGGGGACTGCGCCTTAAAATGGTGTCCCCGACCTGCCCCATCGCACAGCACCCCTGAACCAGTGTCCCCAACCTGCCCCATCGCACAGCACCCCTGAACTGATGTCCCCAACCTGCCCCATCGCACAGCACCCCTGAACCAGTGTCCCCAACCTGCCCCATCGCACAGCACCCCTGAACTGATGTCCCCAACCTGCCCCATCGCACAGCACCCCTGAACCAGTGTCCCCAACCTGCCCCATCGCACAGCACCCCTGAACCGTGCCCTGTGCCAGGCACAAGCCGCCACCGCAGGGGGACACGGGGGACAGGGATGCTCACGACGACCCCAACACTCACCCGCAAAAGCCACCCACCCACCCACCCACCCCAACGTCTCCCCACCCAAACCAGCGAGCAGGGGGGTCACCATCCTTCCCGCGCCACCCCAAAAACCGGCGTCACCTCCGTGCCGGAGCTCCGGCGGGACAGGCAGGGGTGGGACGGCGAGTGCAGCCGTGACTCAGGCGGGAACTCTCTGGAAAACACGGCCCCGAGGCTGGAGCGGTGTCCCGGCGCGGTGAGGCGGGGATGCTCACCCCGGCTCCCCACCCGGCCAGAAACCACCCCGGCATGTCCCCCGCCGCTGAACCCCGCTCCCCGCTAGCGGCGGCAGGCATTTTGGGCAAGCGCCAGGCGATGCTGTCCAAGCCTACGCTGTCCCCAAAAAGCACGTCCCTCTGGGACCCATCCCGCCGGGCTGACGTCCCCGGCACCGGGCACGGCCAAGCTGCGGGAGCTCGACGGTGCCAACCGCAGGGGTCAGAGCCCGTCTCTGCCCCCTCGCCCCGGCACCGAGGGTCTGCCCGGGGCAGGGGGGAGCAAAGCCGCCGCGGAGCCTCGCCGAGCCCCCCTCTCCTGCCCCTTCCTCCACTCCCGGCAGCCTTTGTGCCGCCTCCGAGCCGGCACCTCCGGGGTGGACGCATTAAAAGCAACACAAAGCAGAGCCGAGAGGCATTCCGGCTGCAATTTTCTCTGCTCCATTATTGACAAACAAGCTGCTTCGCGCAGGTGACGGCGAGGCCAGCGCGGCAGCTGGGGCACCGCCGCACGCGCCAGCCCCGTGCCGCGCCAGCTGGCCGGCCCCGCTCGGCCCCTCGGCACGGTGCCGGCGACGATGCCCTCCCACCCGCCGCACCCCAAATCCCTTCGGCTTTGAGCCTGCTCTGGGTCGCACGGCTCCAGAGATGTCACCCCTAAAAAACGGGCAGGGGGGGGAAGAGGCAGCCGGGAGCGCTTTGGGATGCAGCCGAGGTGCCCGGCCGGGTGCTGGCTTTGCCGCCGGGCAGCCCCTTTCCCCCGGCCGGGGCGGCTGGGCGCAGCGTGCGGCGAGTCTGTCGTTAGCGCCGTGCCAAACCCAAAGTGGCTGCTTCGAAACGGCAATCCAATAAAAGTGCTACTTGTCTATTTATCATCCTCGGGGCTTTTTATCACAGTGCAGATGGCTGCTACCTTCGCAAGGCACAGCAGTGTGCTGGCACGCGCCCGCCGCACAGAAGCTCGAACGCCGCAGAGTCTGTGCTTACACCTGCGAGGAGCCGCCAGGCCGCCTGCTCCGGCTCTGCCGGCCGGCGAGCCGGGCAGCGACCGCCTGCCAGAGCCACGACACCCCTTTACAAGCCGAGTCCCACCCTGGGTAGCGTTTGCACCGGGCATTTGCACCAGGCCTGTTCACCGGGCATTTGCACCGGGGCGTTTTTTGCACCGGGGCATTTTTTGCACCGGGGTGTTTTTTGCACCGGGGCGTTTTTTGCACCGGGGCGTTCGCATCGGGCATCTGCACCGCGCATCCGCATGGGGTGTTCGCACCGGGCATCGGCACGGGGTGTTCACAGCACGCACCTGCACCGGGTATTTGCGCAGGGCGTTAGCACCGGGCGTTTGCACGGGGCACCCGCAGCCTGTCATTACTCCAGCCGCGCGGTTTTTGGGCAGCAGCAGCAGCAGCAGCACAGCGGCGCGGGCGCAGGGCAGTGGGTGGGAGCCGCCGGAGCAGGTGATTAAAGGCGTATTAAGTGTCTGTCTGCACGCGGGAGAAAACACACCTAATTATCCAGCCGGAGTCGGACGGGAGGGAGGAGCAGCCCCGATGGCAATCGCGTAATGAAGTGTAACGCGGGGCCAGGCCTGGCGCTGGTGGTAATTAAGAGACGGCAAAGCCAGGATTGCAACGGCTGCGGGCAGGGGCGGGCAGCGAGCGGGGGGGGGTCCCCGGGTAACCCAAACGCGGGCCGGAGACCCCTGGCTCCGCCGGGAATCCCTCCTCGGCGAGCCCCCAAGACTGGGCGGTCGCATCCCGGCGCCAGGACGTCGGGCCACGCACCGCTGCCCCGAGCCCCACCTGCTCGCGGCAAACCCCTTCGCGACCCCCACCACCGCTACCGGCACGACGCCGGCGCGCTCCGGCAAAACCTGGGGCCGACCCGGGTGTTCGGGTGTGACGCCGGCACGCCCCGCCCTGGCCGCGGGTGCCGGGGAGGCACCGTTGCATGGGCGTCAAAAGAAGTCCGCTGAGCGGCGGCGAGAGGCGATGCCGGGACACGGAGGGCAGGCGCCGCTGGAAAAGGCGTCTGCGGGGCGGCGGGGGCGGCCGGCCCCACCTTTTGCACCAAAGCCAAAGCCGTCAACCCACGCCACCGCTCCCCAAGCGGGTCCGGCGGGTCGGGAGCGCCCCGGGGGAGCCGCCGAGCGCCGCGTCGCCCTGCCTGCACCCGTCGCCCGGCGGCGTCCGCAGCACCGCTGCAGGGACCCCACGCCCGCGCCTCCCCCCCCCCCCCCCGCCCCGGTCCGGCCGCCCCAGCCGGTTGGGAAGCGGCCGGGCTTGCCCGGGAACGCCGCTTGCATCAGCCCCGGCCCAGCTGGCACCGCTTGCAGGCAGGTACGTGCCGTGCCGGCAGGCAGGAGGCGGGCAGCACGCCGGGGTCGGACCCTGGGAGAGACGCGGAGGGGATGAGGGCATCCCTGGCACCGGTGGCACAGGGGACGCCGAGGGCAGGCGGTGACCCCCCCGCGGGAGCAGCCACCGGGACCCATCCCAGCTCCCCATCGTTCCAACCCCGGCACGCCACAGGTGCCAGCATCCCTGGCGCGGTGACAATCCCCGGCTCCCCACTACAAAGTGCGGCACGGTGGCAGGCAGGGTGCGGGACGGGGGACACGGGGACAGGAGGACGTCCCCTCCTTCTCCTCTCCCTGTCTTTTTTCTCCTTATTTTTTTAATTTTTTTTTTTTTCTTTTTTTTTTTATCAAAGCTCTCCAGAACAAAGTACACACTCTACCTCTTCAAACCCACCACCATCTGTCCGTCCGTCTGAGCGCCGCCGCCGGAGCCACAGCCCCGCCGCTCGGAGCGGCCGCCTCCGAGCAGATGGTGCCAGGGGAAGGACAAGCCGCTGCCACGCAGGACCTCGTCGCCGGCGGGTCACGGTGGCTCCGTTGGCCCTGACACCCCCCCGCCCTCTCCCCATCCTTCCCGGCACGGTAATTACCCACCGCGCCGAGCAAACAGCCTGCGCCGGGTCATTGTGCGGGACACCAACAAAGGGCGGCCGACGGCGGGACCTCCCGACCCTTGCTGACCCCTGCCAGCCCCTGCCGACCCCGGCCACCCCCTGCCCTCCGCCGGCCCCTCTGCCAAAAGAGCAATAAATCAAAGGGACGGGGACGGGCTGGATGGAGATGGGGACAGGGGTGGGGATGGGGACTCCTTCCACCAACAGCACGTGGCTGCACCCCCTGCACCCAGGCGATGAACCCCGGCCGCTCTGCAGCACCCCCCCCCCCCGCCAGCCCCCAGATTAGCGAGGCCGTGCAAAGCATGGGGGGGCATCCCCTTCCCCGGCCGAGGGGACCTGTCCCTGCTGCCCTTGGGGACAGGCACGCGGCCCGTGCGTGCTCCCAGGCTGAGCATGGCGAGGCGGGGGGGGGTGAAGGATGATGCTTCTCCCCCCCCCCCTGCCCCGCACCCTCCAGTCACAGCCTGTTAATGGGGAATTTCATGGGTGCGGTACCGCGGAGCCCGGCTGGGGAACGTGCCGGAGCCATCTGCTCGCAGGACCCGGGGCTGTCGAGCTGCCCTGACCTCGGCGTGGCAAACAGTTTGCAGGAGCAGATGTCACACCCTCCCTCCGCACCCCCCCCGGGACCGGTGGCTGTGTCACCCCCCCGGGCTCGGCACTGCCACGAGTCCCCGGCACTTCGGGGTGGACCCTTGCACCGAGCTGGGGGCACAACCAAGCTGAAAGCAAAGGTGCGTTGCAAAGACCTGGAAAACTCACTGCCGGAGTGACACCCCCCCAAGACCTGGAAAACTCACTGCAGGAGTGACACCCCCCAAGACGGGGCTCTGTCGGGAATTCGGGCACGGGGCAGCGGCGCAGAGGATCCCTGGTTCCTCCGGGTACGCCGGGCACGACAGCCACAGCCGCCCCACGCAGCCGGCCGAGCCGGCTGCCACCACGTGTGCCGCCGTCCCCAAGGTAGCCTGGCTCTGCCGCACGCGCGTGGCGTGGCGTGGCACGGCGTGGCATGGCACGGCACGGCACGGCAGCAAAGGTGCAGGCGTTGCTTCTCCGGCAGCAGATCCTGGCCGGATCCAGCCTGGTTTCCTGCAGGTCCCCGGGAGCGGCCAGCACCGGTGTCTTTCGGACTGATTAAAATTCATTCTGCATGATTTAGGACCTAATCTCGGTGAAACTCCACAGCGCTTTATTAATAGCGCATTAGTGGATAATTCATGCATTTGGATGAAAAATCAGCCTGTGTTATTCTCCGGGAGGGGGGACACGGAGCGGGGGGGGGGACGCAACACGGGCGCGGGGAGGGGGGCACCCCGCTCGCCCAGCCTCCCGCACCTCCCCGCCGCATCCCGGCGAGGCAGCAGCCCTTCTGACAACTGCCACCACTCATTAATCTTGACGAGTTTTCTGCTGAATATTCTTCCACGGGCTTTCAAACCGTTCACTAATTGCAATTAATCACTTACCGAAACAGATGTCAGGAACAATGGAATTGGGAAGTCTGGAGGCTTGATAAAGCTGTCAGAGGAGCGCGCTCGTGTGGCGGCGGGTGCCAAAAGGCGCCGGCAACACCTTCCCCCAGCCATGTGCTGGGGGGACCCGGTGACCCCATGCCGCCCGCGCAGCATCTGTCCGCCCCGGCGAGGGAAAACGCGTGGCGAGGGGGCACGGGGGGCTCCGTGTCGCCGGCACCCGCCGGCGGATGGGACGGGGACGCGGGTACCGGTTTTTGGTGATGGGAGAGGTTTTGCCAGGGCTGCCGTGCCGGCACCCGCGCCCGCGGGGGATACCACGGACCCCATCGGGCACGGCTTCGCCCCGTGCCCTGTGCTGGGACGGCTCGGTCTCTCCTCTCTGTCGGGAAAGCCGCGAGGAGCCCCGGCGGGGTGTCACGTCCGCCGTGCCTCGCACAGGCGACGGCACGTTCCCCGTCCCTGCCAGACGCCGCTTTAGCACCAGCAGGGATCCAACAGCCTTCCCCAGCGGGCGCGCCACGCTGTTTACCCATCACACATGAAAGGTGCCGAGCTGACAGCTCCGGAGACGGGAGAGAGCTCCCGGAGACGCTGATGGGACCGAGGCTCCCGAGCGCCGTCACCTCCTGCCCTCGGAGACCCCAAAGGCCACCCCATAGGTGACCCCAGCAAGGGGCAGCCCCTGGGCTTCTGCTCCCCAAGGAAAGAGCCTCCAGCTTCACCAGCTGGGGCTCTGCACACCCCCCCTCGTCTCAGCTGCCCACCCCCCTGCTTGGGGACATCCTTTGGGAACAAGGCTGGGGACAGGCTGGCAGAGGCAGGGCTTTCCCGGTCCCCCCAAAAGGCAGAGGATGCCCGAGGCCACCAAGCGCAATTAGCCCCGAGTCCCCCGGCCACGATGGGGACACGGCCGCGGGGACACGCACACCTCCCCGGCAGGCAGAGCCCCGGGGGGGGGGGGACCAGAGCATCCTTCCAGGGCTGGCACGGTGCGAGCCAAGCCCAGGGCTTGTGACCGGCACGGCCCCAACACATGTTACAATAAATATTCCGCACAGACACCGTTCCATATGTATGATCCGGTGGGGTGATGATTTTTCTACTGATCACTGGAAGTGACAGCTGTGCGGAGAGCAGGAGAAACAAAGGCACCGACTGCTCTCCCCGTTACACTCCGCTAGCGACATGATGGTGTGACACGGAGCGGCAGCATCTGGTGGCGCGGGGACCGGCAACCGGGACGGGACGCCTGTTAGCGCCGGGCACAAAGGGGTGGCAACGGGGACGGGGTGGAAATAAGGATGGGGTGGCGATGGGGATGGGGTGGGGACAGGGTGGCAATGGGGTGGAAATGAGGACGGGGTGGCAACGGGGACGGGGTGGCAATGGGGACGGGGTCGAAATAAGGACGGGGTGGCAATGGGGTGGAAAATGAGGAGGGGGTGGCAGTGGGGCTGAGGTGGCCACGGGGACGGCTCCCACCAGCCCTCTCGTGCCGCACACGAGCACCCAGCCCCTGCCCCCCGAAAGCGGCCACGGGATGGGGGTACCAGGGAGCAGCCGGCCATCAGCCGTCGCAGCGCGCCCAGCCCAGGCATGGTCAATATTTGCATTTGATTTGCAAGTGTTTCCTCCCCCCAGATAACGGCAGGGCCGAGGCACGTACAGGAGGGAGAAGCGCTGGGTTCGGTTAATTATTAGCGAACATGCAAATTCCCCCTACATGAGATAACAATAAACACCGCGATTTCAGGGAGATAAACAGGGCTTTAAATTTCCAGCAGCCTTTACTGGTGTAAAAATAAGCGTCCCTTATTTATTTAGCTCCTTTGAGAAACCACATCAGTCCCCAAACACAGTCTTTTACTGTCAAGCTACAGTAGAAGCCTTTATAGGCGGCGAAGATCCTGACAGCTACCCCTAGCACAACCATCTTTTATTCATGCTCATAATGTAAACTGTATTGCCTCAGAAACAAAAGGATTTAACTCGCTGCTGGCCGGGTGGCAGCGGCCGAGCGGAGGTCTCCGGTGGGGGCACGTGGCTGGGATGGCTTTGCTCTGAATGGGGACATCCCGCAGGGCCACCACCTCCTCCTGGGGACAGCCCCGGGACAGACCCCCGCCCCGCTGCGTCGGCACATCCAGGGCTGAAATAAAGCCAAAATAAAAATCCCCCACCCAACCTTGAGCCATTAGGCAAAGCCTCCTTGCTCTGCGGCTCCGAATCCCGCCCTGCCTGCACAGAAGCAGGCAAAGCAGCGGTTACAAGAGTGGTTCGTATTTAATAATGCAATTTATATTCCACTCTCAACATAAACTATTGTAAAGGCACACTAATGTAAAAATACATCTGGCTTGTCAATAGTTTATCTTCTGGATCTGCATCTAAATCCCTGGGCATTCTTGACTTATGGCTGCACCAGTGTCTAATGAATAAAAAGGTGCAAATTATAGGCCTTGCTTTAATGCTCATCATAAAATTAGATGATAGTTGCAAAAGCTGCATTCTCCTGCCCACAGTGCAGCAATGGTAAGCTATAAATAAAGTGTATTTAATGTATCCCAGCGCTGCGCAGAGCCAGGAAACAGTATGTTACTGCACAGCCTTCAATGGATCCGCCACAAGTTCAATGAAGTGATAACTGATCCATCATGTGAATTTATGTTAACTGTCTGCTCGCAAAGTCACGGCCCCAGCACTGTAAATAGCCGACAATCCTTCCAGCCCGGCCTGCCTGCCAATAAACCTGTCACCGGCAGGCTGGGAGCAGCCACCTTAGGACACCGCAGACAAACCATTACGCTCTTGGGTTTCCTCTCGGTTTTTCCATCCGTTTGTCTGTACGGCGCATCGCCGCCGTGCCTCGGTTTACCCGCACCCGAGTCCCCCCCTTCCCCGGGGCTTTCCAACCCCGTGCGATGCTTTTCCACCTCCCCGGAGCTGTCACATCAGGGATGCGGGAAGCCCAGATGGGATCCGGGGGGCCGGCGGGCACGTGGGTGAGATGGCTCCTGCTCGGGCGACAGGGAAACGCTGGTGTGGGGGGGTACAGGCTGGAAGCGGAGCTCCCCCCGCCAGCTCCTGCACCGTGCTGGGATGCAGAGCCAGGATGGCATGTGCATGGGGGGGTCGTTTCACTGGGCAGGGGGGGGCTAAAAAGGCTAACTGCCTGGAAAGCATCCCCCTCCGGCAGAGACATGTGTCCCAGGGCTGGCACCTGGGAAGGAGATGTCCCCGGGAAGGAGACATCCCTGGGAAGAAGATGTCCCTGGGAAGATGTGGTCCCCGGGAAGGAGATGTGCCTGAGAAGGAGACATCCTCGGGAAGATGTAGTCCCCGGGAAGGAGATGTGCCTGAGAAGGAGACATCCTCGGGAAGATGTGGTCCCCGGGAAGGAGATGTTCCCAGGAAGATGTCCCCAGGAAGCAGATGTCTTTGGGAAGGAGATGTCTTTGGGAAGGAGATGTCCCTGGGAAGGAGACGTCCCTGGGAAGATGTCAGCCCCAGGAAGGCGACGTCCCCAGCAAAGAGATGTCCCTGGGAAGGTGTCACCCGCAGGGAGGTGTCCCTGGGAGGAAGACGTCCCCGGGAAGAAGACATCCCTGGGAAGGAGGACATTCCCCCTTCAAGCAGCCCAAAGCCAGGGAGACCCTCATCCCTCCATGTCCAGCCTGGAGCTGGGGATGCGTGAACGGGCCCCAGCCGAGGGAGCCGGCAGCGGTGACGGCCGCGGGGACGCAGCCCCCCTTGGGGAGTAAGGCGGCAGCCCGGGAGGGCGCAGGGGACGCCGAGCCGGCGGGAAGGAGCGTTTGCCATCACCCGGCTCTCATTAACGCAGTGCTGAGCAGCCCCTAATAATAGCAACAGTAAATTCTCCTAACCAATTCGGGTCCATTTCTATAAATAATGTAGAATCTTTTTATTTACTGACAGGTTGTAAAAGTATCAGTGAGAATAATGTGAAATCAGGCGCTGCTGAATAATTCATGGCAGCAGCTCCGCTCTCCCCGTCCCCGCGCTCCCCTGGCCCCGACGTTTACACGACAGCACCTTGCGCCCGGGTTTATCTCATAAAAACCAGGACTAACGACCTGGCACTAATTCTTTATCAACCGGGACTTTTACGGCGAGGGGAGGAGGGGAGGAAATAGAAAGAAGTAAAAATAACCCTGGGTGCACCCTATAAAAAATGCATGGGCCCATGCGCTCGCCTCCGCACGGAGCCGGTGATCCCCGCCACGCTCGGCACCTCCCATCGGCAATTCCCTCCGGCCCCCAGAGCCTCTCCAAAAATTAGTATTAATTAGCAGTGCCTGCGGCTCCGCGCTGGCATCCCAACGCAGCGAGCGCAGGAAGGGCGGCACGACCCTGCTGGGACATGGGGACACCGGCAGGACCCATAGGGACGATGGCAGGACCCACGGGGACGATGGCAGGATGCTCGCTGTCCCCGTGCCACCCCCAGGGATGCCGGCTTGGGGCAGCAGACAGCCCCTGAGGGCAGATGGGTTAAATTTGGGCAGAATAACTAGATCGCCGGGGCAGCTAATCCCTGTAACAACCTGATCCGGTGTCCCTCATCCCTCCTGCCACCGCTGAGGGCCACGGGGATGGCGGGGACCCCCCCTGCAGCCGCCCCTCCGTCCCCTCCCCAGAACAATACCTATCCGCTGCTGTTTTGATGTGCAGCACAAAGCCGGGAGAGCTTTCCATGTAACATGATAAAAGCAAGTCCCCAGCCAGCACAATTATTTGATAATTCTCCCTTAACACCCATCAAATTAAAGCAATGTCCAAGGGCTGCCTGAAGTGGCACTGATAGGTATTAAACTTTAATGAGATTTAATGGCACTGCCCTACTTTTTAAGCGCTCGGGCCTACGTTTATGAACATTTAATTTCCCGGGCCCTGACCTCTTTTTTTTCTTCCCTTCCCCGGCGGCCCCCCCCTGCCCGCCCGCCCGCCCAGCTGGTTTTTGTTAGTGCTGGCGGCCGGCCCCGACCCGGGATGCTCGGGATGCTCGGCCGGACCCCGAGCCGATAGAAATCTCCAGGCGCTGTGGGGTGAGATGTTGACTCTAGCAGGGAGCCGAGACGGAGCGGGGAGGGGGAGCCCGGGGAAGGGAGGGGGGGAGTGGGGGGCAGATGTGATTCACTGGCAGCGAACGCAGCCAAATTTATGGAATGACTTAATTAATTTGCTCCCGGAAAGACGTGACACCGCGGGTCGGACTGGTTTGAGGGCCCTCATCCTGCTGCTCGATCGCGTTCGGTTTGCAAACGGATTTGGTTAGCACCCCTTAAAAACAAGCAGCTCTCCTGCTGCAAACCCACCCTGCCGGGACAAATTTGGGGGGTTAGACCCCCTCAAAGCCCCCGGGGACCGAACGCAGCCCGCTGATCCAGTTTGTTGCTGCCCTCTAGTGTGTACAGGACAGGACAGACCCCGCTGTCACTTGTCCCCCTCCCCACATGTCCCCCAGGCCACTTGGCCACGCAGGATGCTGCGTCTCAAGCGGGGCTGGCTGCTGAGATCCTCAAGAGCCCAGACAGCCGGGGTACCGGGGAGCATCGCTCCGGCACCCCAGCCTGGAGCCCCGCCAGCTTCCCAAAACCTCGCTAACGGGGCTGCAAGATCGGCACCGGGGCACAGACCGGCACCGGTGAGCACCGTGCGTCACCTTCTGCCCCACCGCACGGCCCTGGCGGGATGCGGGATGCCGTGTTTCCCTCCACGCCGGGATGCGGGAGGGGTTGGGGTACCCGGGTCGGCAGCAGCATCCTCCGACAAGAGGGGCTGCTGGTGCGGGTACCACCGTTGCCCACCCCGGCGTGCCCCACGGCAGGAGGGATGAGCCCAGGGTTAGGGAAACTGAGGCACGCACCAGCGCGGCCAGCTTCTGCGCTGGGAATGTCCCTCTCCCACCTCCTAAAACCCTCCCCAGCACCCACACCAACTGCAGGGAGACCAGCTGCAGGAATGCAAAGGCAGGGCAATAAAAGGGAGCGTTATCAAGCCCCAGCAGAGCTGACAGCCCGCGCCGAGGCGGGGAGGAGAGCAGGAGGGAGGGAAAGGAGGAGAAAGAAAAAAAAAAAAAAAACCCACCCTTAACCCCGAGATCACTTATCATTCAGGCTGCATCACGCATCTTGAAAGTGCAGACACAAAAATGTAATGTCATAACATTCGCAGTTCAATAACCTTTGCTTCACGAGACGGCTTGAACTGTCAGAGGAGCTGGAAGGTAAATATTTCAGCGCACAGGCACTGAATGTAAAGGCGTGGGGAGGGGGGTCGGCCTCGGCTTCCCCAGCTCGCCTCGACACGTTCAAATATCCCCTGCCGTAAATCCCGGCCGGCGCTGGGGAAAGGCCGTGGCGCGGATAAAATACGAGCAGATATAAAGCCAGACACCTTTATTGTTCAGCAAAGTCTTCCAACAAGTTATGAACCCGCAGCTTGACCCTAACCCATCATCTTGTTATACGGCGGAAACAAAGCCGGTGCCGGGAGCCGGGGCTGGACCGGGGCGGGATGCGGGCGGGAAGAAGCAAAATCCATCCTGCCTCTTCCACGGGGGATATTCGGGTGCAGTTCACCCCCAGCCCTCCCTGCACCCCGCATCTACCGCGCTCCAGCCTGCAAGGGGCTGGGGAGAGGCACCGGCCGTCCTTCGGGACCCTGCCAGGTTACGGCGGTGCAAAATCCCCGCAGCCGGGGTTAACGGGAGCAGGACCCCGGCAAAGGCAGCGCCTCGCCGCAGGGTTAATGGGGATGGCGGTGTGCCGTGCCGGGTGGGAGGAAGGAGATTGCATAGCAGGGAGTAACGGCTGCAAACCCGCTGGGGATCCAGAGGGCATTGGGGTGAGCAGAGAGAACCCCCGACGGGGAAAATCCCCCCAGCAGCGCTGGAAAGCCCGCTGGCACCGGGACTGGGTGTCCAAGGGGATGGCACGGCACGGTGGGAAGCGCCCCGTGCATCCAAAGGGGATGCATGGCTTGGCACGGCGGGCAGCAGCAGCGCCAAGCAGCTTGCGCAGCCCGTGCGTGGCACGCTGTGGTCCAACCGTGCGGCACAGCGCGGCACAGCCGGGGGACAACCGAAGACACGTGCCTGCAGCTGGGCTGGCTCTGCCGCGGGGCTTTGCCAGCTCCCGGCGGGGCTCCGCACCCCAAATATCGGGGAGCGGCAGGACCACGGAGCAAGGGTGCTGCCGGGCGGACGCGGCACCCCAAAACGGGGTGCTGGGTGCAAGCACCCAAGTGCCAAGCCCCGGCATCGCCGCTAAGCCCCGGTGCAGGGCTGGGGGGGGCAAGGAGGGCGGCAAAGGGGGCCCGGCCGCGGTGAGGAACAGTTAAACGGCCCCCACCCGCACACGAGGCGTGCGGCAACAGGCACCGTCGCGCCCTCCCCGAAACACCTGCTAATGCCGCGCTGGCACGGGGCGAGCTCGCCCGGGGCGGGCGGGAGGAGCGGCGGCGGCGGGGAGCGCGCCAGGGCCCGCAGCAAGAAGCGGCATGTCTGCCGCTTGGCAGCACAACAGAGAGCAGGTGACAAGCGCGCCGGCGGTCGCTTTATTACAGGAAGCGAGCACGCAAGCATCTGACGCCGCTCTGCACGAAGAAAGAAGGAAAAAAAAAAAAAAAACCAAAAAAAAAAAAACCCCCCAAAAAAATAACAACACACACCCCCCCACACCCCCTCCTTGCCATTAAACCTCCTGACCCTCGGCAAGGGAGAGGGGCCCCCGGATGCTGGGGGTGCCCCATTGCAAACCCCACTGCAAAGTTTGGGGGGGGGGGTCAGGCCCTGAGGTCACCCCGTTGTGGTGGCATCACAGCCCAGCCCTCCCCTCCCGCCCCGCATGTCCCTGCCAGGGCCAAGCAAATCCCAAGGGAGTAAAAATCCACATGTGTGCGTGCACAAACATTTCTCCTCGGCAAACACTCCCCGAGACAACAAAATTAGCCGGCGCTGCCGCCCCTGCTCCCGCTCCCACGCCGACCCACTCCTCTGACACAGCAATTAGAGGCAGGCATTAATATTTAAATATTGCCAGCTCTGGAGAAGGGAAATCAAATAAAAACACCGGCGTGCCAGCAGCGCATCAAGCTCGGCCTCAAACCCCGCTGGGTGCACGGCAGCGGGGGGGGGGGTGCAGGCTCCCGTGCCGTGCCACACCGTGGGGGACACCAGGGCATCGATGCCACGAGGAGAACCCCCTTTCTGGACCAAATCAGTGTGAGCAAGGAGATGGCAAGCAAATGGCGAGCAAGCGGCAAGCAAGCGGCGAGCATGCAGCAAACAAGTGGCAAGCGAGCGGCAAGCAAGCAGCAGTGATGCTCCTGCCAGCTCAGCAAGGCTGGGGGGGCTTCAAAGGCACCCTGACCCCATGCTGGCCACGCTTTAGGGGGGCATGCACGGCTCCCCGCTCTCTCCCACCCCTAAAAGCTGCAGGGTGCCGGGGCCGAGAGGGGGGACACACACGCAGCCTGCCCCCCCCCCCCCCCCCCAGGAGTCACCCCTGGTCCCGCGGGTGCTAAGAGGCGGCGTCGGCGCAGCAAAGAGGATTTACTGCTCAACGCAAGGGGCTTTAGAGGCAATAACTTTCCCTCCTCTTGACTTAAATGGATTTTAAACTTCAAAAAGGATAGAGGGGGCAAGCTGCCAAGCGGCCGCCCCTGAAGGGCCGACCCCGCGGGTGCTACGACGGGTGCTGGGGGGGGGGGGGGGTCAAGAAGGGGGCTGCGAGCTGAGCCAGGGCCAACGGCTGAGGCAGATAAGGGCTGAGGGGGGGGGGGGGGCGTGTGGGGGCCACGCCACCCGCTTTTGCAGAAGGCCCCGCGATAAGGCGGCCGCCGTTATCGGCGCGGGAGTGCCGGGGCGCGCTTCCTCCCGCGCCGCGTTGTAACCGCCGGCAGGCAGTGGGGTGCCGGGAAGGAGGTGGTTTGGGGGGGGACGGACGGATGAGATGGGGGGGGACATGGGGTGGCCCTGGGGCCGAGCAGCCAGGGCAGCTGAGGCACGAGGCACGGCAAGGGCTATTTCAAGGGCAATCCCGCTGGCAGCCTGCCCGGGCGGCCGTGGCGTGCCAAGCTCCGTCCCGGCTGCCCCTTCCCGGATGGGTGCTGGGGCTCAGTGGTGCTGCCTTGTGGCCCTCCAGATGACCCCCCCCCCCCCCGCCCAGGGACACCCACCTTGCAGGGGGGTGATGCGCCCGAGCAATGCCGGCACACGGTGGGGGGGGTCTAGGTTGGGTCTCCCAGCCGGGATGCCAAGGCAGAGGCGGGCAAAGGCCATTTCCCCCTGCCCACGCCGCGGGCCGTGACGCCAAACCTGGCACCCGGGGCTGGCATCGCTGCCGGGGTTCGGGGGCAGAGGGGCGACCCACGGCACCGTGCCCCCCCAAAGCAGGGTGGGAGCACCGCTGCCTTGCACCCAGCTGAAGCACGGCCGGTGCAGGCAGAAACCCCCCAGGCACAGCCCACCCAAACCCCCCCCCCCAGACCCTGACCTCCACATACTGCTGCCAGACGCCAGGGTGAGGGGCAGAGGGCTGGGGGGGGCCGTAGGAAGGAACAGGAGAGTGAAGATTAAAAATACCCCCCCCCCTCCTCAAGCTGCCCCCCAACCTGCAGCCCCATCCCGGGCGCTGGCACATCAGGAAGCGATAAACTGTTCTGCGGCACCCCCCCTGCACCCCCCAGCAGCCTGGCCCCCCGCCAAAGCCACTGTCTCCGCTGTAATGCTCCCTGCCCTGCAGCCAACACACACAGAGGCACTTGCACACAACCCCCCCCCCCAAAAAAAAAAAAAAAAAAAGGCCCCGGGCACGCACACTCGTGCGTGCACGCACGAGCGCAGGCACACAGGGACGTGCACGCACACGCTGGTGTGCACGCACTCACGCGCACCCCGGTGTGTGCCCAACGAGGGGGGGGCCAGCACGCTCGGCTCACGCAACGCTCGCACACGCGTGTGCGCAGACAGCCCCCCCCCCAACACACACACCGCGTCGTCCCCCCAAACCCCCAGCCCCCCAAGAGCCGCTGGCCTCGGCCGGCCAACCCCGCCGTGCCGTGCCGCCGCTCGCCATCGTCACACCCGACGCCTCCCCACCAGGTTACACAAACAGGCTGCCACAAGCGCACACGCAGCCCGGCGCACGCTCACCTCGCCCGCGCGCGGCCCCGCGGCGGCACACCCACAAACCACACCGGCTCACCCCGATGCTCGCACGGGCCGGCGCGCACGCGCGAGCTTGCAGGAAGAAGGCGACTGGCTTCCCGCTGCCTTTTTCCCTCCATTAACTCCCTCCCGTGGCTCCCAGCTCGTGGCCCGACGGGCACCCATGCGGCAAGCCCGGCACCCACCCCCCGCCCCCCCGGCTCCGTGCCCCCCTCGCCTGCGTCGGGATGCCCCGGTCCAAGGGGTTCGGTGCCGGAGGAGGAGGAGGAAGAGAGTCGGCCACTCGCCCTGCTGCTCCAAGGGCTGGCAGCGGGCACTTGCCCAAAGTTTGGGGACAGCAGCCGGGCGCTCGCACCGGCTCCACCGTGCAAAGCAGTCGCACGGACTCGGCACGACGTAGGGTGCGAACGCGGCACGGCCGCGAGCGCGGCACGGCGAACCGCCGGGCCCCGGGGCGAAGGGCAAGGCAGACGGCGCAGGCAGGGGTGGAAAAGCGAGGATGGAGCAAAGCAACAAACACGGCGGCAGACGATGAGCCGGACGAGACGCCGCGGCCGCGGCATCACCCCGATGCGGCGTGCGGTGCCGGGGCTCCCCGCGTCAGGTTGCGGGGCTCGGTTAGCGACACGGTCCCTCCCTAGTCCCGCGTGTCCAGAAACACAGATAATACAAGAGCTACCCGCTCAGGCAGAGCGGGGCGTGTGGGTAAACTGAGGCACGGCCCCGCGGCAGTGCCCGGCGCACTCGGCTCAAGAAATGTACAGGCAGCAAGGCAAGGAGACGTGCCGAAGTCGGTGCCGCCAGCTGAGCCCCCAGCACGGCCCCGTGCCCTGCCAGCCCACGGGCCGGGCTCCCCCCCACGGGAAAATGACCCAAAAGATCTCTGTGGCAATGTGGGACACGGGGACCGAGCACCTCGGCCGACACCGGACCCTGAGGCCGCAGCACCCAGCAGGTCTCGTCTCCCCCCAACATCCCCCAGCTGGACCCCCAACTGCACAGCGACCTCCATCTCTCACGCCGTGGGGTCCCCCAAGCCCCACACGACGGGGTCCCCCAAACCCAGGGCGACCTCTGTCCTCCACACCACGGGGGTCTCTCAACCCCAGGGTGACCTTCGTCCCCCCACACCGTGGGCTCCCCACCCAGGCCCTGGGTGACCTCAGTCCCCCACACGACGGAGTCCCCCAACTCCAGGGTGACCTCCAACCCCCACACCAGGGGTCCCCCAATTCCAGGGTGACCCCCAACCCCCACACGACGGGGTCCCCCAACTCCAGGGTGACCTCCAACCCCCACACCAGGGGTCCCCCAACTCCAGGGAGACCTCCAACCCCCACACCAGGGTCCCCCAACTCCAGGGTGACCCCCAACCCCCACACAACGGGGTCCCCCAACTCCAGGGTGACCTCCAACCCCCACACCAGGGGTCCCCCAACTCCAGGGTGACCCCCAACCCCCACACAATGGAGTCCCCCAACTCCAGGGTGACCTCCAACCCCCACACCAGGGGTCCCCCAACTCCAGGGTGACCCCCAACCCCCACACGACGGGGTCCCCCAACTCCAGGGTGACCTCCAACCCCCACACCAGGGGTCCCCCAACTCCAGGGTGACCCCCAACCCCCACACGATGGGGTCCCCCAACTCCAGGGTGACCCCCACACGACGGGGTCCCCCCAAACCCAAGGCGACCTCCTTCCCCTACACCACAGGATCCCCCCAAACTCCGGGGTGACCTCCATCCTCCACACCCTGGGGGTCTCTCAACCGCAGCGCGACCTCTGTGTCGCGTGTGTGTGTCCCCCCCCACCCCCACAGTGACACCCCCCCCCCCCATTGAAGGCGACGCGGGGGGGGGGGGGGTTACGGTGCGAGGGGGTGCAGCACTCACCCGTGGGCCGCGCCGTCCAGCGGGGGCTGCGCTCCTCCATGGGCAGAGCGGTGGAGGGAGCCGAGCCGAGCCGAGCCGAGCCGGGCCGAGCCGAGCCGAGCCGAGCTTTCCCCCCCCCGCGCCGCTTCCTGCTTCCCTCGGCGCCCGCCCGCCGCCCCGGGAGCCGCACGGCTGGAGCGTGACTCACCGGGGGCCGGGCCGGGCAGGGCAGGGCCCCGACGGGGGCGGAGGACGACGGAGTGGGGGGGGGGGGGGGAACGGGCGGTTGGCACCTTCCCCCCCCCTCCCCAGGGAAGGGAGGCACCGGGGGGTCCCCTAAAAGGGATGCTGAGGGAGGGGGACAGCCCCCCCCCCCCACCCCATGGGGGTCGCGGGGCAGCATCGGGGAAGGTGCCCCCCAAGAATTAGGGTGATGGGGGGGGGGTGAAGGCTCTGATGGATGCCTGTGTCAGGCACCGATGGGGAAAAAAGGTTCGGGGGCATCCGGCCCTTTGACCCCCACCCCCAAAACTGCTTGGGCCGCCAAACAGGCTCTGGGATACGCCAGAGGTCAGAGCCCGACCCACCACGGCGAGCGCCCGCGGGGGTCCTGAGCCCGGACCCTGCGGAGATAAGGGGTGTTCCCACGACGGCCCCCTCCGCGCACCCCAATGCCCCGTGCCCCCCCCTGCACCGGGTGCAGTTTCGGGGGACAGAAGTGTCCCCTGCGGGTGGGGAACGCGGTGGTCACCCCCGTGCCCTCCCACCATCACCCTGCGGGCTTTGCCCACGCCGGAGTTCGGAGACACCAGTGAAACGAGCGGGGTGGGGCTCAGCCCACTCGGGAGCAGAGGAAGTTGCGGATCATCACGAGCCGTGCCAGTCGGATCCGCGTGCCGGACAGGCTCGGCAGGCTCGGACAGGCAGGACCCCGACCTTCCCCGGGCAGAAGGGAGGCTTCCGCGAGGAATCCGGTCCCGGCGCTGCCGGACACGAACGCGCATCTCTGCGGGAGGAGATGCAGGCCACGACAGGGGCATCCAGCCGGCCCCAAGCAAGCTGCCACACCACCACGCACACCCACCCACCCACCCACCCGAGCCCCTTCCCGGCTCACCCTCGCCTCCGTTTCCCCTCCATCCTCCTCCTCTTCCTCCAACAGGCCCCACTGCCCGTGGTGCCGGTGCTGCCCGTGGCGCCGGTGCTGCCCGCTGCCTCCCCCAGTCCTCCTCGCCGGCAGCACCAGTGCTCCCCCCCCTCCCCACTCCCTTTTCCCATTCTATTTTAAATTTTTATTGCATTCTTTTTAAAGAATACAGAGGAACAAATGCCCTTATCAGCAATTCTCACAAGGTATAAAGAGCCGCTTTTATCTCCCTGCCTTTACTAATCTAGAGCGAGCCAATGCCTGTTAATTTTTTAATTTTCCTAGTGAATGCATTTGTGGCTTTGTCAGCATCCATCCGCGCACACACTCTCCTCCGCACCCCAGCCCGGCGATCCCAGCACGGGATTGCCGCCGTGCCGGCAGAGCGGCGGCAAGCACGGCTCGTGGTTTTGCACCCACGAAGGAGTTTCGTGCACCGGGAAGTCCTGCGTGTCGCACAAGGCTCACCGGGACACCCTGGGATGTGCCACCGGCTGGGAAGCCCCAACATACGGCGGTAACCCCGGGGATGCCAGCCCGGCTCTGCCTGGCCACGGCACAGGCGGCGAGCGCCGCGGGGGATGCTGCCGGAGCGGGTCTCCATCCTCGGCACGGGGATGGATTCCCGCGCCAAGCCGGCCAGCCGTCACCGTCACCCGCTCCGGCCGAGGTCCCCGCGGAGGCACAGGGGGGGTTCACCCCCATCCCTCCCGGGGAAGGGAGGGCGGGCGCAGGCTGCCCGCACACCGGGGCTGGGAGCGCCGGCAGCCGGCCGCGGCGCGCAGATGAGATGTGGCAGGCGTGTAACAAGCCATTAGTCACTGTCACCTTTGCCCGGCAGCCACTGGCAGGGTAATAAATCCAGAGCTGACTCCGGCAGGCCCGTTCCAGGCCACGGCTCCCAGCTTGCCTCCGCGTCGCTGCCGGCTGGGCTGTGAGCAGCTTGCAAATGCATCCCGGTCCCCCCCACCCCGGGGGGGGGACACAGTGCTTTGCGGGGTCCCAAACCGGGGCCAAATCCCCGCGGGGGCTGATGGATGGCCGACACGGGCCACCGCGTCCCCGGCAAGTGCCCTTCCTCGGGGACGTGGGGGGGTCACAAATCCCCCCCCCACCCCACCAAGGAGCTCCCTTGCCCCACAGAGGCAGCGCTGCCCGCCCCGGTTCCCTGCCAGCCCCGGCACCCTGCCCGCTCCGGTTCCCTGCCCGCTGCACCTTGCGGTTCCCGGCTCTTCCCAACCCAACGCTAGGAACCGGCATCGGCAGTTGCTGCCAGATCAAAGCAGCCTGGCGTGGCACGGCGCGGCACGGCACGGCACGGCGCGCCCGCCGGGAAGGGCTGGCAAACAAGCCGGTCCAGGGAGGTGGCAGGCGGGAAGCACGCGTGATACCTCTCCCAAAAATGCTGCCGCTCCTGACGGACGGGGCAGCCGAGTCCTGGGAGCCGCTGCCCGGCCCAGCCCCGGGGGCCCCCCCAGCTCCCCGGCGCGGCCGGCCCAACGCCGCGGCTCTCCCCGGCGCCCACGGCCTGACTCACGGCCCCGGGGACGATGGGCAGGGACCGAGGTGCCGTCGGGGTCACCTCCCCGGCAGGGCTGCGGGTTTCGGAGCCCCAACCCCGAACCGTTGGGTGCAAGCCTTTGCCGGGAGACCCAAGCCGCGGCGGGCTGGCGGTGCACCCCGCGGTGGGGCAGGGGACGGTCCTCGGGGACGGCATTCCCGCAACCCCCCCCCCCCCCCCGGCATCCCCCGGCATCACCTACTTGTGGCTCCAGCGTCCGCGCCCTCCGCATCCAAAGCCGTCCGCTGGCCGATGTCCGGGACGACGCTGCCGCCCGTCCCCGGGCTCTCCCCGGTGCTGGCCACCCGGTGCCGGGGCTCGCCGGCCGCAGGCTTGGCGGCGGCCGTCTCGAGGGACGAAGAGGACGCCTGGAAAAGAAGCGGGACAGAGACTCAGCGCTTTTTCCCTTCCCCGGCCTGAGCGCGGCAGGGCCGGAGAACCGCCGGCACGGGTGGGGGGCACGGCGGGGGGGGGACACGACGACGGGGACACACGGACACAGGATGCTTTTGTTTTCCTGCCAGCCGGTGCACGTGGCCGGCGCGGGGAGCCGCACGCCAGCCTGCACCGCGGGGCTACAGCTGGATCCGGCCGATGGCTCCCAGCGCGGCCAGACGAGAAAGGCTGGAGGGGGGGGAGAGGACATGAATCAAAGCGGCGTCCCCTTGCTCGCCGGCGGCAGCTGGCCGGTTAGGCAGCTCCCGATTACTCAACCGGGCAGTGTTTGCTCAAGATCAACAACTCCCCCACCGCCGTCTTTGCCGGGCCGGCGAGGCGAACGTGCCGCAGGGATGGGGACGGTGTTGCCGCTGCTCCTCGCTGGGTTTGGGGACAGTCCCCCTCCCCGACCCCCGGCATCCCATGTTTGTTGTAGCTGTCATCCTCCCGCGTCGGGCGCGCCCAATGCACACAGCTTGGGCTGTCGCCGCTTCTGTTTATCTTTAATAAAGCGGCAGCCAGCGACGCCGCACGCATCCCGGCACCGCCACACCACGCCGAGACAGACGCACGGACAACCCAGCCTCGGGTCCCCGGGATGCTGCGCCCACCCCGGGCACGGCGGGATGCGGGTGACCTCCCCTCCTGCCGTAGGGGACACCCATAGGAGACACCTCGCTCTTGATTTGAGGACTTTAGGATGCGGGTTGCAGCACAGCAAGGATTTTACGTTGATCCCATTTTTCTTGGGATTAGTCCTATGAACATGGAGAGCCGAAGCGCAATAGATGGTAGGTGAATTTTTGGCTGGGAAGCCCTTAGACTCAACGAGCCACGCACGCGAGCGGACGTATAAATTTACCGTTTGCTTCCTGGAAAGGTTTAATTTATGGAATCCATATGGCAGCGCCACACAACCGCGAGCGCTCGGCACATCCCGCAAGTCCTCGAGTGCCACCACGTACCGGCTCCAACTGGCGGGGTGCCACCGGCTGCCCCGGCGATGGCGGGATGCTCTTCTCTTCCCCAACGATAAACAGAAGGCGACTGTCACAGTGGGCAGGGGACAATCCCGGAGACAGGTCCCCATCCCCAAAAGCTTGGCGTGGGATCCCTGGAGACGGCAGGGACACGTCCCGGGGGTCCCAGGGGGGATGCTGTGCCACCGTTCCTCCTCCCGGGGCGATGCCACCGGCAGCTGCAGGCAGCAATCCCCTACCTGTGGGCACGGGAAAGGGCTGGGGCGCACTTTGATACCGGGAGCAACTAATCATTAATTAGCATTAATCATCCCCCATCATGCATCACAGCAGCATTGGGCAAGATGTGGTCAGGGAGGGCCGGGCCGGGGTCGCGGTGGGAAGGCGGATTTCGGCAGCGGTTACCGGGCCGAGGCTGGCACCCTTCTGCTCTCCGGGGAGCCCCAGCAGCCCCCCCCCAGACCCCAACCCACCCACTGACCCCACGGCGGTGGCAGCCCCCCACCCTTTCTATTTTCCTGCCAGGGGATGCCGAGATGCAAAAGCACCCGAGATGGGTCCTAGGGCCCAAGGGGCAGCCAGGATCCGTCCCCCCTCACCGTCTGTGCCCCCTGGGACCCCCAAGGCAGCAGCCGGAGCCGGAGCACCGGCCGCCTCCTCGCTTTAACTTCACCCCCCACTATCTGTCAGCAAATCATCCCCGGTTACACAGATAAGGAATAATTGATGCAAAGGAGCCATCTGTTTGCGAACACGGAATATCTGCTCAATTAGGAGGGATCTGTCCACCCAGATAAAGCATCGCAGCAGCCCCTCGGAGTGGGGGGGGGGGGCCTCCCTCCCCAACCACGTCCTCAAAGACTCACCCTCAATTAGAGGCGAGCGGGTTGATTTGGGCGCTAATTTGCTAAGCAGCACCCTGAGGTGCCTGGGCAGAGGCTGAGAGGGAAGGGTGCTCTGCCACCAAGCACTGAAATTCGAGGTGGGGGCTGGCAGCTCCCCCACGTCCCATCGTGGCGATGCTCTGCCCATCCCGGCCCGGGGCTCGGGGAGATGCACGTCCCCACGGGTGGAGAGAGGGGCCCAGCCGGCCAAACGGTGCTGAGCTGAGGCCGGCCTGCTCATTGCATGGGTGGCTGTCTGCAGAAACGCACCGAGGGAGCCTGCACGTGGACAGACGGACTCGAGGATGAGCCTGCAACAGCTCGCAGCGTGCACCGGCCACGCACAGCCCCGGCGGGGACCAGGGCCACGGGGCACGGCCCCTGGGCAGGGTCGAGGTCCAGCGTTAGGCGTGCGGCGAGGTGACATCGATGCGACATCGTTATGGGACGTTATTAACACGGGAAAAACTGAGCTGGCAGGCAGGCGAGGGCTGCAAGCCAGGGGAGACAGGCAGGGATGGCAGGGCAGCTCCGCAGGTGACAAAAACGGGGGGAAAAAAGGCTCCCAGCCGGAGCCGGCACGGATGGCCCCGCGGCACGGCACTCCCTCAACCCCCCCCCCGTGTGGCATCTGCCTCCGTCTCCCCTGGCAGGTCCTTGGTACAAAGGACACGGAGAGCTGGAGCCGGCTCGAAACACAGCCACTGGCCTTGATGGACAGGCAGGGAGAGGCACTGCCAGACCCCGCGTCACCCGTGCCCCCCACCACCAGCACGGCAGCACCGCGGTGCCCCACCTGCCCTGGGCTCGGTGCCCGGCGCCGGCAGCTTCGCAGCCGGGGAACGCGACGGCGGCAAGGGCAGGGAGCGGTGTCCCTGCGTCCGTCCCTCCCTGCCAAGGGCACATTCCTTCTGCTCCCGTCACCGGATAAACACCTGCCGCGGCACCCGGCTCTCCCCCCCGGCCCCGGCTTCGGGATGGCGGTGACAGAGCGGGAAAGCGAACGGCCGCGGCGGCTCTCCGGCGAGAGATCCGGCACGCAGGCGGCCGCGCCGGCGCGTTTCCTCTGCCTTCGGGACACCAGAAAACGCGGCTTCCCCATTCCACCTCCCCTACGCCTCGCTTGCCGCCGGGGCGGGCGGCGGCACGGGCAGCGGCGATGCCGCCCGTGGGGATGCCGCCCACGGGGCACCGCGGGCACGGCAAAGCCCGCTCCCCCCCCCCCCCCAAATCCCGGCAGCATCGCAGCCCCGCAGCCCCAACCTCCGCTTTCCCGGGTGGTAGCACCCTGGAAACCCCCCATGCTCCCGGCAGGCAGGGCACCGGGGGTGGATGCGGTCGTGGCACTTCGCCTCTTGGCTGGCATCACCCCGGCGGGGCGGCGGGCACGGAGCCCGGCGAGCACCGGCACAGCTGCGCCAGCGATGGTTTTTGGCACGGTCTGCGCGCAAGCTCCCGTGAGAGAGCAAGGGCCGAGGTGGGGAGGATGCTCGGCACGGAGGGGCCGCATCCTGCACCTCCTGGGGGATGCAAAAAGCCGGCTGCAGAACGAGAAGCCTCGGCACGGGGGGGGAGCAGCGCACTCCAGCACCCGGTTGCAAGGCTGGGGGGGGGATGAACCCCCGCCACCCCCCGTCCCCCAGCTCCCCCCCAGGCCTGCGAGGCGGTGCTCAGAATAAAAGGTGGGTTTGGAGTGTTTTAGGGCTGCGGCGAGCGGGCTCCCTCCGGCTCCTTTCGTCGGTGAGGCCGCGGAGCCTTCGGCTCACGCTGGGGCTTTATCACCGCCGCCGCGGGCACAGCCCCAGCCGCGTGTTCGCCCAGGCGGTTCCAGCTGCTCTTCCCTTCAGGAAGCCTTCGCCCTCCTCCTCCTCCTCCTGCCAGCAGCCTGAAACCAGAGGGTTTTCCCCCAAAAGGAGGCTGTGCCCGGAGACCTGGTGCAGCGGGCGTCCTGCCGGTGGCACGGCTCGGCACCCCACGGGTCTCTGCCACCCTGGTGGGTGCCCGCAGGAGGGGCGGTGGCCAGATGCGCGCATCCCCGCCGTCGCCGTGTTTAAAGTTTCTCAGCCATGTTTGCTGGCGGAAAGTTGGAACCTGCAATTACAGCAGTGCTAACCCCTCATTAAAAATGGGAAGGGGGAGAGGAAAAAAAATGGGAAAGAAACAAAAGGCTCCAGAGACAGACACGGTGCCGTTAACCCTTCCCAAGCTGGGGATGTGCCCAACCCAGGGCCCTCCCCCGCCCTCCAAAAAATTAATACGGCTGCAGGGATGCGCTGCAGCGATGGCGGGGAGCCGGCGGTGACACCGTGTGCCGGGGGTCAGCCCATCCCCGCAGCCGTGGGCATCGCTGCCCACCCGGATCCACGCCCCCCCCCCCGGCTCCGTGTCCCGGCAAAGCCGGCTGTGCCGTGGCGTGGCCCAGCCCGCCGTCGGCACCCGCGTGGGCACGGCCGCGGCTGTGCCGGAGCCGTTTGTCACGGCGGGGCTGCGGTTCCTGCTCGCTCTCCAGCAGCGACACCGTGACGCCTGCTGCAGGAGCCCACACAATATGTTCGCACTCATCTCGCAGCTGCCCCCAGACAGCCCGAGGTGCCGCGCTCCTCCCCGGCGCGGGGGCCCGGTGTGTGCCGGCAGAGCCACGGCGCGCCGGCGAGCCCAGGCAGGAACCGGCAACGGGGCGAGCGGGGATGGAGGGGGGGGGCTGAACGGGCAACGCCGGAGACTGCGGTCACGCCGGACGCCGCATGGGAAGACGATGCTGGAAACGCCGCCGGCACCGAAAAAGGCTCGCGCCGGCGTTCCCAAGGGCCAGGCTGTGCCACGAGCCTGGGGAACGCCGGGCAAGGGGAAAGGCCTGACCCTGACCCCCGTGTCACCGCAGCCCCCCTCCCACCCCACCACCGTGCCGGCGAAGCAGGTTTGCAACCACCCGCCGCCGGCATGGCGGAGGAAGCGCCCGACGGAAGCGGGCACAGCACCGCCCCGCTCGCTGTCGCTTTTGGGGTGGAGGACGGGGGGGCCCCCCCCAGGAGCCCGTTCCCGGTGAGGGTCTGATCCTGGCACCCACCCCGGCGCGGTCGCATCCCCCCGCCTCGCGTCCCCATCCCTGCGGAGCGGCGGGTCCCCGCGTCGCCCTCCCACCGCCGCCATCCTCCCCCCCCCCCCCCCCCTTGGCGACACCATCTCACCCGCCGCGGCCGCAGCGGCTCTGACAGCCAGCTAACGAGCTGCAGGCAGCAATTTGGGTTATATATAGCCCCAAAGTGACTGCATCTAATTGCTCCAGCACGTACCGGCCCCGCCGCGGGGTCCGGGTGCTGGGCGCAGAGGAACGGGGTGGGTGGCACGTGCTCGGTCCCCCCCTCCCCTGCCCTCACCCCGTGTGACCCCCCCACCCCCCTCCAGACCCCCCGAGGCTGACGGGGCGCGAGCATCGCCCCATCCCACGCCGGCCCCGGGAAGCGGGGCTGTTCTCGCCGGCTTTGTGCCGGGGCCGTAAGCGGCTTTGGCTAAAGCTGCCGTCCCAGCCCGTCTCAGCCAGAGGCCCTAAGGAGCTTTTGTCCCCTCTCATTAAGGGGTTTCGGCCGGGGGGCCGCGGGGTGCAGCACCCCACACCCCCTCGCCCGCAGCCCGCCGGCTCCAACCAGCTGCTCCGGCAGCCCCGGGAGGGAGGAACGGAGGGAGGGCGGTGGTCCTGCCACAAGCCTCCCCCCCCCCCGGCCCTTTGTGGCAGCAGCCCCCATCCCCTCGCAGCAGCTGCCAGGCGAGGCGGCGGGCGCGCAGATGCGGCCGGGCGGTGAAGGCGGGGGGGTGGTGGCGGTGGTGATGGTGGGGGTCCCCCGCGGCGGCTCCCCATGCCGGCGGGGTGAGAGGCGGCCCCCCTCGCCCAGCCGTCGGCGGGGAGGGGAGCCAGAGCCGAAATTGTTTGCCAGCTTCCTCGAGACGGCACAATGGAGGGCGCGCAGGCGGATCCGGGGTCAGGGGTGAGAGCAGCAATAAGTGGTTTATGCCTTTTGTGAAGAGGCTGAACTGACAGCTCGCTGGATTAACAAAGACGTCCTCTGTTCCCGGGCAGGTCATGTGGAAAGCGCTGCGCCGACCCCTGTCACTTCTTTTTTTTGCAAGAACAGACATTTGTTCGCCAGCGAACGGGGAGGTGATGGAGGGGGAGGAGGGGGGGGGGGTGGCGGGGGTGGGGGGGGCACGCAGCCGCTCGCTCCCGGCTTTCCCCGAGCTCCTCTGGGGCTCTGGGTGTGGGGACCGGCGGCCGCTCGCTGCTTCGGCAGCTCTGGCCGCACCGCGTCCTCTCCCGTGCCTCAGTTTCCCCAGGTTGTGGGATGAGCCGTGGCTGGTGGCGATGCACGAGGCCCCCGCGGGATGCCAGCACCTCCACCCCGCTGCCCGGGCGGTGCTGGGTCCCGTGTCGCCCCACTTCCACACCGACAGGCCCCCACGCTCGCCACCCCGTCACCCCAGGGCCAGAGAGGCTGGGCAGGATGGGACCCGCACCCTGCTCGGTGCCAGAGCGGCCCCTGTCCCACTGTGGGGACACAAAGTTCTTGCTTACGTCTGCCGGTCCCTGCCAGGCTGGGAAATGTTCCCTCCACCCTGCTTTCAAGGCAGGGAAACTGAGGCAGGGGACGATGTGAGCATCCCATCCATGCACAGACAGCAGGGCTGGCAGCAGCACCTCCGCTCCTGGTGCTGAAAGGGGAGCTGGCCCTGCATGGAACAACCAGCCCTCCCAAATCTGCAAGGATTTCCCCAAGGCTCTGCGGCACAGACCCTTCGCCGTCATCATTAGACTCCAGAGTAAACAGCTGAAATAGTGCCTTTCCACACTGAAACAAACTACTCTGGCCGGACCAGTGACCCCCCTGGCCGCGCTTGTCCCAGCAGCTCCCACCTCCCTCTGCCACCACGCCACAGCCCTGGCTCCAGGCCAGCGCTGCCTCTGCCCCCCTGGGACCACAGGCCCCAGGCTGGGAGGGGAGGGATGCAGCTCGCTGCAGAGCACGGCCTGCCACCCAAATCCTGCAGAGACCCCGCGGGACGTGCTGCTGCCCAGCCCCGGGGCCCTGCTCCATCCCGCCGCGTTCCCCATCCCCATCTCGGGGACACCACGACCCTGCAAGCCAGCGCGGCGCCCGGCTCACCCACCTCCAGGTCCGGAGCCGCCGGGCAGTCTGCGGCCGCTGTCCCCTCCCTGCCACCCTAAATACCTGCTGCGGGGAGAGGCGGCTGCCCCAAGGGGCTTTTCATTCTGGAAAATCCCCCCCGCCCCACGGCGGCTCATGTTTTCGGGGCATTCCCACATGTACAAAGCCCCACGGGGGTAAACTGAGGCAAGGAGGAGCAGCCGCGTCGATGCAAGGCTCTGCCAGGCTCACCACGCCGGGGGCGAGGGGACCCGACTGGGGGACCCCATCCATCTGGGGGGGGCAGGTCACAGCAATCACCCGTGGGGCAAAAAGCCGTCGCCTTCCTCGGCGCGGGTCCCGGCGAGGGCCACACGCCGGCCGGGCAATCAGCTTGGGACGCGGTGGCATTAAAGCCTCAATCTGCCCCCCCCCCCGTGTCCCCCTTCTTCATCCAGCCAGGCGGCTTAGCGCGCCGGTTCTCAGCTCCCGCCTGCCATCTAAAGACGGACTTACCGCCAGGTCCAGCGCTTCGTTAAGCCGCAGATTAAACGCGCACCATCTGCAAGGGGAAACTTTAATGCAGGATAATACCTGGAGCGCACACTCTGCCGTGTCACCGCGCGCCCCGGGCCACGCCAGGCACGGGTGGGCACGAAGCCCCTCGGTGGCACGATGTCCCTTAGCGGCACCATGCCCCTCAGCGGGGATTTTGAGGGCTTTGCACGTGCGAGCGGTACCCAAGCTGGATGGCCCCATCGTCCCCTCCTGGCACAGCCCCCGAGGACCCACGTCTGGCTGGGGTGGGGGCTGCACCCCCAGCCAGCCCCTGTGTCCCCCCTGGGGCAGCCACCCCCAGGCAGGGGACACCCAGGCGCTCGGGGCGGTCCAGCCACCACCCCCCTTATTAATTACTTTAAGCGATTACGAGTTTCTTCGTCAGGACAGGAGATTAGACCCTGCAGCTGGGAGCCATCTTCCCCCACATCCCTCCTCCCCCAGGGGACAACATGGGGGGGGGGGTGTCCTGCTCTGTCCCCCACTTTTAGGAGCAAATCCCACCATCTCCAACCCCACAAAGGTGGCCCAGGTGCCCTCCGTCCCCCCCCAGCTCAACGAAGCCCCCAGGGACACCCAGGCCAGCAGCATCACCCGGGGTGCAGCGGGGACACGGGGTCACCCAGGCTGTCCCTAGTGATGGGGGGGGGGGACACAGAGCTAGGCTGAGCATCCTGCAGAGGCAGAAGGGATGCTGGGTTCCGCTCAGCAGCGAGGAGGGGTGCTGGTGGGGGACAGTGCACCCCAAAAGTGGGTGGAGGAGGGCGAGGCACCCGCTTGCCGACTCAGCACCCTGATGAATTATACCGGATTACAGGTCCCTGGTCAGGTCAGCGGGGAAAGGAGCCAAAGAGGCTCTCCGCCTCCCGACCCGCTCCTGCCGGAGAATTTACGGCCAGGACTCCGCGACAGGCTGAGTAATTAGTACCGGGCGGGAGATGGCTGAATCAGCACCGAAGGGATGGAGCTGGAGGAGGGGGGATCGGTGCAGCGGCGAGCTGGGGGGGCTGTGGGACTGACAGTGGCCCCCCTGGGATACAGGGGCAATGGGTGACCCAGCAGAGCCTGCCAGCTGCCGGAGGGGTCATCCCTACGGCTGCGAGCGTTGAGGGAAAGCCGGCTAGCTCAGCATCCCATCCCCAACCTGCTCTGGTCCAGCATCTCTTGAGTCGGTCCCTCGAGGTGTCACTTCGGGAACACCCCGGGACGCAGCTACGGCACGCAGAAGCCCCCCCATCCCGTTCGCTTCAACACGAGCATCGCTCTGGTCCTCCCTTCACGGCCTGGATGCCGCATCCCAGGACGCTGGAGCCCCGGGATGCCCGAGCATCCGCGCGGCCGTACCCGGGCAGCCCTCGGGCCTCCACGGCTGCCATCGATTTACCGGGGTTGGGAATGGCAGGACTGGCTCCCCGGCAAAGCCAGCCCCTGCTCCGCGGTTGATTACAGCCATTTCCCTGCCCGTTCCCCCTCCCCGCTGTCTCCCTCCTGCCTCCGTCTGCTGCCTGGTTTTACGAGGGCCATTTCCAAGAGGTCGCTGGAAATAGATTTTTATCACCTCATGATAAATATCGTTTACAGTGACATTACTGCTCCGAGCAGCCGTGCAGAGGAGGGAGAGAGGCGGGCAGGCGGACGCCCACTCGTAGCCCCCAGCTCCGCGGGGCACCGGCTGGGCCCTTTCTGGTCCCCGTCCCCATCCCCGCAGGTTCGGGCAGTGCCAAGCCCCGACACCATCCATCCACCCAGGCGGCAGGAACAGAGGGAGCCGCATTATTAGCCCCGCGTGCCATTAAGCACTTAAAAAGCCATAGGAATAAGCCGCGCCATTAGCTGACAAGCGAGCTGGGAGGGGAGGGATGCACGGTAGCGGTGGGGGGAACCGAGCGGGGACCGGGGGATCTCACCACCCCACGTGCCGCAGGGTGCCCGCAAACCCCCCGGGAGAGATGCTCCAGTGTGCCTGGGGAGGGCAGGTAGAACGGCCCCCTCCTGCACACAGCTCCAGGGTGGAAAACCAGGGGCTTTCAGAGCTGACACATCACTTCTGCAGGGGTGACGCCGCTGGGCACCTCTCCAGAGGGACTTTTCGGCAGGGCAGGGAGAACCGGCTCCCCGCTCGTCCCCTCCGAGCCCGCCCCGGCCAGGCTTTGCTTTAGGGACGGAGCTGGTGCAGACACCCAGGAGAAAAAAGCCACCGCTGGGCTGAGAACTGCAAACTCATGACAGCCACGGCACCGGCCCCGAGTGTTGCAACCCTGCGCAGAGGCGATCCGGCGGCCCAGGGGAGCACGGGTCCTGCCCCGGCCGAGCCTGCGAGGCAGGACGGCTGCCAAGCCGTGCCCACAGGCAGCTGCCTCTGGAAAAGGGCACGGCGGCGGGCAGGGGGCCAAGGCCAACCCGCTGCCCGCGCCAGCCCCACCACACACAGCGCCGGCCACCCCCGGGGGGGGGAACAATCGCCCCTTTCACCAGTGCCGAGGCGGGAGTGGATGGGGGGGGGGGGGTGTCACCTGTGGGGACAGAGCCAGGGTCCCCAAGGTGCCTACCCCCCCCGCCCCGTGCAGAGCAGCCCTGCAAAAGCCGGGGTGAAGCACGGCAGCGAGCCCCGCCGCGGCGCCGGCAGGGAGAGCCAGCCTGCAACACCCGGCAAAGAGCAACCCTCGCCCACGGGCAGAGAGCGCGGCAACGCCAGCCCGTGCCAAGAATCCTGTTTTCTCTCCCCAGCCCTGGCTCCCTGGGGCAAGCCGCCTCCTGCCTCGCTGCCTCAGTTTCCCCCTCCCAGCACCCAAGGAGCTGGCAGGGATGCCGGGGGTACGGGCAAGGGGTGGGGCAGCCACGGCGGGGGAGCCCCAGCTCGGTGTTTCGGCCGCTTCTTGCGACACGCGGCGCAAACCCGCCGCGGCGCGGAGCCTCGGCGTCTCGCTTGGCAAGCGGCCCCGCGGCGTGGGGCCGGGAGGGAGGGAGGGAGCTGGGCTTTGTGTGGGGACAAGCCCCAGCGAGACAGCGGCAGCGGCCACCTGCCGCGAGCTGCCGTGGCGGCACGGCCCCTCCTCTGCCCCTCACACCCAGCGGGTAGAAAACCACCCCAAAAAGGGACAGCCCGGCCACCCCGGCAGCACCTCTGCCGTCACCTCGCTGCCAGGACACGCGCGTGGGTCAGCCGGCGTTGCCCCCACGCCATCGCCCCTGCCGAGGCCGCGCCAGCAGCTGGCACTGTCCCCCGGTGCCACGTCCCACCCCGGCACACGGGGCACCCCCAGGAACGAGGGGTCCCTCGTCCAGCCCCCGGAGACCCCCACGGCAGGCGACGCGCCCGGGATGCCCGGCGGCAAGACGCGTTTCGAGCCAGCTGCCTCCAGCGAGCACGAAAGGGGGGGGGGTTTGTTCACCTGGCGAGCGGTTCGGTGGCCCCCGGGGTCGGCTCTCGCCACGGCCTCGTGGCTCCCGCCACGCAGGAGCCACCGCCGGTGCCAGCACACCCCGGCAGGGCCACCTCCCCGGCGGTCACGCTGACCTTATGTGTCACTGCAGGGAGAGCCTGTGCCCCCCCCCCCCGCCAGCCCAGCGCTTGGCCTGGCACACGGCTCCTGCGGCCAAGGCATGCCCCGCGGCTTGGCACCCACCCTGCCTGCCGCCGGCCTGCGGCTCCCACCGCGCATCCGCCCTCCTCTCCTCGGGGCTGGCGGTGCGGACGGACGGACGGACGGCAAGAGCGCAGACTCCTACTCGCCCTGCCCCAAGCCCTGGGGTGAAGGTTTGGGCATCTCCTGCCCAAGCCTGGGTGCAGGGGGGGGGGGCAAGGGCAGAGGCAGCAAAGGGTGGGCAGTGCCCGCTCCCAGGGTCACCCAGCCACCAGCATCCCTCGGGGACCCACGGCTCCAACCTCCGCACACCCAGCTGAGCACCTGGGGGGGTGCAGGGGGGGCAAGCTTTGCCCCCATCATCCACAAACGGAGCTTCGCGCTGCCGGGGAGGCGGCGGCCACGGGGACCAAACCCCTTCGCCCCCCCATCCCAAGCACCGCTGCCCCCCACCCCGGCAGGCCAGACCCGAACCCCCCCAAAGGATGATACATGTGCTGCAGCCCCTCGGTTGGGGTCCCCACCCCGCGCACCCCTGGAGAGCTCCATGCGGGCCTGCTGGCGTGCAGAAAGCCCATTTTACTACTTTTTTTGGAAAAAAAAAACCAAAAAACCAACTCCCATCAGCGGAGGGAGCCCGCTCCCCCAGCCCGGCAGCACCGCGCAAAGTTTGCAGCAAGTTGCGCGGAGCCCCCCCACACACACACTTTGGGTACCATCGGCAGGTTGGGGTGCCGCAGGGTCCCACCGCTTGCGTGCGTCCCCCCCCTCGGTGTGCTCCCACCCACCCCCACCTCGGGACAACCCCCCCCCTCCCCACCTCGCATCTGGTGGCGGGGTGGGGGGGGGACACAAAACACACACACAACAAGTCCCGGGAGTGCGTGGGGGGGGGGTGCTACAACCTCCTCCACCACCCCACTCCCCCTTTAGTAAGGACCCCCCCCCAAGGGCTAGGGCTGGCGCGGTGCCCCCCCCAGACACACACACACACTCCGGCAGGGCTGGGGCAGGGGTGGGGGGGCCGGGGGGGGGGGTTAGGAGGTACAGGCAGCTGCCTGCCCTTGCACCTACCTGTGGCGGCAGCGGCAGGGAGCGGTGGACCCCACGCAGCCCCGCGGCGGCAGCGAGCGGGAGGAGGCAGCGCCGCGCACACGCACACGCGCGATCAATCCCGAGCCGCCGGCGAGAGGCGGGGGGGGGGGGGGGGGACACGGTGAAGAGCCGGCTGGTGATGGTGGGGGGGGGGGGTGTCAGGGAAATTAATAAGCGAGAAAAAGGCACTTTAACCCACCCCCCCACCCCTCCCCGGGGCTCGCCACCGTGCCGCGGGGGTGGCTGGAGGGTGGCGCTGGGGAGGATGGGGGGGGGGGATCAAAGGCTGGGGGGGGGAAGGAAGGTTGGGGAGGGGGTGGGGGGGTCTCGCCAACCCCCGCTGCCTGCCACAACAAAGAGCCAGACACAACAAAAGCAGCATATGGCCAGAGCCGCGCGGGGCTGTAAATTAAACATAAAGGGAAGATTAGATAATTAATGAGCGCTCCCGGGCCGGCCTCGGGGAGGGGGGGGGGGCCTGCCTGCTGCGGGGAGCCCTTCGCCCCAGCGCCCAGCCCCGACGAGGGGGGGGGGGGGGTTGGGGGGGGGGCGACGGCCCCGGCAGCGCAGGGGGCCCGGGGGGGGGCACCTGTTGGGAGGGGAGGATGGGCAGCGGCCGGATCCAGCCTCGCCAGCTGCTCCGGGGCACAGCCCAGCGGGACCGCCAGCGCCTAAGAGGATTAGAGGGGGGGGGACCTTCCCCCCCCCCCCACGGGAAACAGGCTGAAGCTACAGGGCTGGGGGGGTGAGGACCCCCCTGTCTTCGTCCCCCCCCCCCGCCGTGGGGTCCCACCTCTGTCTCAGTCCTGGGTAGGGGGCATCCAGCATGCCCCCCACCCCGGGGGGGGGGGCAGGCATCCCTGCTTCCCACCGCCTCGAGGAGTGGGGGTGCGCGGAGGCACGGCTCAGCATGGCCCCCCCCCCCGCCCGTGTCCCCCCCCCAGCAAAGCGGCTCCTGTGCTGGCAGGAGCGCAGAGCAGCTTTGCAATGCCCAACCCCCCCCCTGCGTGGCAGGAAGGGAAACTGAGGCAGGAGGGGAAACTGAGGCAGGAGGGGAAACTGAGGCAGGAGGGTGGCGAGTCCACGCCGGCGACTCAGATCTGCATGGGGGCAAATTAGGGCTGTCCCCAGTGAGTCCTGCTACCCCTGGGACATCGCCACCGGCATCTCCCGCAGGCTGGCTCCCCCCCGACCCCGGGCGGGCAGGAGGAGGGGGGTACCCCGGGAAGGGGGTGCCAGAAACGCCGTCAGGCTCGGCCCCGGCGGGGGAAAGAGTTAATCCCATTACTGGCAGGCTCACAGATGGCGGCTGCACCGATTCCCCTGCTTAGCAGATTTAACAGATAAGGCAGGAGGGAGGGAAGGAGGCGAGGGGGGGATTCTCCCCCCCTAAACACACACACGCAGCAGGGGCATGGGGGGGCAATAACCCACCCCCACCCCTCCAAGCCACGAAAGCCTGCAAGCACCCGGGGATGCCGCCCTGCTCGCCATGGGCACCGCACAGCACGCCCACGATGCCGGAGGGTGCGGAGCGTGCAGGATGCGGCCAGAGCGCACCAAACCCCGTTGCAAATAGGAAGTCCATCCATCCTGCCCTGGACAAGGGGTGGCAGACAAAGCAGGGGACTTGGGGACACCCAAGCTGCATGCTGGCCCCCCCCCCCCCATGCCAAACCCACAATCCCTGCAGAGCACCCGCCACCCCGGTTTCTCCGGGAGGTCAGGGGTCAGGTCCCTGCTTCCAGGGTTTGGGAATATTTAGGCAGCTGCTCCCAGCACTTGGGAGGTGGCATCGGCAGCCAAGGCCGGAGCCCGGGATTAGGGAGTGTGGGAAAAGGCTGGCGGGAGGCCAGGGACAGAGAAGCTGCAGCATCCCCGACCGGGAGCGGAGAGGACAACCAAAAAGGGATGGAAGTCTGGATGGATGAAGAGGATGGAGAGGAGCCAACGGCTCGTCATCGCTGCGACACCGGCGTGTCCCCACAAGAGTCTGCCCGAGCACCTCCATCCCTGCCACGAGCTCGGCAGGGCTCAGCGACATTCACCTCCCAGCCGTTTCCCACCACGGCCCCCCTAGAGCCCCCGGATAACCCCAGCAGCAGCTGCCAGGTCCCGGCGGTGCCCAGCCCAGCCCCAGTGGGCAGGATGAGGCCAGTAGCCTCCAAAGCAAAACCTGCCCGCTCTCCTTTTAAGCTGTTGCAAAACACTGAGCCTTTGATTCTGCGGGCGGCGGGGTGGCTCAGGGCAAACGGCGATGCCCAGGCTGGCACCCTGCAACCTAATCCTCCCCCCCGGCCACCCACACCAGCCCCCCCAGCCCCCCGGGGGGGGGGACACACCAGGGATGGGGAGGGCACATGTGAGACATGCCCTTGCAGAAGGCGCTGAGTTGCCATGCCGGAGGTTGCCACGGCAATGGGAAAGCGGGAATCTGGGTGGAAAAGCGGGGGGCATGCGATCCTGCAGGGCTGCGGGGGCACAGTACGGTGCTGGGGGCCCCCCCTCCAGAGCCCCAGTGTGCAACGGGAAATGGGTCGGGGTGTCATGGCACCCCCCCATTTTCTGCCCCAGGCAGGGAATAAGGATGCACCCACCCCCACACCCAGCCTGGCCCCACTTCTCATGGCTGGGTGCCCCCATGCCACCCCCCCCCCCCCGCTGGCGTCTCTCTCTCAGGGGCCACTGGCAGGTTTGGGGGTGTTCGAACGTGGGCACCGGAGCGAGCGCGGCCCCGGCACCCCGACACGGCTCATCTCGGTGGCGGCGACACCGAGGCAAACCTGGCCAGCGGCTGACCCCCGGCAAGAGGGGACAGCCCCAAAGCCTTGGGGACACACTGCGTTTAGGGGCTGGGGGTACTGGGGGAAGCGGGAAAGCCCCAGTGGGCACCCTGTCCACGCTATAGTGCGGGATGGGGCCCGGGGCAAGACCCCCGCAGGGTCAGGGCTGCCGGGAGGGAGGGCCGGCTGCTCCCCAGTCCTGCTGTGCCTCAGTTTCCCCTGCCATTAAGGTCTTACCAGCTGCAAGCAGGAACGCTACAGGCAGTTTTACCGGCAGCCGCCCAGCCCCACGGCTCAACCGGCCGGCTGGGAGCAAGACGCCAGCACTGCTTTCAAACCTGCCCATCCGGGAGCTCCGGCACAGCTCCCGGCAAACCCACCCCACCCTTCGGCACAGGGCAGAGGGTGTTTGGCAGCCGGACTGCAAGCACCCCTTTCCAGCTCCCGTTCCTCGCTCCAGGCACCGGCCGGCCGGCTCAGGAGCCTGTTTGTGCCTCGCCAGCCCGGCCAAAGGCCTCTTAAACCCACCCTGGGGAGCCCTGGCCTGGGCAACCCCGGCTCCTGCCTCCATCCCGCACCGGCGCAAGGCTCCCTGTGCCAGAGCATCCTCCCTCTGGAAGCGGTTCAGCAAACCCCACCGCTCCCACAGAGCGGTTGGGTGCCGAGCCACGGGGATGCTCGGCCATCCCCACGCTCTTGGGGCGGTGGGTCCGTCCCCCCCATGCCGGGCTGGCAGCGCGGCACAGGGACCCCCCTGTCGCCACGCAGCAGTTTCCATACATAAGAAATCCGATGATCCATCAGCTGGGAGCAGACAGGTTGAGGCTGGGAGCTGCCTTCCCAGTGCCAGCCCAGACAGCACTCCCAGGGGACTAATACCGGCATGTAAATATTAGATACTTTTGTCTCCTCTGAGACCAATTACACAAATCGTGGCAGCTCCCGCAGGACTCTCCGCTTCTACTTACTGTATCATCATTAACAGCTTATTAGAGAACAGCTGCTCAAAGAGGGGGGAAAAAAAAAAAAAAAAAAACCCACCAGAAGAGACGGCAAGGAGATGTGCACGTAGGACAGGCTGGGAAACGTGACCTCCACCCTGCCCTGGCACCCGAGGACACCCGCACCCATGCCCGCCGTGCCGCCGGCGTGCCCAGCCCTCTGTGCAACCCCAGAGATGGGACCAGTCCAAAAACTGTGTTGGGAGCTGCTGTGGGCTTCCCAGGAGGTGCTGGGAAGGTGGCAGAGGGACGGTCCCGGGGGGGGACGGGACGATAGACCGTGCAGTGGCTGGGGACAGGAGCGAGGCGGCTGCAGGACCTCCAGGGAGAGCAGGAGCCAGAGCAAAGGCACCAAACAGCCTGGCACCCCCCCAACTGGGGGCATATTGGGGCTGCAAGGTCCCTCCGTGCCCGGGAGGGAGGTTATTCCTCGGGTTTTGGGTGCCTGTCACCAACCCAAGGGCAGCAAGTTCTCCCTGAGTGGCAGGAGGGAACAGGTCTCATTTGGGGGGGGGGGGGCAGGCAGGAGACGCTGGGGCTGGAGGCTGTAGGATGAGCCCCTGTCTGGGGCAGTGCCATCCAGCAGATGCTCCTCCATCCCCCCTACTCTGGGATGGGGGGGGGACATGCGGTTTGGGATCAGCATCCCTGAAAGGGATGCACTCCCTAAGCCAGCTACAGCATCATTAAAAGGTGCGGCTAACTGGGAGCTGGACGCTCCTCACCCTCATCCCAGTCCCCCTGGGGGTGATGCCGGCCAGGGCCAGGAGGACAGGGGTGTTTTTTTGGGGTGCCACCATCCCCTCCACACCCCACATCCCCCGGCCCCTCCGAGGGGCGAAGCCCCAGATGCAATTAGGCAGCATCGATCACTAACGACGTCCCCTGCAGCCACCGAGGACAGTCGGGGTCCCCAGCGGGGTGACAGCGGGTGCTTCTGGGGCCACCCCAGGGTGCCCATAGGCAAGTGGCCAGGGGCAGGTGGCCCTGCTGGGTGCCATGTCCCCAGGAGGATGCCACGGCATGCTTCTGGTGCGCTCTAGCGTCAGCCAGCATTAATGCATTGCCGGCACCGCGCAGCAGCACGGCTGGACGCGTACGCATGCGGGGGGGGGACACACCTGGCACGGCCACCAGACCCCCTCTGGGGGGGGTGCACCTCACCCCCGTATGGGTGCCTTTGCAGGGCTGATGTCCCATACCACGGTTGGGGGGAGATGTCCATGCTGGGGGGGGGGGGCAAAAGCCACGCAACTGCCCCACGCAGGGGCAGATGCTTTGGCAGAGTGGGACCCGCGAGGCAGGAGGGGGAGCGGGGCTCCCCGGGGCTTTCGGGGGACAGCACGCGAGCGGGGAGGTAGAAGCTTCCCGTCTGATTGCTAATTATCCTCGTTATTCCGTGTCAGACACTTTATGAAGCACCAGAGTGATTTGCTCTTTCCCTGTAATTAGGCACGTCGCAATTACCATCTAATTCAAGTTCAAGCTCCGCGTCCTCACGACCTTCCTGGCCTCAACACGATGTCCCTGCTCGTCTCTCCAGGGGCCCCCCCCGATGTCCCCCTCCCCGTGCCTGGCTCTCCCACATGCCAGAGGGGAGAGGGGTACTGGTGGAAGAACAGGGCATGGAGCAGCCCCACGGCCCCCCCCAAAAAAAACCCCACAGCTAAATGGGATGCCAAAAGCCCCAAGCCAGGTCTGGGGCCCCCCTCCAGGGACAGGAGGGTGACAGTCCTGGGCACAGTGCTCCCAAGCATCCTTGAGCCCTTTGGATTTTGGCTGAAGAATCGGGGCCGGGGCTGAGCCCAGCACGTGGCCGGACCCTGCCCATGCACAGCACCAGGCCAGCTGCCACCTCGTCCCCGTTACAGTCATTTTAGACACCGTAGGACTTATTTAAGCGCTCCCGCAGCGTCCAGGTCCCACCCTGAGCTCCCATTCCAGGGGGACAACAGCACAGGAAAAACCACGCAGAAAAAAAAAAAAAACAAAAAACCAAAAACAAACCCGCAAAAGGGTTTTTTTTGAAAAAAATTGAAAAAAACACGGCAGGAGCCCGGGCGAGCGGCGGCTCTCGCAGCTTCCCAGGGCGGCGCTGGCTCGCTCGGGGATTTCCTCTCCCCACCTGGCCCACGGCGTTTGCTCCGGGAAGAACCATGGCTCCTTTCGGAGCATCCTCCCAACAGCCCCCGGCCCCAAGCAAAAGTGCCGCTGGTGCCGCAGCACTGGGCACCGTGCCGTGCCAAGCTCCGTCACTACACCCGGCGGCACCGGAGTCACTGCAGGAGGATGCTCTCCCCCTCCCAGCAGCTAATTAATCCTTCTGCTCAGGCAGAGCTCATTAGCACTGGTGCAGCGCAGAGCTGCTCCGGCTGCCCGGCACAGCCGCCCTTCCCGGCGGAGAGCAAGGTCAGCACATGGAGCCATCCGGCACCGGCACTGGCACCACCGCGCTTGCCCTGGGCTCTGCCTCCCGTCCCCCTCGTTGGCCTTTCCTGCAGGCTGGTGGTATTTTTTTCAAGCTTATACTATAGGAAAAAAATAAAAGAAAAAAGAAAAAAAAAGGGGAGGGGGTGGAGAAAAGGCCCCCCCCCGAGCGCGAACGCGAGGGAGAAGCGGCCAAGGAAAGCAGAGGAGTCAGCCAAGTGCCTCGCTCCGTGGCAGGCAGGGCGCGAGTGGGCCGCCCTGTAAATGTTTTGAATTTCCAAAACAGGAGGGAGAAGCCAAGAGCTGCCGAGTTCCCCCACACGCCAAGAAGGACAAAGGGCATCCCTGCACGGCGGAGGCACGGGCAGGCGCCCAGCACCCCGGTTCCCCCTCGCATTTCGGCTCGCCCTCGGTTCCCCCGGGATGCGCAGCGCCGGGGCGATGCGGCGTGGGGTCCCCCCTCCGGCTCTAATTATAGCCGGGGAGAGGAAGCGCGGTGGTGCCGGGTGAGGGTGGGTGCCAGGCGTGGGGCTGGCGGTGGCTCCGCAGGCGGGTCCCACGCGGGGACGATGGGTGGCTGTGGGTGGGATGTGCACCCACCGGGACAGCCCGGAGCAGAGCCCGGGGTGATTCGGCGCATGGCAAACCCCCCGGTTCCCCCATCCTGGCAGAGCGGGAGCTTCCCGGCTCACACCCCCTCGGGAACCTGCTCCCTTCAAGGGCCAAATCTGCTGGAAAAGCCCTGAAGCCAGTGCACTGGAGGCTCTCCTTGCTGCGGGATGCTCCGATGCTGATCCCTGCCCCACACCGGAGGGAAATCCCAGTGCCCACCCCGGCTGCTGGCAGGGATGCGAGGATGCTGCATGGGTGGTCCAGCCCCTCGGAGTAATCCCTTGTCCCGAGGGGCAATGCCGCACCCCAAAAAGCAGAGCCTGCCCCGTAGCAAAGAAGAAAGGGCTGTGAGAGATGGGGTGGCATCCATGGGAATGCCAGCAGCACAGCCCCCACGCTGGGGGGGGGCCCCTACACCCCCCCCCCCCCAGATTATAACCTTGCGCAGATTATAATCTTAAATTATAATCTTCAACAGACCCAAAGCCCCATCTGCCTAATCCTGGCCCTCCCCCCCAGTATAAATCCCCTGGATGGGGACACCGGGGGGCTGCCTGGGGTGCCAGTCCTTCTAGTGGGGTGGGAGAAGCCGTGGGGCGAGCCCCCCCAGCAAGGTACCGCCGAGTTAGGAGCCGACAGGGAGACAATATAGGGACTATGCGGCCTCCTCGCCGCCAGATGTGTGTTAATAAGGCAGCTGCCCCCTAAGCTAATAAGGTCACTTACTGGCTCCAGCAAGACGAGAAAACAAGCAGGGGCTTGGCTGCGGTACAGCCTGACTTGGCACTCGCCGCACGCCGGCTTCCTGAATTCTTGCCGCTTCCAGAACAGCGCAACGGGGTGGAAAAAAGCAGATATAAACCCCCCCCCCCAAAAAAAAAGAAAAGCAGCCCGTGCAGCCCACCCGCCTCCAGCATCCCCAGCGCTGCCCCTCATCCCGGGGGGCTGGGGTGGGAGCCGGCTCCTGCACCCCACGGCAAGATGGGGTGAGGACACCCCCACCGGGTTGTCTTATTCCCTGGGGAAAACCTCCCGGGAAGGGCTTTGGGGGTGGGATTCCTGCAGACTTTCCCAGCACAGCGAGCAGATCAGCGGGGCCCCCCCCCTTGCTCCGCTCCCTGCCTCCCTCGCCTGCCCCCGATCATGGCGCCTACAACTCCCTTTGTTTTAATATTATAAAGCGAGCCAGATGCCGGCTTTAATCCCCTCAGCTGGTGAGGATTTGCAAACACATTAGGAGGCAGAGCTGCTGCGCGCCGGCCCCTCCGCCGCTGCTCCCCAGCCCCACGCTTCGTCGCTGCGCCCCATCTGCTGCCTCGGAAAGGGGATCCCGGCCCCTAATTACCTCCTCATGTCCGAATTAGGAGCCAACAAGGTGTCCGACAAGGGGGACACAGGCACCCCCTGCCACTTTGCGGTTGGGGAGCACCGGGAGGGCCTTTTGCTTCTTTTGCAAAGCCCCCGCTGGAGAGTTTGGAGGATTTGCTTCGGGGGACACGATGCCAGGGTGATGGGCGCAGCAAGGATGAACCCCGCGGGGCGGTGTGGATGCACGTGGGGTACGGGCAGAGGTTTGGCCAGGCAGCCCTCCTGGCACAAGGATGACGGATAGCATGTCCGTCCCAGGGGTGTAACATCACGGCTGCCGGACCGGAGCACGAGCCGGCTCTCCCGCACCCCCGGCAGACACGGGATGTTTCGGGCAAAGCTCTGCGAGTCCTTCCTGCGGCATTAACAAGGAAGAGAAATTCCTCCCGACCTCCATCGCTGCCAGCTCCCGCTCTGCAACACCCAAAAGTTGCCGCTGCGTCCATTCCCCCAGGTTTCAGCACGCAAGGCTGAGATTAAACAGGTACCAGCGGCAGGAGCGAGAGGAGTCACTCCGAAGTGTCGCATCCCGCAGGAGTGGCTCCAGGGCCGGACCAGGAGTGCATTTGCCTTCCTTCCCGTCAGAGGACCACATTTATCCCATGTGGCTGACAGCATCCAGGCCAGCTCCCCTGCACCACAACCCCGGCTCCTCCGGCACGCACGGACCCTCGCCGCAGCCGGGAAGGGGGGAAACGACCTCTGTAAAGTGGGGAGAGGCGGCTGCAGAGCCCCAGGAACCAGCGGGCAAGCGGGATGCGATGCCGGAGCGATATCCTAACCCTGCGGCATCCCAACAGGGGAAACGGCTGCCAGCCAAAATGCCCCATAAACCCCCTCCTCGCCCGAGGGCCGGCTCGCAGCATGACGCTCACGCCTTCCCAAAGGCTGGGGGTTTCCCTCCAGGCACCCTAATCCAGGCTGGATTTTAGGGGGGGGACACCAAACAGCCCCCAGCCCTGCAGGGACCAAGCGTTCCCCCCGGATTCTGCTCCCGGGGCATCTCCGCATCCTCCCGTACCACCAGCCCCTCGGCAGCACGGTCGCTCCCAGCCGGTCCGGTGCTGCTCGGTTCTCCCAGGGAAGCACCACGCTCCAACCCAGCGCTGCTGGGGAGGGATGTGCCGTGCCGGGACCCCCATGGGAGGCTCCTGCTCCAGCTCCCCCAAGGAAGCAGCTCCAGGAACACACACAAAATCTTCTTGAGCTGCCCCAGACCATGGATTTGCACTGCAAAGGCAGCAGGGCTTTTTTGAGGGTGTGTTTTTTTGGGTGTTTTTTAAGACCAGGATCTCCTACATACCACTTAGCAGCCAGGAGTTCAGAGGGAGCAGAGCTCTGTGCTTTAAAACAACGCCTCGTTTGCCAAGAAATAATCCCAAGGAAGGAAAAAAAAAAAAAAAAAAAAGACCAAAAACCCAGACTCAGAAGATAATTAACTCCACAAAGCAGCGACCCCGAGTAGCTCAAATCTTTGCTGTAGCTACCAAACCTCTTCTCCAAGGGCTTATTTCTTGCTGTCTGCAACACAACGGCACCAGCACTCGGAGGCCTGGGGATTTTATTAGCATCCCCCCCCAAAACCCGCTGGCAGATTTGCTCCCCCAACACACTCGGTTCACTGCCTCGGCCAGGCACGGTGGGGGGCCCGGCCCCACATGAGACCCCCCGTCTCCGAGCAGAGTTGCAACGGGGTCATTCTCCATCCCTACGGGGGGCTGCAATAGGGATGTCGAGGATGGGGGGGGCTCCATCCTTAGCTGCTGTGGGAGAGGGGGTACAGGAGCCGGAGAGGGGGCAAAGGGATGCCTCTGCCCCCCGACACCCATCAGCACCCCCCGGCAGGGAAGGAGCCACCTTTCAGGGTCCCCCCTGCAGACAAACACTACGAGAAGGCAGGGCAGCCCAACCCTGGGGGTGCGTTTCGGGCCCCCCCCATTCCCTCTCCCACCTTTGGGGCTTGACGGAAGGGATGCTCCACCAGGAGCTGGCACAAGTGACCCTGGTAGCAGCATCCCCCCCAGCAGCATCACCCCCTGCCCCTTCCTGCCACTCGACAGGGAGGGGAATAAAAGAGAGAAGAGCCGAGAAAAAGCGGTGCGGAGCCAGCCCTTCCCGCTGCCGCTCCCCCCCGGCATCCCCCTTCCCCTCCCGACCACGAAAAGCCAACATCTCCCCGCGCCCCTCCAGCCAGGGGATGGGAATGTGGAAGCAATTGCACTTGGCAGAGGCAGCAACAGTGAGTCAAAAACAGTTGTTTGGCTTGTCAGCCACCCAGGCCCTGCAGCACTCTTGTTTTCCTTCGCCTGCCTTAACCCCTTCCAGCCCCAGCCCCTCTCCCCAGCGGGACCCGCAGCCCCCAGCCCCACCACAGAGAGGGCTTGGGTGCCAGGGAAAAGCCTCGTCCCACCACCTGGCTGCCCTGCTCCTAGGAATGGGACGATGGGCAATTCCCCCGGCTTGAAAACCCACGGCGAGAGGGTGCACCGGCCGCGCACCGAACCTGCCGCGGTGCCCGGAGGTGCACGGGGCTAGCAAAGGACATCCCGAGGCCACCAAGGAGCAGGAGCAGGATGCTCGGTGCTCCTGGAGCATCCCACTTGCTCGGCCCAGGAGATGCAGAGAGGTCCTTGCCCCTGCTCCAGAGAGTATCCAAGATGCCCTTTGGCAGGGCGAGGGGACATGGCCACGTGTGCTAGGGACCCCACGCCGTCCCGGGGTGGCCAGACCCCCCGTGCAGAGCCAGCCCGGTGGCGCGGAGCTATTTAAAACCCTGAGCACAGCCTCCCCATCCCGTTTACGACAGTTTAGCACATCCCAGGCTGCTTCCCACCGGTTCCTCCAGCCCCTTCCCTGCCAGCCATATGGCGGCGAGGCCAGAAACACATCCAGAGCCACCACGTGCTGCATCAGGGTCTCTTTCTCCATCCCCAGGTCACCCCTCACACCCCAAGACGGGGGACCCAGGCCAAGCACTCAACGTCCCCCCATCTGGTAGCATCGCACACTGCTGGGACCCCACCTCTATTCAGGCTTACTGCTGATTTGGGGCAGGGTGGGGGGACACCGAGTCCCATCCACCCTCTCCCCCCACGGAGGGACGGCCACGTGGGTCAGGACATCCCTCTGGGCACCCAGCTGGGACCCCCACCCCTCCATTCCCCCCCAGCTCCGCACCCGAAGTCAAGAACTGGAGAAGAAGGAGACGAGGAGGAATCCCAGGGAAGCGGCTGCTCCCTTTCTCCATTGGGGGGGCCTTCCCTGCATCCCCACGGTACAAGAGAGGCGGGACAAGGGGATGGATGGGGAAGAGTTAAACCCTCCCAAGTGAGTCTACGGGGAGGAAAAGTGGAGGGCAAGCCTGCGCGCCTGCCCGGGAGAGACAAAGCGAGATGCTAGAGCCAAGAGATGAAGGCGAGGATGCGATAAGAGGGGGAGCCGGGGTTGTGTGCGCTGGAGCGAGGGAGCGGGGAGGAGGAGGAGGAGAGGTGGGTGATGACCAAAGTCATTGAACATTTTTTGGCACGCCTACCCCCGAGTATCTGGCCGTTGGCCCAGCTCGGAGCTGAACTTAAACAAACTCCTGTTGCAGCCATCTGCTTGATTTTAAAATAAATCAAACAATCTGTTGAGCCGTGGGTGATCAAATTTCCATCTGTGCGGACGCCTGCTCGCCTCCTCGGAGCCTCCGCTTGCCTCTACCAGCCAAACACTCCTGGCAGCATGTGGCCTCCCTAATTCCTCCAGGAAAGGGAGAAACCGGACCTCCCCCCCGCACCCCGGCCCCCTCCCAGCCCTTCCTCGCCACCCTCCTAACTCAAACCAAGTGCTATTTTTTACAGCCCGCCCACCAAACAGAGACGTATGCCGGGTTTAAACGGGAGGAAACAGGGCTGGTGGGGTAGGGGCGGGGGAGATCCCAAGAGGTCTCAAGCTTCTCCATCGCTGCCCACGCCGGGGGGGATTCCTCATCCCGTCCCCATCCATCCCATGGCTCCGAGAGAATGAAAAGGGCAGCAGCTGCCGGCAGCGGGACCCTGCCTGCCCCGGCGCTGGTGACTGCGGCACAGAGGCCACGGACCGGCCAGAAATAGCAGCTGCGAAGCCAAGACCGTACGGCTGTCCCCAGGACGGGGACAGCAGGCGCACATCACCTCCAGGTGCCCGGGGGTGCCCAGCTCCCAGGCACCCTGCCTGGCCGTCTCCACCGGGAAGCACGCTGGCCCTTGTGAGCCCACCCAAAATTGCCCCATCCATCCCAAGGGATCCCCCCGCCTCCAGGAGCGGGAAACCCAAGGGGTGACAAAGCTGATTGCGTATTCAGACACTTGCCCCGAGGTCCCCAAAGTGCCAAAAGAAGGGTGGCATCACCCTTCCCCTCCTGTCTCTTTGGGTGCTGCAAGACCCCAGCTCGCCCCGGGCTGCCCTGTCTGCAACCCAGCAGACGTGGCAACCCACGAGGGATCCGTGGCCCCAAATGCCCTCTGATCAGTCGGTCCTTTCTCCAAGCTGGGGGGGGTCAAACCTCCGCTGGCATCACCCCAAGCTTTGCCCTCCTTCCCCCGGAGCCCTTCCCTTCCGCCCGGAGCGGGAGGGCGCCAGGCACGGAGCCAGCGCAGCCAGAAATAGGGCAGCAAGCGGCGGGGAGGGAAACGCAGCAAAGGGACAAAAAGAGGCGGGCAAAGAGGGAGGATAAGGGGGTACAATAAAGGATGGAGCGGGGTTAGGGCTCGCGGGACCCCGGCAGCTCGGGTGCAGGAAGGTCAGGTTGCTGAGAGCAAGGGTTGCCCGTGCACGGGGTGGGGAGGAAGGACCCAAGACACAGCAGGATTTACTCCTCCTCGAGGCTCGCAAATATCAGGGGGACGCATTGCCGAGGCTCCCCATGGCATGGCATTGTAGAAACAGCAGCGAGGAAGAGGAGGTGCCCGGGATGCCCAGCACCCAAGCACAGCCCCGCCAAGAGCCCGAGCCAGCGGCAGGGCTGCAGAAGAAACCTCACCCGTGCGGGATGCTGCCAAGCCAAGAGCCGTCCCAGCCAGCCCGGGGCCAGGCTTGCCAAGCCGCTCGCTGCTGGAAATAACGGGGGGGAGCCAGGAGGGGTGGGTGGTTTGGGACCAGGGTGGCCCCCACCCTGCCGCAGCCCTGCATGCTTCCCAGTGCAAGTTCTTGGGAGGGAGCCACGGGCAGCAAAAGGGTTATACAGTCCCAAGCACACTGCAAGCAGTGCCCAGGCTCGGGGGGGGGGGGGGGGGGGTGCAGGATCAGGCCTGAGAGCACAAGGGTGGGGGGGGATCAGCAAGGGAAAAACAGATGGAATAAATAAGCGATGTAGCAGCTTGTGTGACCCCGAGTGCATCCCCATGCCACCAGCAACCCCCCCTGGGGAGAGCCCCACGGGAAAACCTGCTCCGGGGGGAGTCCACATCCCCGACCGGCTGCTCTGGGGGTGGCTGAGACAAGGGGTCCCCCAAAAGCTGCCCCTGCTTTGCAGCAGCTGCATGGAGTAAAATCTGGGCACGGCCTCAACAGGATACACGGCAGGGAACAGGTTACACGGCACAAGCAACAGAGGGAAAGGGGAAGGAAAAAAAAAAAAAACCCAAAAAAAACCAACCCACCACCAAACCCCTTTTTGGAAGAGGAAAGGACTGACAGGACCTGGCTGAGAAGCAGGAGAAAGCCCAGATTTCCCAGTTACTGTGCAGATGTTCTGGACTGAAAACAGAAGACGGCAGGAGCGAATTCATCTCCCCCTCCAGAGACGCCGCAGCCAGGGCATCTGGACTCTGTCTGCAGGCAGGAGAGGTGGTTTCCCCCCCCCGGCTCCCCGGGGTGCCCACCCGCACCCGAAAACCGGGCCGGCAGCGGCAGCCAGGGCTCCATCCCCGTGCCGGGTTGACCTTGGCATGGTTACCTCCCGGGAAAACTGAAGGGCCTTGTCTTCACCATGTTTTCACTTTGGGATAACTCATGCTGCCTGCTCTGAGGAGCCGGGGGGAGAGATGGAGAGAAGAAAATGCAGCTGTTTTAGCAGCGAAGACAAGGAGGGAGGGTGGGAGACATACATATATATATATATATATATATATTTATTCCTGGCCAGGGTAATATCTGAAATCACTAGCACTTGATCATCACTCGACGAAAAGCTTCACGGCCGACTGAAGTCAGCCCTCTTCCAGAAACATGCTGCAAGCAGATGGGAGGTGACGGTGGCAATTCGCTGCTCGCCCCACACCCGGCCCCCGAGACGCCTTGCGCAGCTGTCCGTCCGTCTGTCCGTCCCTCCCTCCCTCCCTGGGTCTGTCCGCTCCGCCACGGCTGCAAACCGCCGAGCGAGAGGCTCGGCTGTCACCAAAATTGTTCCCGGCTCCAAGGTCCCTACCAGCGAGCGCAGCGTCCCCGTGTCTGGCTCCCCGGGGACCGAGGTGGCTACCGGTGGCCCCCCCGGAGCCATTGACTGATGCGCTCCCCCCTTCCAAGGGGGGCAAAGCCAGGGGGGACGATTAAAACCATTCTGGAGGGTCAACCAACCTGCACAGGGCTGCAACGGAGCCCGGGCTGTGCCGTGGGTCCCGAAGGCACAGGCACCCAGCCCTGGCTGCGGCTCGGAGGGGTGAGATACCCCCGTGATGGAAGTCCCCAGCCCCAAAAGCAGCAGATGCCGGGGACACACCGGGTGCCAGCATGCTGGGATGCAGCCTCGAGGGGGGTCACAGAGGGGCAGGCAGCCCCGGGAACAGCCCGGGCTCTGCGCTAAGTTGGCCCCAGCATCCTCCCTGGCTGGAAACCAGCACCGCACTCCTGCCCTCCGGCCACAGCAGGCAGCTGCCTGTCCCTGCGGCAAAGGGGGGGATGCTCCTGGCTGCAGCATCACCACCACCCATCTCCCCTAATGACCCTCCCTTGCGCCCCAGCTGGGTCTCAGCCTTGTTTTACCTCCCAACTAGAAGCCAAAAATTCACTGGGAGGAGCTGGGAGAGAGCACGGGGCGCAAACCAGCCCCTGCGAGCCCTCCTGTCACCCTCCGCATCCTTCACAGGGGGTGCCGGGACCCTCCCCACGCACCCCTGGTCGAAACCAGCCCCAAGACCTAGCACCCCATCGCTCACTCCTACCAGCCACGGCAGCGCCTGGCTCTCCCCGGGTACCGGGGCTGGCGACGCCACGGCCGGCCCTGCCGGATACCGGCGGGAAGAGGCAGCACCGGGCCAGACGCCGATTTCCCGAGTTTGTGTGCAAGGGCTTGAATAACCCCCGGTAAATCCCGCGGCAAGTCCCCGCTGCAACCGGGAATGGCCCGTCCGGCACCCCGTGCTCGTAGAGAGGCACCGAAACGCGGCGTCTCGGCGCTTCTCCGGCTGCAGGGAGCTCCCACGCCTGCGGCACGACAGCACGGACACCCCCAGCCCCGTTTTGCACGTGCCTCCGGCGTGCGATGCGAGGCGGCCGCGGTGCTTGCCCTGCGCCGGCGCGGGTCGCGGCACGCTCGGCACAGGCACCTCGCCGCGGGCCAGCAGGTTAGGGAAGGAAAGCCGGGGCAGCTGCTGCTCCGAACACGCCAGCTCCATGGGTAAACAGATGACTTCAGTCTCCCGAGAGCTACTAAAGCCCGGCAGCACTTGCACTAGCGTGGAAGGGGGGAGGAAAATAAGGAAAATAAAGAGGCAGAAGCAGCGTCATACTCATGCCAGGCTGCAAAGCGCACCCAGGTAATGTCGTCCTCCTCCCAGCCCAGCCGAAACTCCCTCCCGGAGCCATCCTCTTCCTCCCTGCTCTGCTACTGAAGGTCCGGGGGGGGAAAAAAAGTCACTCCGAGGCCAGGCCAGCTGCACAAGGCTGTTTATCCAGCCACACCGCAGCAAGGCTCGCGTGCGCCGGGAAGGGGGGAGAGGCCGGCAAGGCCGCCAGCGCCGTGCCGGAGCAGCTGCTCGCCCGGCAGCGGGAGCAAACCGCGACCTGCCCGCGGCGGCCCCGGGCTGGCACCGGGGCTCCGGCACCTTCTTCACGGCAGAGCGAGGGGAACCGGGTTCTGACGGCCGGGAGCGATGCCTTTTTGCAAACAGGGATGCAAGTAAGGAGAAGCACCGCATCCCCGAAAGCCAGGCTGGCACCTGCCAACACACCGCGGCGGCTCTGCGAGGAGCCAAGGCACACTCGAGGCATCGCTGCCACCCGCCTTGGCGGCGGGGGGATCCGGAGCTGTCAGAGCCCTGGGCCGGGGCACGAGAGGATTGCGCCGCTGGAAGGTGTCCCATCGCCAGCTGCTCACGGCAGAGGGAAGCCCAGCGTGGCTGGGAGCCTGCCACCGCCAGCCGAGCTCCCGTGGCTCCTTCTCAAGCTCCCACCCTGCTCCTCGCGCACCGGGATGCTCCCGCCCCAGCATCCTCCAGGATTTGCCCCTGCAAGGAACACCCCCCCAAGTCCCCAGCCTGGCAGTCCCCAAGGAGGGCACTGTCTTCTCCCCCCCCAACGCACCAGAGGGACATTTCCATGCCATCCCTTCAAGCCCAGGATGCCAGCGTGCGGCACAGGCCCTTTGCTGCAGGGAGGAAGGGCAACATCTGGCCAGATGCTGCCCAGCAGCACGGGACCGGTGGGAGCCGTTTGGCCGACAGCCCTTCCTGGGGAGCCAGGGAGCCTCAGGGAGCACCCCGCTCTGAGCAGCACGTGCCAAAGGTGCCCCCCGGGAGCAAACAGAGGCCCCCCCCCAAAAAAAAAAAACAAAAAAAAACCAGCACGGGAACATATCCAGGGCACAGCAGGCACCCATCGCACCCAGCGAGGTGCAAACAGGCTCCTGGCAAACCAGCTGTGCCCTGTGCCCAGGAGGTCCCCAAAACCTCAGGGGTCCCCCAAACCTGCTCAGGAGATGGAGACATCTCCTTGGCCCCGGCTCAGCCCCCGAGGACGGCGACAGCGGGGGTGTTGGCACAGGACCTAGCTGGCACACCGTAGGGCACAGGATGGTGAAAAGCCAGCTCCTGCCTTTACCAACGTAGCTGCAAAACCAGGCACCCGTGCTGCTGCTGCGGGGAGGTTCCTCCTCGCTGGGAAGCGGCCAAAGAGCATCCCGGGCTGCCCTCTGCGACCGTGCTTCCCGGATGGCTGAGAAAGGCCAAGTATCCGAACAAAACATTTGTCCGTCTGCAACAGCCAGAGCCGTCCGTCCCTCTACCCCATCTCCCGACTTGGCCGCGGCTTCGCGCGAAGTGCGGACGGGGAGGCTGCTGCAAGATGCTCCAGCGGTTGCGAAAGCATTTTCACTGCGGGGGACCAGAGCAGAGCCGGTCCCTCTCCCCTGGGGAGCTGCGGGGGGGGGGTATTTGGGGGGGTACAGGCAGGGTTTCCTAGGCAGCACACATTTCAGGCCAGCGTTTTTGGCAGGTGACTGCAGAAGAGAGGCAGCGCTCGAGCTGCCGGTCCTCCGCTGCTGCTTTTGGGAAAGGCAGAGAGAAGGCAAGGGGCGGGGAGGGGGGGGTAAAAAATAAATATATAGCAGCCAGCTGGTGAGCTGTGGAGTCAGCACAAGGTCTGGAGGACACGGCGGCTGGCAGCGGCGCGGGAGCCCTGGTATTTTGGACAGCTGGTACAGCAAGGTCACACCGGCCAAAGCAAAAGGGCCCCTTTGCTGTTCCCCCCACCACCGCGGTTGAAGGACGCGCACCCCCGGCCAGAGACCCCAGGGGGACGAGCCACCAGCCCACGGGGCGGTTTTGAAACAACCTAAGTGGCGGGTGAGGATGAGGAGGGATGGAGGGGCACGGGTTTCCAGCCCGGCTGGGTACATACCAAACCCGCCCTGACCTCATCAGCAGGAAAAAGCAAGCGGCACATTTTCCTCGTGTTGTTTCTTTGTTTGCCATCTGGGAACACGATCCCGCGGGAGGCCGTGCCCCGAGACGTGAAGTCATATCATGATTATATTCGCCACCTCCGTGCTGGGATTGAGATCTCATCCCAAAATGCCAGACCCGGTCAGGGTTAGCCGCAGCAAGCGCTGCGGAGGAAGCTGCTTTGCTGAAAGGCAAGGTGAGCCTCGCTAAAAACATCTTTACATAGACATATGCTGCAAACAAAACAGGTTTATCCCAATAAAGGTGGCTTAAAATACCTTGGCCTGATTTTGCTCTGTATCTGCTAGAATTAGTCATGGCAAAAATTGGCACAAGCACAGGTATAACCACCAAAGCCAACCCGAGCTGGAAGCCAAAAAACTGAGATGAGCGAGACCAGCTCTGCTCCTCCCTGACATTTAAGGGACAAGCAGAAGCCCGATGCAGCCAGTGTCACCCCTCCGGAGCCCACACATGAAGCCTGGGCTGGGGACGCACGGAGGAGCCATCAGCTTGGCAGAGACAGTGCAACCACCCAAAACGCTGCCGGTCACCAGAAGGTTTTTGGTTTGCTTCAGAATTAATAAAAGATGCAAACAAGGCAGAGGTCCTACCTGCCTGGCCACGACCTGGGACCCCTCCTGCACAGGCTTCTTATTTCTCATGCTGCGATACACCCGAATACCCGTACCCTTACCGGGAATTTGGCCTGGTGCAAAGTGGGAGGAGGGTCAGGTGTCACCCCCCACCTCCTGGGTTTGCTTTCACGGCATGCAGGAGGTTCGGCCGCTGCTCAGCATCAGTGGGACAAGGTTTAGTTGAGAACACAAGGACCCTTTGATGTTTGCCCAAAACCTTTTTCAAAAGCCAAAAAGAAAATGCCCACCAACAGCTGTAAGCTTGACGTAGCGTTTTGGAAACGCGGCATGACCTTTGGAGCTCAACCTGAAAAAACGGGGCCAAATCCCCAGCTGAGCTAACACCACCGCTGCCGAGCAATAAAGGCAGCAAACTCGGCCCCATAAGTCTGACCGTGCCCTGTCAGATACAGCCCCACGCAACAAGAGCCAGGCGTCCCCCGCAAAGCAGGAACGGGACATGGAAAACACCAGACACGATGCTCAGAAACCGGCCTGAGGACAAGGCTGGAGAGACGGCAGCGAGCTCCGGGTGCTCCCAAGGAGCGGGATGGCACCAGCTACAAATTTTGCATGGTGCCAGGCAGCACCCAAAGCAAACCTGAACAGCTTTGCTCGAGTTACGGTGGGATTTGAGAGCTTTCCAGAAACCTGAATGTGTTTGCAAAAAAGTTGCACGCGGGGAAAAAAATCCCGAACAAACCCACGGAGCTCGCTTTTACAGGTACGCAACTGCAGCGAGAGAGCGGTGGCAGGTGAAGACTGGGAGAGTCGGAAAGGCAGGGGAAGCTTTTCCCAGTGCCAGCAGAGAGAAAGGATGGGAGCAAGCACAGAAAACGCCAGCCGGGTCGAGCACAAGCAGCCCTTGACCTGGCAGCGCCGGCGAGGCAGCACTTTGCCCCTTTAGAGAGGGCAGGAGGGCTCGAGGGGCAGCTTCGGAGGGCTCTTCAGCAGGCACGGCCGGCCGGGGATGTGGGTCAGCATCGCCGCTGGACACCGGCCAAGCCTGGGCGTTTTATGGTTTATTCAAAGCAATCGGCCTCAACACCTGCTCCGCTGGCAGCGGCTGCCCGTCCCGCAGCACCCCGGGGAGCTGGCTCCTCCCGGCCGGCAGCGGGATGCCTAGGTGGTTTTTCCGGATCGGGAGGATGAGACATCATAGCTGGTGACAGCTGCCAGCCTAAACTCAGGAGCCCTGCACCGACGGGTGCATAGATCTGCACAGGTCTCCCTTGCAAGGGGCACAACTGGAAAGAAGACGCATTCTCACGGCACGTATCTGCACACCTTGGAGGAGACCAGGGGTGACAAGCCAAAGGTCACCTATGCCGGGGTACTCTTACCAAAGCTCAGCATTGCTGTTTTTTCTTGGTGGGAGAACCCAAACCCGCTCCACGCAAGCCAGCAACAGCAAGGTTTCTGCAGCAGCCCCTCTGCCAGGCAGAGCTTACCTCCAGGAGTCCCTCCCGCAGCAGGTAGGACCACCACACCTCCATAGACCATCACCTGCCCCACTGCTCCCCAACACCAAACCAGCAGCAGAAGCACCACCCCACCCAAAATACCCGAGCCTCACCCCTCCTGACGAGCCTCAGACATGGGGTTCCCTCGTTAGCACCTCCAAGCAATTATAGAGAGGACCTGAGCTCCATCCTGCTCTTGCTGCCCTGCTAAGAGAGGGGAATGTGGGGGTGTCTGGTGGTATTTGGTGTATTTACCCAGTACCTCAAACTTTGAGCCATCTGGGTCAACCACCTGCAGGCAGGACAGTAGCAAACCACCAGCTCAACGTGCAGGGGGGTGTCAATGCTGGGCGCGTGAAAAAGCACGTGCATTCAAAAAATGAAGCTGCAGAGCTGCGAGGAGGAACGGGGAGATGGTTTTAAGCCCTCGGGCTCATTGCCTCCTGCCTGGTCCCATTTGAATGGGGACCTGGGTGTCACACAAGAGTGAAAGGCTTGTCCGGGGTGACTTTCAGCAGCAAGTTTGACTGAGCGAGGGGACAGTTAAATTAGCCATGTTTTAAATAACCTTGACATCTGTGAGGTCTCAGCCTGATGGAAAGCATGTGGAGACAGGGAGGGAAAAGGCGAGAGGACCTTCTGGCCAGCCAGAGAATCACCACCAGGACACGGCAGAGCCCGGCAAAGCAAAACAGTCCCTGGACCGGCCGTGCCCTCCCCAGGCAGCTCTGCCTTGCCTGCTGCCACCCTGCCCTGTTGCAGCAGCCCCTTAATTAGCTCATTAGCAAACCCAGGAACAAGAGGGAGGAACTGAATAGCATCCCCTCCCTGGGACACCCTCTGCGTCCTCCTCCTCCTCCCCCTCTGCCTTTCATAGCCCCGCACAAAAGCTTTTCAGAGCCGCTCGGGTCAGAGAGACGGGGTTGCAGGCAGGAGCCCAAGTGGGAGTTTGGGGCTGGGGCCAGCGGGGACGAGGACTGGAGTGCCTGAGAAACACCGGGTTCCGGGGGGGGGGTCACTAAGAAACCCCACGTGAAGCACACCTGAGCACCCAACGCCGGCATCCGAGCTGGGACGGAATTGCTGTCCATAATGTCCCCGTGACGTGGCTTGGGGACACTACCTGGGCAGAGGCATGAAACACCAGCTGGGGACATGCGGATGCCGCCCCCCGCACCAGCTGCACCCACCCAGGCTCTGCTGGAGCATCACCCCCCAGGTTAGCACCGCGGGATGCTCGCCCGGCTCCCAAGCTCTCCACGGCCACCAGCCAGCAAGGGCTCCAGCACCTTGCAAAATGCCAACGGACCAGGGGACGGACAGACAAGGCAGCGTGGCCGTGACCATGTGGGCATCGCAACCCGTGCAGCCCCCGCGCCAGCTCCAACATCCAGAAAGTCTCCACCATCTCAGACCCCTCGGCACACAGCAAGTTGTTTTGGCTGGAAGCAGACTCCCGCGTGGGCAAGCCTGAAAATAAATCATCTGCATCCACAAACGACCTGCAATGATGTCGGGACTGTCCGGCTCGGGATGATGGAGCCTGGGGAAAACCGCTCGAAAGCAATGGCTTCTGGAGGACTCCCATCGCCGGTGCCAACCCGACCTCCCGTGCCACCCTGGCACACTCCGCACCGACACCGCGCACCGACCCTCCGGTGCACGCAGCTCCTGCCCGGTGGCTTTCCAAGCAGCATGCCCCCCAGCTCGGGAGCCGGCAGGGCCGAATGGAAAATTGTATTTGTAACCAGCCAAGGGAGAGCAACCGGAGAGAAAAGGAGCGCTGTCTTGGAAGGGCTGGTTTACATTTCTAAAGAAAATGCCAGCGCTTCGCAGAGCCGCAGGGTTCTGGCTACGAACAGAGCCGAAAGGCTTTGAAAACGAACTCGGGGATTTAGGATGCTGGCATTTTACAGAGCCTGGCCTGCGGCCTGGTTTGCAGATACAGCACAGCAGCTCTCCAGCACGCTCCCGCAAGCTGAAAATTTGGGGATAAAAGCAGTTATTTCCCCAGCCCACAAGAAAAGCAAGCTTGCGACGAGTAAACCTTTGCTCTGCCACGCTGCTTGCTAGATGATGCCCCCGAAGCACCCCGCGTAACCCTGGCAGGAGGTGCAGAGAAGAGTAACCTGGGAAACTGGCAGCACCCGGGCGATGACACCCACGACACCCTTCAGGGCTGCAGGGCTCTGTCGCGGCGGCTTGGGGGGGACATGGGGGGCTGGAGGGGTGGGGGATGCTGCCTGGGGGTCCCTCGCTGCAGGATAACCAGAGCAGCACAGGTGAGGGGCACCCAGCCCCGAGCCCGCGCATCAGCCCCCAGCCTGCGGAAAGGGCTGGGGTTTCTCCGAGGGGAAACCCTTCGATTAAGGCACCTTATAAAACTGGAGACAACTTGGGAAGGTTCCTACGGCGGCGGAGGCCACGCGTTCCTTCGAGCTGCCCGAGGATGCTGCCGCGGAGGGCAGGCTGGCCAGCCCTCCCTCCCCTCCGGCACCTCCGATCACCCTCGACGGCGAGCGGTACGGGCTCAGAATTTGCTCCGTGCTGGCCCCCGCCTCCCTCGCACGGGGCTGCGAGCGAGCGGGCGCCAGTAACACAGATAGGCGCTTCTGCAACAGGACAGGTCTTGGCTCTCCCCACCTCTTGGAAGGATTTTTATCTGTTCCTTCGCAGCTTGACAGCTCCAAAAGTTCATTGCTAAAGGCACCCCATCCATTAGCGTTCGCCCCCAGGGACCAGACCCGAATGGAGAGCATCCATCTATGTCACCGCTCCACCTCCTCCTCGATGCCAGAGCTGGGAAACGCCGGGAGGGGAGGGAGGGGGTCCGGGCCAACCACCTTACCTTGGGGAGGAGAGCCGGGGGTGCCGCCGCCAGCAGCTCCGGCGGGGTCATGCTCTTGCCGGCCAGGACCACGGCACCGCACTCGGCACAAGCGCCGATGGTCAGCTGCTTCCCGTCATCCACCAGCAAGCTGTTGGCCACGCGGAGGGTGTAGAGGAAGACGGGGAGCCTGGCCACTTGAACCGCTTTTAATCCAAGGCATCGCTTCTTCTCCTGCCGGCAGAAGAAGCAGACGAAGGTCTCCACTTTGTATTGCCGGGACCAGGCGCTGCTGGGGTGGTGGGAGTTCCTGCCCTCGTGCTGCAGCCACTGCCCCAGCAGGTCATGGTAGCAGAGGACGCAGGTGGCCACCAGCCCGGTGGAGTCGGCCGGTCTGGCCCGCGGGGCGGGCGGGTAGACCGTCAGGAAGGGGAAAAAGGGCTCCTTCTCCCCAAATCGCCCCGGCGGGTTGACGTTGAGCTGGAACTCTTTGCCGGCTCCCAGCTCGGCCCCGCAGATGTAGCAGACGGAGGTGGGACCGGGCTTGACGGCGGGGTGGCCGGCGAGGCCGCCGGGGTCGCCGGCGGAGAAGACCTGGTGGTACCTCCCCAGGAAGCTCTGCACCGAGGTGATGAGCTCCTCGTTGTGGCAGGCCCTGTACATGGCCCACAGGTCCTGCAAGACCCCGAAGCACTTGCGGCAGCTGCTCACCTCCCAGTGCTTGTTCAGCCCCTTGGCGCCGGGCGGGCACGGCAGGAGGCTGAGGAAGGGGAAATGCATGGTGCTCTTCGCGTTGCCGTTGGTGATCTTGGCCGCCACCGGCCTCGCCTCCTTGCCGCACTCCTCCCCGCAGAGGTAGCAAGCCTCGGGCACCGGCGGGGCGCCCGCCCCGTCCTCCTTCAGCCCTCGCCGGCCCTTGGCGGGCATGGCACCGGCGTTGAGGGGCACCACGTAGAGCCGCTGCAGCACGGGCACGTTGGCCAGCTCGAAGCTTTGCCACTGCTGCATGAGGGAGGCGAAGCAGCAGGGACACACCAGGGTGCTGCCGGCGGGCGAGAGGGGCTGGGCGCCCGGCGGAGGGCTGTGCAGCCAGAGGAAGGGGAAGAAGGGTGCCGGCGAGGTCTTCTCCTGCTTCTGCACGTGGACGCGGTGCTGGGTGGTGGGTGACAAGGGGCTGCCGCAGATGTAGCAGGCGGTGCCCGACGCCCAAGCGGGCCGTTGGCTGCCTTCCTCCTCGTCCTCCTCCTCGTCCTCGTCCTCCTCCTCCTCCTCGCTGGTGATGTTGATCTCGCTGTCCTCCGAGGAACAGCAGGGCGGCCCCCGCTTGCCCGCCACCGCCGCCACCGCCACCGCCGGGGGGGTCCGCGTCGCGCCGCCCGCCCCCTCGGGCTCCGAGAGGGGCTCGGCGTCGGAAAGCTCCGAGAGGTCGGAACCGGCTGCCGGCCCTTCCTCCCCCTCCTCCTCCTCCTCCTCCTCCTCCTCCTCTTCCTCCTCCTCCTCCTCCTCCTCCTCCTCCTCCTCCCGGCCGGCGGGGCGGCGCGGCGGCGCGGCGGGGTCCCAGCCCGTCGCCCCCCGCCGCAACCCGGTTCCCCCCCCCCGCCGCCGCCGCCGCCGCCGCCGCCGCTTCGCACTGATGGGGCCGCTTGAGCCAGTACATGCGCTTCTCCACCGGCGTGCGGCTGCGCTCGAAGGAGTCCCACTGCTCGCCCAGGAAACAGCGGCAGACGGCGCAGACCAAAGCGCAGCCCTCCGCCGAGACGGCGCGGGCGCCGGGCGCCGGTTCCTGGTGCTGGAGGAAAGGGAAGAAGGGTCGGTGGTCGCGGGGGGGCCGCACTTGAAGCTTTAGCTCTTTGCCGCGGCTGATGCCGCCGCCGCAGATGAAACAGCAAAGCGGAGCCGCCGGGGGTTGCGGAACCCCGGGACCGCCCGCCACCGTCGCTTCGCCGGCCGCCAGCGCGGCCATCAGCCGCTGCTTGCGGGAGAGCGGCCCCGCCGCCGCCGCCGCCGCCGCCCCCGGCCCCGCCGCGCTCATCGCCGCCCCCGGCTCATCCCGCGGCTCCGCCGGACACGCAGGCTCGGGGGGCGGGTTTGCGGAGCGCTCTCTTCCACCCCCCCCCCACACACACCCCCACCCCCCCCGTCTCCGCCGCTGACTGCCGCCCGCCTCCTCCCGCCGCGGAGAAGGCAACGAGAGGAAAAAAAAAAAAAACAAAAAACCAAAAAACCACCCAACCAAAAAAAAAAAAAAACCAACCAAACCAACCCAACCCCACTACAACAACAAAAACAATCTCCCCAAACAACAGCCAAAAAAAAAAAAAAACCCAAAAATAAAAATAAAACCCGGAATAAAAGTTCGGTGCGAAAGTTTGGGTCCCGCTGGCGGCGCGGAGGAAGGGCGGCTGCCGGCCGCCTCCCGGCCCCGGCGCCCCCGGCCCGGCTCCTCCCCGGTTCCCCCCCCCCCCCCCCCCGCCGCGACCTGCCCGCCACGGGGGGAGCCGGGGGGGGGGGGAGGAACGAGCCGCTGCTGCCGCCCCCCCCCTCCTAGCCTGCCGCCAGCCCGGCTCGGAGCTGCGGCGGCCGCTGCGGGGGGTGCAAAGGGACCCCACGGAGGGGAGGGGGGGGGGTATTTACAAACGCCCCCCCCACCGAGGGGGTTTAGAACCGGCCCCACGCGGGGATTCGCGCAGCAGCCCCCCCCCCCCAGCCCCACGCCGGGCGGCCCGCACCCGTTGTTCCCTCCCCCTCCATCCCGGCTGTCTCACCCGCCTGCCCCCTCCCCACGCCGCGGCCCTTTGTGCGGCTCCCCCTCCCCAAAGCAGCGTGGAAAGGCACCGTGTCCGCCTTCACGCCGGCAGGACGGCTCCCACGGCCCTTTGCCGAAAGCACGGGCCCCGTCCCTGCCCTTTACGAACGCTGCCCGCCGGCCATTAACTCGGTGTCCCGACCACCGGTCAGCCCCGGTAATTTATTTCACATTTTAAAAGTCCTGCTGCTGTTCCAGTTCAATACCAGATTCTATTTCCCGCTCGGTCCTAAAATGCTGCATCGCTTTGCCACTCACTGGTAAATAGCTGATGTGTTCCCAGCCGGAGTTGGCCGCGTTTCAGTGACGCATGCAATAATCCCGGTATATCCTTACCTGCCTTGCAGCCTGCGATAAGATTTAATGCTTGTAAAGCACTTTGCTGTCCTTGGACAATAGGCACCGCAGAAGTGCAAACTGTACCGAGGTCCAGCCACAATTAAACCTGACTTATTAACCGCCCGAGCATCTAGTCAGCATGCCCACCGGCTCCGCACGGCTCTCCCAATAAAAAAAATATATATTAGCAGCTGTAAGGATATTTTTCAAGCAGTCATTTTAGGAGGAAGCCTGCACCCGGCGGAACTGTTGAGTTTGAGTTCATGGCAAGTCACTGCAACGTCCCCGGTCCTGTCCTTGCAAAGCCCTGAGCCTGTCCTGCTGAAGGAGGGTGCTGTGCAGGATCAAACCCAAAGAGGCAAGGTCGGTAACTGCAACGGGACCCAGGGACAGAGGGACAGCCGGGACCGCGGGCTGAACGCCCGAGCCACGCATCGGGACACCCGGCTGATGCGGAGAAGCCGCATCGTTCCCCCCTCCTCATCACCCCCCGGGTGCGAGCACGGTCCTTGCCCTCGGGGCACCCCTGTCGCGTCCCCCTTGGGTTGACCGGCCCTTGATGTCATCTCCCACCCGGACAGCGGGTGACGGCGTCTGGTGCTCCCCGGCAACTGGCCGTGAGATCAAACAGATTGTGTGACATCAGCTGGAGCGCGGGCAGGGGGCAGGAGGGCTCTTCGGGGACCTGGATCCAGTTTCCACGCAGATGGCTCCGGCAATAAAGAAGCGGGGGGGGGGGGGTGGGAGGTGACACACAAAGCGGGGAACACGATACCTTGGGAGAACTGGCTCTACGGGGCTTTTTTCAGGGGTTTCCAGAAGACAGCAGGGCCTCGTTATATTTTATTTATTTATAGGCCTGATGTGGCGGCTGCTCTATGCACCGAGGGCGTTGGGAGCGCTGCGCGCGTCGGGGTGGACATGACGGAGATGTTCTTTAAAGGTGCACGTGGTCCCTCAGCGTCACCCCTTTTCCCGGATGGGAAAGGCCCCATCCGGGAGGGATGGGGTCCCCGACCCTGGGGTGGCGGCACCGCCGGATCGGGGAACGCTTTCACCCCATCCATGCATCCACAGCTGCTGCTGCTGCCGCCTCTGGGTTTTCCCCCAGGAACGGGGTCTCGGGCTGCCCCCGACTGCCCAGCCGGAGCTCCCGGGGGAGACGCAGCCGCCGGCTCAGCCCACCCTTCGAGCGCGGCCGACAGATGCTCTCCCGCCTGCTCTGCAGATGGGCGAGAAAACAACGCGTCGCATTCAAGGACCGGAGCTCAGCAGGGCCAGAATCCCCCCCCTCTCTCCCCACCTTGCCCCAAAACGCCAACCCTCCACGCCGCTCTCCGGCCTCTCCGGAGGCGCCGCGGGCCCCCGGCTCCCCCCGCGTCCCGCCGGGACGTAGCCTGCCTCGGAGCGGCTTCCCGGGCCTTGGCTGCGTACGGACAGAGCAGCTCATTTATCATCCTGTGCAGCCCCGGCCCTGCGGTTGCTGTTTGCAACAGAGAAGCTGGGAGGGAGAGAAAATTTCTCAAGTCGGCCTCGGCAAGAACTGAAAACATATGCCCTGGCGGCAAACGCGTCCCCTGGGGCGCGCGGGGATCGAGGCGAGCCTAGCACAGGATTTTCCACCGCGGCTCCCGCCGGCACACAGCCCTCCTGCCGGAGCCGGCGTTTTAAAGCGACCCGAAAGCTGGGGATGGTGACAGCCAGGTCCGCTTCTCCGAGCCCAGCACCGTGGGGGATAGCGGGATGCGACGCAGACGGAGCGGGGATGCGGTGTGGGATGGCTCCTCTCTCGAGCTGGACGGCTGCCGTCCGGGTTCAGGAGGCAAACATCCTCACTGCGCCCATCTTAGACCTCCTTGCTGGTTTGCAACGCGAAATCGTCCCCTTGCACAAAGGCCAGCCCCAGGGACAGATGTCCCTTCCAAGGCAGGGGCCGGACAGCCGCTGCGTGACCGTATTGCGTCAGGACTCGGCGCCGGTTGTGCAAGGTGCTGTACAAACAGCCCCGAGCGGCCTCACGGTGCGGCGCTCCCCCGGCTTGCATCGGGTGGGGGGCTCAGGACAGATACACGAGCAGCCTGCCCGGTACTGGGGCCATCCTCATCCTCATCCCTGTCCCCATTCCTGTCCCCATCCCCACGGCCCCTCGGGCACTGCAGGACGGTGCCCAGCAGCACCCACTTTGCGGCATGCCGGCGAGGTGCCGCTGCACCCTCACGAGCGGGCACGTGCTGCAGATCCAACCCCCCCATCCCGTCCCCAGGACCGGGAGGTTAATATGGAAATTACCAACTGCTTATTCCTTCCAGCTGTTGCTGTGAGTCATCAAGTGCCTTAAAGAGTATTTCAAACAACACAGTGCCTTCGAGACAGCGTGACTGTTCCCCCAGCCACCCCCTCCGGATAATCCTCCGCAGGGTCTGGTGTTTGAAAAGGGAATATTTCTCCAAGGAGGCAATTCCCAGCCATGCGTGGCCGGGGAGGCAGAACAGCCGCTGCCCCACCGCGGCGCCTGACCAGGCTCCCACCTCCGCCCGTGGGCTCCCGGCGTCCCGCCGGAGAGCAAACCCAGGCAGGGAAGGGCACCGTGCCGGGCAGCCCAGCCCTGCCGTCATCCCTGTTCAAAATCCAGCAGGGATATCTAAATGCCACCACGTGCAGGCACGGGTGACGATCCCTGCTATGCCACCTGGGGAAACTGAGGCACAGGGCGGCCAGCCCGAACACCACGGTGTCACCTGCCCGGGGCGAAGCTGGCAGCGTGGCCGCTGTGGGACGCTGGGGCACTGGCCTGGGGTTCAGCGACCTTGAACTCTGTGCTCAACAGCTGTATTTTCCTCTGCAAGCTTATTTTTTTTCTTTTTATAAAAAAAAAAAGGCTGATCTCTGCACTCGGTTGGTGCTGATTTTTCAGGTGGAAAAAATAGGGCTGGTTCATGGAAAATATAGTCGGGATATATCCTTCATCTGCTGCTTTAACCTTTCTTTGAATTTTTGGACTTTCTTAATTGATTTTTTTTTTTTCTATTCCTCTTGCTGGAAAAGCCCAGCCAGGTTTTCTCCTGCTTGTAAACTATTTCCCCCGGTCCTTCGCGTGGCCATGCAGGTGAGTCAAGGATGCTCTCAGCCAAGATCACGGCTGGTGCGAGCAGGAACATCTGCCTCTGCGCGGCTTGGAGCCTGAAATAATAAAAAAAAAAAAGATGACCCGAGAAAAGCTGCGTGCAGGCGACAGGGAGCTGTGGGGCGAGCGGAGGGGATGGGGAGACAGCCATCCTCTGCTGAAACCGCGGCCGTGGACCGGAGCACGGGGTCTGCAGTGAGGGAGGATGCAGGGTGGTCCATGCCTGGGAGGGAGGGATGCTGCGGGGATGGTCCCTACGAGGTGGGATGGAGAAAGGTGACTCTGGGGAGAGGAGGGGGCCACCGACAGCCACCGCAGCCCTGCGGGGACACGCCGCGGCTGAGCCGGAGCCGCTCTGCTCCGCCGAGCGCTTTCGGAGATGCTGCGGCAAAGAAATTGCTGCTCCTGCGACAGCCAGAGGACAAAGCCATGGCGGGGACGCGTTCGGTGCCTGGCCCGGCGGTCGCCAGTGGCTGGGTCCGAGCAGTAGCCCAGGGGCCAGCCTGGAGGTGCACAGGAGCACGCACACACGCCTGCGTGAGTGCATGAACATAACGAAGCAAAGTCAAGACCCAGCACCCTCAGCCCCTGCTCCGAGTCCCTGCGTGGGCATCCAGCGGCGTTAACCTCGTACCGCACCTCCCGGCTCACCCCCGCCGGGGCCGGGCGCTGATTCACCCCATGGCACCGTGCCCTGCGAGGCGGGAGGGAGCCACGTCCCCTGCAAGGCACAAGGGCCTGGTTGCCTTTTTTTTTTTTTTATAAAAGGGTTTGGTTTTTTTTTTCTTTTCCTTTCCAGAACGAGCTGCTCTGCAAATGCCAAGTGCTGATGCCAAAGGGCCGTGTCAACAAAGAAGAATGAGTGTGGCTGTTAGAGGCTGCTATTAAAAAAGGGTGGAGAGGAGGGGGGGGGGGGGGGGGAAGAAAAGGTTTGTCAGTGCAAATAGTAACAGTTTGCACAGCAGTAAAAATTCAGGAGCAGCAGCCGGGCCCCTGCAGTGCCCTCAGGAGCTCACGCCAAGCAGGGACCGCGCACCCCGTGTCCTCCCCAGGTTCCAGCGGGCCGGGGCACAAACCCACCCCAGCGACTTGGCGTCCCCGCCACGGGCAGCACAAAGTGTTTGCCGAGCTCGGAGTGTTTTCCGAGCCTGCTCCACTCCCACTCGGCCACCGAGCCCCGATGCAGGGAGCCGCGGCGGGGCTGTGCGTGGCATCGGCACGCGGCAGGGCAGGTCGAGGTCCTGCCCCGTGAGTGCCAGGAGCTATTTCTAGGCAAGCCCTGGCTGCTGCTGAGTGGGATGGGAGGGAAGGAGCCTCTCACATGACGCTGAAGATGCAACGGGAAGACACGGTCTCTGGTTTCAGCTTTCTATTCCCAGCCCATTATTCACCAGTCGAAGATGCCATCTGCCCTGCCGGGCAGCCACGGGGAGCCAGGGCCGGATCTGCGGCTGGTGGCCGGCCAGAGGAGCTCCGAAAGAGCCCAAGGGAGTCAGGCATCCTCGTACCCCTGGGAAGAAGGTGGAGGTTATGGCTCCTGCCCAGCCAGAAATCCCCCTCGGCGTTGCCTCTTCCCCCTGCCGATATCTGGTACCCGGGATGTCAAACCCAAGCGGATGCGGCGGTGCCTGGGATGCCCAAGTAGCACGGCATGGGAGAAGGCAAAACGAGCTGTATAAATACAGAGGAAGAGAGCAACAAAGGCTGAATCTTGCTCCAAAATCCAGATGGAAAGTCTTTCTGAGGTTAATAGGCCAGTTTACTCCGTTTTGACTTTTTAAAAAATATTCTACCTTCCTCTTTTTGAAGCACAAAGCACACTCAGGCTTTCCTTAGCCCTGATTTTACTCCCACATCAGCACGCACCCGGCACGCTCCACAGCCCACCCCTTTGTGCTCATCTCAAAAGCAATGTTAGGAGGAAGGCAAACCTCCTTGAAAGGCCTGGGTTTTAAGTATTCTCCCCCTCCGAAAAAAGAGAAATTTGGTCAAAATTGAGATGTTCCCACAGAAATTGGTATTTCCCGATGGAAAAACATTCCATCAGCAAAACGCTGACCCGCTCCGGTTACAGCCTGGTCATGGCGATGAGGCAACGCAGCTGGGAAAGGAATTAAAAGGGAGCTGGAGAGCTGCACGGCTCCACCGCATCCCGCAGCCCCGGCTGCGAGCCGGCAGCAAGGACCCCACTCCTCCTCGATGCTTCCCAGTAGCGGGATGCAGATCGTCCGGGAGGAGCCGAGCTGTCAGCACAGCACCCAGCCAGCGGCACCCTGAGATCCCAACACCGGTGGCTGTCACCCCAGCCCCATCGTCACCCCAAACCCGCTAGCACCCTGTGATGTGTCATCGGGGTGCGAACACCCGCGGTCCGTGCTCCCCAAAGCCGACTGCTGCTTATCTGAAGCTCAGGCGAGCCAAGGGTACCAGATGTCCCCAAGGATGAAGATCTGCAAACAAACCGAGCCTGGCCCGTGCTCGTTATTGGGAACATCTTGCAGGATTTAGTGAGCCGCGGGAGGAGATTAGCAGACCAAGGGGCTGGGAGCTCAGCAGGTTCGCCACCGGGACTGGAGATCAAGGACTGCCGCCGGTGTCTTCGCTCTAAGAATTGGTGGAAGTGCTTGTTTGGGAGGTTCTCCTGTGCCTTTGGGGTGGCCAAGCAATGGACGGGCTTTGTTTTCTTTCTTTTTTGAAGGCAGGTTGGTAAATGCAGGCTGGAGTAGATCAGGAATCAGTCGTCCCTTCTGCAGCCAAAGGGTGAGAAGAGAAACTTCTGTGTTGGAGAGAGGTTTGTTGGCAATAACGGGGCAGAAGCCCGTGGCCACACAGTGGCAAGCGCAGCCCACGCAGGGTCCGGCCCTGCTCTGGCAAGCACCGATGCACGGGAAAGGTGCCGGCCGTGCAGGCGAAGCAGGCACTCACCCCTGCCGCTGCGGGTTCACCTTCCCCACGTGGCACTGGATCCCATCAGCCACAACAAATGCATCCCTTCAGACACAGGAAACTGGGGAAACTGAGGCAAAGGGGCTAAGGTGCAGGAACGTGAGCCCAGGCCTCCCAAATTCCCATAACCGCCAGCTCATCCCTTCCCTGTACCGAGCCCTTCTCCCCTTGTGCCTGTCAAGAGGCATCACCAGCCCTCAGAGCCCCCTCCCCCAGCTTGGCAGGTACCTCTGCGACCGTGAAGCCCTCCATCCTCCCACAGCTTCCACGTGGGCCGGGCATCTCCCCCTTTGTCAGCTCCTGTCCAGTCTGTCCAGTTAAAGCACATCCCTGTGTCCTGCTAATCACTTTCCCAACCAAACGTGGGTTTCCAGCAGGGATTCGCCCCCTCCAGCTCCACGGATGCTCTCAGCACCCAGTGGTCCCTGCCTTGGGGACATTCCCGTGCCTCCAGCCACGGGGTGTTTAATGGGCAGCACGGTCGAGCTCAGGAGCAGCGGTTACGGTGGGGACGCTGAACATCTTGAGCTGTGCCCAGGTTGTCTCCCTTCCTGGGAGGAATCGCACCTGCGTGTTTCCCTCGGACTTCTGCTAAATGCATCCATCCCGAGGGATGCGCTCACCTCGCTGGAGGCAGCAGAGATGAAGCCTGATCCCACTGGGCAAATGTGCCTTTATCCGAGGGGACGCCGCATACGCCCGGCCTGAAACCAGGTGTGCACCAGGGATGGGGTCCCCATCCCCAGCCTCTCCCCATTCCTGCCCCTGCCGTAAATCAACACCAGCAACATCAACTAAAAGCAAGTTTATCTTAAAGGCTTTTTTAAATACATATAAAAAAAAAAATACGGCTTCATCGGAAAGCCTTTTTTTTTTTTTCTCTTTTTTTTGGGGAAAGGTTTATGCCTCCTTGGAGACCTCTTCAATAAAACGCATTCTGGCTCTCCGAGTGTCTGACTGCAAATCAGGTTCCAGCCGTTCCCTTCCTGTGCCGACCTGCTGGAGTCGGCTGTTATTCTTGGCAGGGTGCCCCGAAGGAAGAAACCCCCCCCCCCCCCAGCTCCCAGCGGCTGGGAAATGCTGATGACATGACACCTTCCAGCATTCTTCAAGGTCAAGAGGGGAGGGAGGGAAATGAAAGGGGAGAGGGGTTTTTTTTTTTTTGTTGTTAGCGTGGGTTATTGCTTCGCTCAGGCATTTCCCTTTGATGCTCGCTCCTTGTTACACAAGATGTTGCAGGCTCGCCGTGCCGCCCGGTGAAGCACCGGGGCTACGAGCTCACCCCCTTCCCCGCTCCCCACCAGCAAGGAGCTATGCTCCCAAGGGCATTTTAGCACCAGCACCGCACGGGCTCAGCTTAAACCCAAGCTGGTTTTAACCTCCTGCACATCCCAAGGAGTGTCGCGTTTGCTCCATCTCACGCCGCCCCGCAGAGCTCCATCCTCCGGGACTGCAGGCACATGGGCACCTCCATGGCCCTGACCACGCCAGCGAGGAGCCCTGCGGTGCCTATCCAAAACCATGCAAGCCAAAAAATTGCCTCCGGGGCATCTCCCCGCGGCACTGGCACCCAGGATCCCCCGTGCAGAAAGCCCCAAGCCCCGGGCACTGCAGCGAGCCGATAGGGACACGCAGCATCCTTCAAGGTCCCCCGCTGCAGGACTTCTACTCCGGCATATAAAACTTGGCACATCTCTCCTTGAGATCCAACAAATCTCTGCTAATCCCCCCCGCTCCCAGCTGCCAAATCCTCCTCCTCCCCCCAGCCAAGGTGCCGAGCTCTTCAAGGCGAGCTGCAAGCAACCATTAATCCTCGCGACAAGGAATCGCCCTTCTCGGTGCAGCTGGTACGGAGGGGAGCGGGTGCAGAGGAGAAGCGGCAGCGCCGACGTCGTGCACGGCCGGTGCCGACGGCAGGGAATGATATGCTGCACCCCTCAACCGATGCCCTGACTCGGGGTTGATGCGGTGCTGCCGGAACAGACGGCTCTGGCCATTGTGTCCCCGCAGATGGATGCTTTTCCTCTCCCGCTTTCCCAGACCGCGCTGGAAGGAAGATCAGAAACGATCCAAGCACAGCGATGAGGGGAAGCAAAGCAAATGCCAGCAGTGGTGGCCAGGGACAAGGAAACAAGCCAGGGACAGCGATGGGGGTTTGCAAAGCAGGCTTGGGATGGGGTGACATCCCTGGTCCCCTGGGAGCCCAGGTGCATTGCTCACATCCTCGCAAGCTGCATCGCAGTGCCTGCGGTTCAGGATCTACCCCAGCGACCACGCTCCTCCTGCTCCACGTCTGGCTGAGCTCCCACTGGCACACCAGTCCGTGACACTGCCAAGGATGCTCGAGGATCATCTTTAGGAGCAGCCACGAGCTAAGCTGCCTGCACCGGGGACCCCGTTCCCTCCTTTACACAACACTTCGGGCCCAAGGTGGTGAATGAGCCTGTTGGCTGTGCTGGATCAGGCCAGGGCTGATGGGGCTCCCACCTCTTTGCCGGCTCTCAGCCCTCCCTTGTGCCATGGGAACTGGCCCATGCTTTACCAGAGCCAGCTTGGGATTGCCAGGACCACAAGCACCCAGACTTGCCCTGGGGCCAGCTTGGAAAAGAGCAGCGTAGGGTCCCCAGACCACCCCAGCATCCATGCAGGCTGCAGGTTCCCCTGGAAGCCGGTGCACGGCCGCATCCTGCTCCAAGGGCTGCCGGAGGAAATCCTGGAAGGCCATCTTACAATGCAGCCCTTCCTGTCCCCGAAGGACCGCCGAGCACGGAAAAGGCACCGCAGGCTGACGGCACCAACTGGCCCCGGGGGGACGCGGTCCTACCCCACGGCACCTCGCTGTCCAGCCCACCTGGGGCCTGCTTCCCCCCCGGGCTCCCAGCCAGCAGCACCGCTTTATATTAAAAATACAGAAATACAACAGGAGCAGCGGGTTGATTGCCCAGGACCCCACCGGAGGCAGAGAAACGAGCACAGGCGGTGCAAAATAAGGGGAGATGCTATCCCAGGGGATGCTCCCCTGCATGCCCCAGCCCCCCAGTGCTGGTGCCTCTCTTGCCCCTCCTGGTGACATCCCACCTGCCCAGCAAAGGGAAATATCTCATTAACGTCACCAAGTTGACCCCCCTTCTTCTCCTGCCAGCCCCCGCAATGCCCCCGGGGACTCACAGCCCCCCATTTGGGCACGGGTGGCAGCAGGTCACGTCCCATGGCTGCCTGTGCCGCGGTGACAGGCTCGGCGCGGGGCTCCCGTGTTATTGTTCCCGGTTGTTTTCCAGCGGGGGAGGCCGCGGGGCCAGCTGGCTGCCACCGGCCTGGAACAGCGTGGCCTATTTTAAACCGCTTGCACAAGGAGTCAGCAGCTCCAGCTCGGATTTTTTCCGAACTTTATTTGTCCAAATGCTCCACGGGGAGAGAGGGAGGAGAGCAGCTCCCGGCTTGCTCTGCTGCCAGCAGCTCACCTGCACCAGCGATGGTCCAGGCTGCCGGCAGAGCGGCGAGGATGCTGCATGCAACACCCACCAGCCAGAGCTCCCGGGCACAGGGGGGTCCGCAAACCCCACGGGGGTCAACCCACATGGAAAAGCTGCAGGTGAGGGGGGCAAAGCATCAAAGCCAGTATCCTGCCTTTAAAAGGCAGCAAATACCTACCCAGGGGCCAAGCTATGACTCTCGCATTCATCACGAGCGCAGGCGGCTCCGCTACGCACAGGGGCTTATGGAAAGACCCACCGGGGAGCCGGATAAAATCCCAGCCAGACCCTGCTGCAAATACCAGCAGGGCTCAGAGACACCCAAAAAAGAGGGCTGGAAAACCCTCCTGCACCCATGGTGGTCCCAGCTCCATCACATCCCCTGTGCCCCCAGCTGTCCTGCTGAGGCTGCTGTGACCTGTGGATGAAAACGCTGAGTTTGCAGTGATTAAACGTTGATGAGTTTAAATTAAAATCCCCAATTTGCTCTTTTCCACATTGGACGATATCCGCTGCAAACTTTTCGCAAGGGCAACCCTTCCCTGAAGGTCCCAAAGGACCCAGTGGCCCCAAAACACGGAGCAGCAGCGCTCGCAGGGAAGCACCTTCTCCCAGCGGAAGACTTCATATTCTACAAAGCGATCAGGGCATCCATCGCCCAGGAATTTTTTTCTATGCCATTTTCTTTAGACCAAGCTGCTTACTAAACCTCTTTATGAAACGAGTTCTCCTGCCCCGGACTGAGGTGAGCTCAGAAGTCCTCTTCCAGCTCTTTTGTCTGAAATCCAGCCTCTCTCACAAGGGTCAGCAGCCAAAGTGATGTAAAACACGATTTCCTAACCCTGCTGGTGGGAAAACACTGTGAAGAATGGAAGGGAATGACTATGGTTTAAAAAAATTTAATTGTGCTCAAACTTTGTCTTTTTTTTTTTTTTTTAAAACCTTTTTCCCCCCAAAGAAGTGGGAGTTGTTGTGGCCAGTAAAAATAATCACCTTTTCCAGAGTTACCAGACCCTTCACTCCCTGGGGAGGGGACAGTGCTCCTGCTTGGGAGGGACCTGGCCCGTGATGGGGGTCCCAGAGCAACCTGAACACCAATGCATATGTTTTGTAACCACTAAACCACCCAGCTCACAAAACCTACATCTTGGGTTTTAAGCTGTTGGCTGGACGCCCTTTCGAGCTTTTTAGTTCGAAGAACAGCTCAACTCTTGGAAGAAAAGCGGGGGGCGGGGGGGGAAGAAGAGTTATCAGCTGTTGAGTGCTAGCTGGGATGCGAGAGAGCCGTTGAGCTGCACGCCGGCCGGGTGGACAGCCAGGGAGCTCCAGGATGTCATATTGGCCGAAGGCAATATGTTTATGGCCCTGGCTGGACGCCCTTCTGAGAAACCCATCGCAGTGATTTACAGCGCTTCCGTTATATACGAAGCCATTCCTCTTCCACTGACCAGCCCGAAAAGAAAACATCTGCAATACGTCAAAGTCAGCGAGAGGGACGAAGGCATAAATAGGCATGCCGGAGGGCAGGGAGACACGAGTCCCAGCACGTCCCGTGCCCGGCGCCGGCCGAGCCGGGGCAGGACCCACTGGCAGCAGAGCAGCCGGTCCCACTCGAGGACGCCCCGGATCCTGCCCGCTGCCCTTCCCGGGGCTTTCCCCTCCAGCAACGGAGCGAGAAGTGCTAAAACATGCTTTAAATAAACAGGCTGCCTTTTGCACCAGAGCTAGTTAGGGAAGATGGAGCCCAGCTCTGTTTAATGCTGGATTTACCCTGGGCAAGCCCAGAGCGTGGGGTGGGAGCGTACCCGGCAGCCCCCCTTGCTCTACTGAGCCCTCCTGCCCCAGCCAAATCAACACCTACAGCAGCATCCCAGATGTTGAGAGCAGGTCAGAAACATCTGGGCTGCACCCGCACCCTCCTGGCACCGCGCCCAGGCAGGTGCTGCCAGTGGAGGGGTCTGACCCATGCGCAGCCCCCCCAGGGCCGGCTGGGGTCCCCCACCTTGGCTGCATGGCTTTGCCATCCATCCTTGTCCCTGAGGACCGGATGCGGGAGGCAAGTGGGATCACATCACACCAGCGATGGACCTGTGGGATGGACAGACCCCTGGCTGCAGGGCAGCCACCACCTTTGGAAGCAAACAGCAAATCCCACCATGGAAACGGGATTTCTCTGTGCAAGCAGGTCCTGGCTACTGCTAGAAGCGATGCACCAGGACAAGGTGCCAGTGTCCCAGGCTGGGGGACAGTGTTTTGGCCCTGACTGCCAGCTGTGCAAATGCACCAGCATCTCCATCACTAACAGTGCATGCAAGCACCTTGTACAAGGCACAGCTGTAACCTAAGTGTGCGCTCAGCTGCGCCCCATCAAACTGGGGCCAGAGCTAAGGACAGGTTTGGCCCCAGGGGTTCTCCTGTCCAGACCGGCAGTCAGCTCCCATCACACCCACTCCAATCCCAGAAGGACTGCAAGCTTCATCCCTCCTACACATCCTCAGCAAAACACCTTAGACCAACTGCCTCCTAAGTAGCAGCCTGCCAGGCTGCAAGGTATCTCCCCGAAGCATCGGTACAGCCCTGCCAGGACCACTCCTGGTCCGCAAGATGCTTTCTTCAGCTTCTGCAGTGGCATTAACACCTTGTCCCATTCAAGGGCTCCTTGGCAGAGCCAGCATTTCTCCTCTTGGCACCCAGAGGGAAAGGTGACCCTGCAGTGTCCTACAGGAGACCCAGAGCTCCTCGCGCTGCGTGCGAGCATGGGGCTGTTCAGGCTGCAAAAGCCAAAAGAGACCCCCCCGGAGGGGACAATCTGCTCCAGCTCAGACCTGCTGCAGGTCCTTCACCTCTGGGATGAAGGAGGGATGGGGAGCAAAGCCCATCTCTGCCATCTTAAGGGATGCTGAAAGGTGGGCGTGCATCCACAGCAAAATCCCCAGGGGGGGCTTGGGGTGTATTCCTCTGCTCCAGCACCCCTCCCTGCATCCCATTGCTCGTCCCATGCCGGCAGGGCAGCTGTGATGGGAGCATGTTCGGGGCACGGAGGTCTCGGCAGCAGCCCCCAGCACTGGGCCACAGATGTGCTGCAATGGCTGATTTCCTCTGGATTTCACTTCAGCTCTTTGAGGGGGAGAGCGGGGGGAATATTTAAGTCTATTTCTGGACACCAGAAGTGAAACAGAAGCATAGAAAAGTGACCGCAATCCCTCCCATGCACCGCACTGCGCCTGCCGAGCCAGTCTCCCAGCCTCGAAAGGAGAAGTGGGGGCGATGCTGCCATCCACGGGACCCCCAAAGCCCCCGCTCACACCCACCCCCGGGTCAGCAGAGCAGCCAGGCAGCATCACGCCAAAGCCGCATCCCGAGGCTGCCGACCCTCGCTGCGGGTCAGGGCGATGTGGCAGGCCGCGGTGCGATTGCAGCCGAGCGTAACCCTGCCCTGGCTGCTGCCAAGTTTTTTGGGGTTTGGGTTTTTTGTTTTTTTTTTTTTTTTTGCTTTTATGAGCCTAATTTCATAGGAAGGAAAGAGCCTTTAATGCAAGTGGGTGATTGGCAGCTGGCTCCTGGGAATCCTGGGCCATGCTGGGGGCGTCCTCCTTGGCAGCCCCCAGCCTCTTTCTCTGCTTCAGCTCCCCATCCAGCCGCTGCGGGCTTGGCCAGGTGCAAATCCTGCACAGCAGAGGCAGAGAAATGCAAGTGGGGAGACTGCCCAGCCAAACAGTTCCTCCTCCAAGCCCTTTGGAAAAAAAAAAAAAAAACAAAAAAAAAAAACCCAAACCAAAAAAACCCAAACCAAGCCAACCCCACACACATGGAAAAAGCTGGATCCCACAGGAATCACAGGCAAGTCGCATCCCCATGCCCTCCCAGGCACAGAGGAGGAGCGGGCAGTTGATGTCTGCTTAAGCTTGTGCCAGGACCTGCCCAGCTTGCCTGGTTTGGCATTCAGGAGACCAGAGACACCGCGAGATGCTCCGCAGGGGACAGCAGCATCGTCCCCAGCTCTGCCCTTGCCGGCGAGCCCAGCACCTTCCCACTGAGCGTCAGCCGCGGCCGGCCAGCGCCCTGCAAGGCAAATGCCCATGCACAGCCTTGACCTGACTTTCCAAGCCCGTGCATGGGTGCAGGTGACCCGGTGGCTTCACCTTCACACCGCGGCAGAGAGATTTTGGACATGGGTGGAGGTGGATGCTCCCAGCGCTGTGATCCCTGCTAGATGCCGCCGCCAACCTCTCCCCCGATCCCGGGCCGGTCCCCAGCACAGGCTGCATCAAGCCCCCCGCTGCAAATACAAACAGCCCCCCCGGGTGATGCATGCCAGCGAGCAAACAGGGCTCATTGCCCGCTCCGGGGACCGACCTGCAGCAATCCCAGCCCCGCAGCCTCCAGGTTGGGTGCAGCAGGCTGGTCTGCCTCCCAACAAAGACCATATGGTTACAGTCATATATCCAGCTCATACGCCATCAAATGACTAACTGTGAGGAGGCAGGAGACTCCCAGGGCGCGTCAGGCAGCCCCCAGCGCGGCCTTTGAGCAGTAAATGGCTATATTCTCTTCCCAGCACTCACGCCATTAAACATGCATGCGTTTCTGCCACCGCTTTAAGAAAGTGATAAGTCAGATTTGGGGGGGCGAGGTGGGGGGGAATAAAAGGCACCCCAGGCAAGAAAACACCAGCAAGCCCCTGCTCCCTGGCCCCCCCCCAGGATTTATGAATGAAAACACACTTTGCCTTGGCACTGCAAATTTCCTCGATGCACGCGGGCAAGGAGGGGGGGAAATCCTGGAATTATGAGGCTCCAGCACCAATTAGGGCTGTTTACATTGACGTAAAGTCTGGGTGAAGTCCCCACCCCTGCTCCCAGCATATTTATGAAATTACTCCTGCTGACACAGACAAATGCAGGAGGAAAGTCCCGGAGAACACAGATCCAGCCCGGCGCTACGTGGGGTTTTTCAAACCAGCCAGTTCCTATGAATATTCAACCAGACCATCCCCAGCCACTTCACCTCAACCAGGGCAGAGGGGACCCCAGACCTCAAGCCAGCCCCTCCCCACTGGGAACCACCAGCATCCCCCCTGGACCAGGACTCCCGGAGAAGGCAGCAGCACACCCAGGGAGAGAGGCTGGGATACATGGGCAGACCCCTCCACGTGTCAGAAACACCTGGATAAATGTGGTCCAGGCTCCCCCTCCCCAATTTAGGGACCTCAGGCCACCGTTGTCAGCTGGGAGAGGGTGCTTGGGTGGCTGCAGAAAAGGGGATGCTCTGGGGGCCCCACTCTCCCCCATCGCTCACTGCTGCTGTACTGGAGCAGGATGTCCCAGGCTCCGTCAGCACTGGAGAGTCTATGGAAAAAAATTAGCAGCTTTATGGCTGAAAAATCCCCAGGAAAGCCTTTTTTACCCCCCCCCATAAAGGGAAACTATCTGAACCTGCTCCCCACCACCCACGCGGCAGCCCAGACTCGGCGCTGGGCGCCAACACGGGCGTGTTGGATGCGAACCTTCGAATTAGAGAGGTTGGCCAAGCCAAGATATTCCCACTAACGGCTCCTGGCAGGGGAGCTCGCCGGGGGCTGAGCAGGATGCGTGCATGGAGGGAGACGCTGCAGCAGTGCATGGCGGGGGGCACGGGGGGGCTGGAAGGCTGCAAGGCGGGTGTGTGTGGGGGGGGAAGGATGCAGAGCTCTGCCAGATGCTGCCGCAGCCTCCGTGGAGGTCAGCAAATAGCTCCGGAGGGAAGGAATTGAGGCCTGATCAGCCAAGCACGCAGAAGCATGCCGGAGGGGGCCGTGGGGCAGCCGAGCACATTGGGGAGTGGGGGGGGGGGGGGTTGGAGAAGGGCCTTGGGCGAACCAGCAGCAGATGAGTTTCGGCACCGAGGAAGGCACATGAAAGATAGAGCAAGCAATTCCTGCGCGCTGCTGGGCTCGAAATGAGCCGAAATCCCTCGGGAAGGAGATCTAAGCGTGGCGGCAGACGGATCAATGCAAACCGCTCGGCTCGCTGCACGCCAGCGGAGAGAGGCACAACCAGAAAGGAAGAGAAGGCGATGGAGGAGGAGGAGGAGGAGGGGCTGGAGGAGGCAGAGCAGGCAGCCCTGCTGCCCAACATTGCCGGCTGCTCCTTCCCACCATGAAGCCGAGTGCAGAAATGCAAGAGCAGGGAAGGAAAGGAGGAGCGGCTGCTCCTTCCCACCATGAAGCCGAGTGCAGAAATGCAAGAGCAGGGAAGGAAAGGAGGAGAAACCCTTGGGCAATGGGATGAAGAGGGACCAGAAGAGCTGCGGAGGAAATATTAAGCAGGGGGAGCCAGCCTACGGAAAGAAAATTATTTCCCTTTTGTCCCCCAAACAGAGCTTAGCGGGAGAGCTGAGCCTGGGGATCTCCTCACCACTGTACAGCAGCAAAGCTAGAAGTTCAACAGGATTAAAGTCATGGAGTAATTCCTTTTTCAACAAATAAATATCTATTAGGCAGTTATATGGACAGCAAGAGCATCTGTGGCTACATTTATTGTGATAAAAAGCATGGACATAAGAGGAAATCTCAGGCTGTAGAACTATAATCCAGTCAGATCCGAAGGTAAATTTTCCCTGCTGCCATCCTGATACCCAACCACTGGAAAAACAGCGGGTTTGCTCAATTTGATAAGAAGAGAGGAGCCTCAGAGCAGGTTTTTGCAGCCTGCGGGCACGCTGCAATGCACGAGCGATGCTCAGCAGAGCAGCACCCAGACAGTTCCTGACACGACACCCAGAGCATCATTTTACCCTATACCACAGAGCTCTTATCTGTTAACAGATTATAGATTAGAAATTATTTAACATAGGCTGCAAAACAACACATTTCCCATCTGGCAAAACCGCTCTCTTTTGCTAAGGCAGCTCCACACGCATGATGCCTACACCATGCCGAAACCAACAGCCCGCACCAGGGGGAATAACAGGAACTGCCCCCCCTTGCAATGCCCTGATGACATGCCAAAAAGCAGAACTTCCAGCAGTTAAACTAAAAATGGCAAATCCCCTTTCATCTCCCCAGAATTATTTTTACCCGGTGTCCCAGCGCAGGGACAGCACTGCCATTTCAAAGCTTAGACTTGAGCTTAAAAAGCTGGGAAAAGCTCAGCAGCGCCTGTGAGCTGTCTCGGGGTGAAAACAGAGCAGAGATGAGTCTCTTTAATTTTATCATGAAATAACTCCCAACAGGCCACGGGCACCCTCCCAGGGCTGGACCTGCTGGGTTTGGTGCAGCCAGAGTTTTTGCTGCAGGAAAGCTCTCAGGTGTTGCTTACCCTGGGTAAAACAACACAGCTTTTTCAGCAGCAAAACAAGCCTCTAGCAGGGAAAGCAACCCTCCCCACCATCCCTTCCCCAGCTTATCCATGGAGATTTCTTCTGGTGTCTGCTCTGATTCAGGCTACTGAGGACCAGCAGCCTCCAGGGATGGGTGCAGGGGGAAGGAGCCGCATCCTCATCCTGCCAGCCAGGGGCGAACCTCCATCATAGGGAGTGGAAGGGAAGACAAGGGAAGCCTGGGAGCAAGAGGGACGGGATTTCAGGAGCTGGGACCTAGGCAAGGCCGACAACATCTGCCTGACAGGGCTTTGAGCCATGGCACAGGGTACTCCCACAACAATAAAGCCATGGGGGGGGGAAAAAAAGAAAAAAAAGTCCTTTTTGTTTCCCAGGCCAGCAGCTGGAGGAGTTCCTGTTCCAGCAATGATATTAGCGGTTTTGCTGTAACACTAATTACGTGGCAGTGGCGATGGGGGAGGGCTCGGCCCTTGTTTTACTTCTTTTCCCCCCTAAATAACTCAAAGTAAATAAGGAAGGTGCAGCAATGGAGCAGGAAAGTCATGGTACACATGCTCCATTAGCTCCTGGTAATGATCTTATTTGTATTAAAGCCCAGCCTGGGATGAACACAGCCCAGGCAGACCTCGGCTTCGATCTGGAGGGGAGGCAGGGGAAGAGGCTCCTTGCCGGCCAGGAGGATGCTGGAAGCTGCGTCTGTGCTAGTGCAGCAGGGAAGGGGAGAAATACATACCCCTTCTTTCATGTTCCCCTGTAGGCACTGGAAAATGAGAATTTTTCTCCCTAGAGGGGGATATAATCTCACTCCCTCCTCCTTGAATGTAATAGCAGGGTCTCCTCCACCCCAGGAGCTCTGTCACGCCATGCAAAGCTGCACTCGGACCCAACCACAATGCCAAATGCCTACCACGGTCCCTCTCCGAGCCATTGGAGCAGCTAGAGGAGAAAAATGCCTTTTGGGGGCTGCCCCCCCGGACCCAACAGCTCTGAGCAGCACCTCTGCTCCCTAAGCATCCACAGGAGCAAAGGGCCTGCCTTATTTCACCAGTGCTGCTCCCCATATCCAGGCTGGGAGCAAAACACTGGAGCATAAAGCAGAAAATATTTGCTGTTTGCCATTTTTTTTTTCTGGAAAACCCACATCACAAAGGGAGGCATCCCAGGCTTCTCTGCCCCGACAGCAGGGTTGTGCTATCCCAGGGGCTGCTGCCCATCGTCACATGAACAAAGCATGGATAATTTGGCTGCCAACCCTGGATTTTGCCTCCAACCCTGCTGAGGAGGGGATGCCAGGCAGCCTGAAAGTGCAGCAACAAATAAATCCCATTGCTTTAACACCATTCCCATTAAGTGGCCGCAGGTGCAAGATTTGCTGTTACAAACACCATGGAAAAAAAAAAATAAAAATTAAGGAAGATTCTTGTCCTGTCTCCCAGATGAAGGGAAGAGAAACGAACCGTGAAAAGGAGAAATCAGGGAGTTGAAATAAGTGGCAGCAACCCAGACCGGCTTGGGGCAGGTCAGCACCACCCGGGATGCCCTGGGTGATTTTGTACCGTACCGGGAGGGGAACAGGCTGGGGAGGACTGGTTCTGCCTCCAGCTTACGGGGCTGACCTTGCTCCAGCCCTGTATGGAAAACAAAACCCCAAAGCTCCCATGCCTCTGTCAAGGCAGCCCCAGCTCTGGTTTTCATGCCTGGGTGGAGTTTGCAATAGCAAAGAGCCAATAACTGGGTCAGAGCATCCATCCGTGCAGGCAGAGTTGGCGAGGCTGGGGTAGGAGGCTCGGACCTGCCCAAGCCCCAGTCCACCAGCCCGGGCACGGACATCATCTCCAGCTCACGGGAGAACAGATTGGATCCGCTTCCAGAAAAACAAACGGTCTCTCTGGCTGAGCCACCCATCCCGGCTCAGCGCTGCCAGCAGCAGACTGGGACTCCTCATTCTACCAGGAGCCAGGAGATAAATCCCCACCCAGGTCCCGCACTTCGCACAGCTCCAAGAGCCCCCTTCTCCCCCGACCCACATCTGCTGATGCTGCTGGGACCGGAGAGACCCACAGATACTCCAGGACAGAGCCGGGACGTGAACGGCTCCCACCAAGCATCCTTGGGGCAGCACGTCGATGCGGGGGGCATCTGTCCTCTTTTGGTCCCCAAACCCCTGCAAAGGCTCCAGTCGGCTTTTCCAGCACGGAGCAGATGGCACAGCACAGGGAAGCAGCACCAGCTCCGTCTCAAGCCTCCCTGCCAGAGGCATTTCATCCCCTGAGCGGGGATGCGTGTTGCCCCATGACTGCAAGCGTGGCAGCGAGGGGACAGAGGGCTTCCACCCCCTTTTGTGGGTGTTCTCCCCATCTATAGGAGGTTTGATGGCTCTTTCCCTCCTCCCCTCTTCCACAACCTGGGATGGTTTTGTGAATGGGCTATTGTAACCAGATCGGGGAGAGGGAAGGGAGCAGATGGGGAGCGGGCTCGTCCTCGTCGCGGGCCAGTGGCCCGAGCCCTGAGCGATGTGGCCAGGTGCTAAAGGCCAGCCTTGCTTGAAGGTTACCCAGATCCGAGAAACCCGAGATGCAAAAAGACCTTGCAAAAGGGCAGATCCATCCTCACGCTAAAGGAACAGACCTCCCGTTCAGCTTGCACCCCTTCTTTGCCACCCACTTTGCTGGTGCGGGTGCCCCAGGAGCCCGGCAGTGTGCAGGCTGGGCAGCAACCCCTGCTCTCTCTGCTTTCCAGGGCAGGAGCAGCCCAAACCATCCTCCTCGGGCAGTCGTTCAATTTTGCTTTTGCTTCACAGCAACCCTGGGCCAAGCTCCGAGCCCAAATACGGAGGTGCTTTGGCCCCCGTCCCTCCCCTGCAAGCGCCTCTGAGCCTGCCCTTGCCCAGGCAGCGTGGCAGCAGGTCCCAGTTCAGCCCCCAAAAGCAGCTGGGGGGGAGTGGGGGGGTGAGGGCAGGCTTGCACCCCAGCAGTCCCATCCCTGACGCAGCTGCATGGGTGCATATGCACCCTCAGGCATCACTGCCTCCATCCCCCCTGCTCTTGCAGAGGGGATGCAGGGGTGACCCTGGGGGGGACACAGAGCAGAAACCCCCCCCCACACACCAACACACACACATTCCAGCGGCTTTACCCTTCGGAGTCGCAGTGGCTGGAGAATTCCAGCTATTCCAGCATCTTTATCTTTTTTGGCTACAATTTCTCTTTTGGCCACATTATAAATTAAAAGCTGCTTTGCTTTTAACCTCCTCCAAACTGCACCTTTTAACCTCCCTCCCCCGGCTGCTGGCAGGAAGGGGGCTGCTCCTTGCCGGGGCCGATGCTCTCGCCTTGGAGGTCTGCCGCAAGCCAGCGAGCCCATTTTTTTTTTTTTTTCCCCCCCCTCTCCTTCCCTACTCGGCGCAGGGTGCCAACAAAGGCTCCTTGCAAAAGGAGCTTGTCATCGCTGATGGATGACGTGGCCGCTCGGCGGCTGGAGCCAAGGAGCTGGGATGTGTCTACGCGAGGGCTCAGCCAGCCACCTGGATGGCACTAACGGGTTCCCCGCCAGCGACACGGCGGCCGTCGAGGCTCCACGGTGCTTCCCGGGCAGGGGGACAACCTGGGGTCCCTGGGGGGGTTCGGGGTTCACGCCGGGAAGGGAAGGGCCACCCTTGCTTGGAGCCGAGAGCTTGATTGGGGTCCCACGAGGACACGTCACCTGGGATGGGGGGGGTGGCACGCAGCCATCCCAAACCCCATCCCGGTTGCATCGGTGGCCGGCAGGTTTGGAGGGGCCGGCCGGCAGCTGGGGGATGACATACAGGCAGCTCTGCTTGCTGAGCTCGGAGAAATAATTCTCTCCATCCTATGTGGCTTCCTACATAAGGTATCAGTGCTGCTCTTGATTAGAGAAAAGCTTCCCATATTACAGGCTTTTGGCTCCGGGGAGGAACGAGTTGGCCAATTGCAATTATTAAGACATTTAAAGTGCATTTAACCCAGGAGCCCTTATTTTCCCCTTTCAATGTAACCACTAATTCCTCCTAAATGGTCTGCTCCGTGCTCGCAACCAGACAAAGGCTTTAATGTTTGCCTGAAAAGGCTTATGGCACAGGCACCGCGCACGGCGAAGGAGAGCGAAATGAAATGCTGGTGCAGACTCCAAGGGGAAATCAAAGGCGGCGACTGGAGCTGAGCACGGCTCAGAGCCCACGGAGGGGTGCAGGGTCCGGGCAGGACCAGCCTGGAGCCAACCAGGCTGGAGGCACAGGGTAAAGCTCAGCAGGACAAGGAGAGGCACAGGGAAAGGTTTGCATGGCTTGAAGCATCACGGCAGCAGGAGAGTCCGGCCAAAGCCACCCCTGGCTTAATGCAGCAGCAAAGGGTCACCCCAGGGAGCCAAAGCAGCCAGAGGGGACATCACCCACCGTCCCCAAGGGCTGGTGTCCCCAGGCGTCACAGGGATGCTCAGCCCTCCCACCTTGACCACATCTTGTTTGGGTGAGCAACCGGCTGCTGGAGCCAAGGGAGCTCATCCTGCCGCCTTGGGGGTCCTGGTCCAGAGCCAGCAGTCCCCCAGGACACCAACCCCTGCCACCGCAGCTCGGGGACAGCCCCCAGCCGCCCCACCGGCAACGCAAACCTGGGACTTGCCTGGGAGCTTTGTGCTTTAATCCAGGGCCAGGGGTTTATTTGCCTTTTTGCTAACTGCTACTGGAGCCCCCTCAGGCAAGAGCAGCGGCGGAGGCAGAGCCTGGAAGCGATGGATTTGTACCAGGGACAAACCCGGGGCCGCAGTCTGCAATAACATCACCGCGTCCTTGCGAGCCAAGCAGCCCTGCAGCCTCACCGAGTGCTCCCCATCCAAAGAAAATTGATGCTCTGGAAGGAGCCTGGCTCAGCATGACCGGCATCCCTATCCCTTCCTCCCTGCCTAAAATCCCAGGTTGGATTTATCACCTCCAAAGGGGTCCAAGACCCCAGTGGGACACCCAGCTACTCACATACTCCCACATTTCTTCATACTTAATTCCTCCCAGAACGAGAGACTTTTGGAGGAAGTTTCCCCCCCCGCCAAGCCCTGGCTTGCCTGTGGGCTCCCATTCCCAGCTGAAGTTATCGCCACACTCGGACCCAATGGGTAAAACAGATGTGGCAGCAGATGCGAAAGTCATCGGCTCCTTCGGGGTGGGGGAGAGATGGGCCAAAAAAAGCAGAGCAGGATGGGCAAAGGGAAAACAGATTTTTTTTTTTTTTTTTTGGCTCTGGGGTAACCAGGAGGCAGCACGGCAGAGCCAGTGCAAGCCCGGCTGCGCCGGATCCAGACCTTTTCCCTGGGGTTTATTTCCCAAACAACAACAACAAATTGGTTGCAGATTCCAAGCCGGGTGGGGAAATAAAAGGAAATCAAACCAAAATCCTTTGACTGCAGAGATTAAAGGGGATCAGAGGCCAAACACACAGTCAGCACCCAGCTCCTACCACTCACATGATGGAGGCTGCTTTGCATTCAGGCTGTAATTAAACAGCTGTGTTTTCTTTAAAGTACAATTTAGAGTTTGTTCAAACACCATTTTTGCAGGGTATCACGGGATTTCACATGAATAGACTTTTAAAAACATATTTTGCAGGGTGGCCTTGAATTTGTGACCGGGGAAGGAGGCAGGAGAATATCTTGGGGAGGGGAATGAAAATTATCTGCAGAGCAAACACGCCTCAGCAGCAAGGATGTGCAAACCAGGGCCAGGACTGCCATCCCCACGAGAGGAGAAGCAGATGATCAGCAACTGCCAGCAAGCACAGGGTTAAGGCTCCAACCAGCCCCTCTATTAAGAGCTGAGCACATTTAATGGTTTAATATTAACCGAAGCGTGACGGCAGGATTTCAGCCCAACTGTCTCGCCTTGGAGCGTGCAGCCTCGCCGAGGGCTCCAGCTCCCTGGCGAGCTGGTCCAACGGGCAGGGGAAAACCTGATACCAAGCCAATACCTGCTCCGGCATCCCTTTGAGCCACAGGATGAGATGCCAGCGGCCCCTTGGCACGGCCGGGGGGGGGGGGTCCAGCCGCCCCACGCACACACACACGCGTGAGCACAGCGATGGGAAGCACGACTTGGTTTACAGCAGGTAGCGCTGCCTGGCTCGGCAGATAGTCAATACCTAATTTGAGGTTTAGCCTTTCAACCATTTCCCATTCATTTCAGCAAATGGATTGGACTCCCACATCTGCGGGAAGATCGAAGGGGCCCCTCCTGCCCACCCCTTCGGCTGGCCGGGGGGGCAGGACTGCGGCTGCCAGACTCTCCCTCCCAGCAGCTCAGGGGCATTAATGGGAAGTCGATGCGACGGCTAACAACCGCTCTGGGTTTGACCTTCGTGCGGGCCGAGGTACTGCGCTATTTTGTTAGGAAAATTGCAACTTCAGCCTGCTGGCTGGTTCAGGAGGCTAATTGTAGAGGGGTTGGCAACTGAGAGTTGGGGTTGCTGGTTCACATTCACTCTGGGTTTCAGGTTCCTTGGCACTCATCCTGCTTCAGCTTCTAAAATACAGCTGAGCTGGGTCCAGCCGTGACCACCTCCCACTGCCCGGTCCTCCTCCAGCACCACTGCAAGAACTGCTCTACCACCCACCACCTCCACATCCCACTGTCCATCCCTGCACATGTGGGCACCCACAAACCTCTCAAGGCAGCATCTGACCTTTTTAGGGGTATTATAGCAGTGCTTACCTGAAATCACGCCCATCGGAAGGATGCACAGCAGCTCTGCTAACAGTAACACCATCACCCTCCAAGGCAGCACCAGGAGCAGAGCCAGCCCCTGCCCAGGCCAAAGACTTGGGCACAGAGCAGCTCTCCCTGCTATATAGCCCACCTTGGAGCCCATCGATGGGGTAACGATCCCCACCTTGGAGCCCATCGATGGGGTAACGATCCCCACCTTGGAGCTCCATTCCTATCGATGGGCTCCAAGGTGGGAATCATCACCCCATCAATGGGGGGTCACCATGCCAGGTCAAGCACGAACTCCACCGCTTGGCCAGCAGATGATGAGAAAAGCCCATGTTTTGCAGGGAAGGACCAGCACACCCACCCGCTGCCATGGGACCCCCAGGACCCCACTGTCCCCTACAGCCGGGATGCACCAGCCAAGCAGGGAGGGTGATTTTTTGGGGACAGCTGGTTGCAAAGGTCACTGTTGCCCTCTGCTGGTCCACGGACAGGGAGAGCGGGGACAGCCTGGCTCCCACCCCAGGGCCTGGCACCCCGGCTGGTGGGGACCCTGCTGTCCCTCGCTGTCACATGTGCACTGAATGCGCCCGTGCTCAGCCAGGCTGCCACCGCCTCGGCAAGCTCATGTGCAAGGCTGTTCCATCCCCCTGGCCGGCAAAGAGCCTTTTTTGGTCCCAGGTTCGTGTCGTCTCTCACGTAAAGCTTTTTCTTACAGCCACCGCCACGGGCTGAGCCTGCAGAGACGCTCGGCTGAGCTGGGGGACAGGTCCCATGCGGGAAATAAATCAAATCTCCAGGAAATAAATCAAATCTCCATCCCCAGGGGATTGCAACCTACCTCCTCTGCCGCAGGGCCCCTGGGGCCACCCTGCCTCCCACCCCCACCTCCATGCACCCCCCCAGGCAGTAGGTCTCCATCCCGACAAGTAACTCTCTCCTCCTTCCCTTGCTCCAAGCTCAATATTTTTCCCTCTCACAAACAAATCAATAGGAGGTACTCGGAGGCTGGCAACCAGAAGGCAAAGTCCACAGCTTGCTAAATTCAAAGCTGTCATTGCAGTCACAGCGCTGGCGGAGGGCCCGGCCAAAGCTGCCCTGCCTGCGGGTCCCCAGGCTCGGCATCGGGGACGTCGAGCCAGACCCTGCCCGGCAATTCCTGGCCACGCGATGGCCTTGAAATCTCCAAAGCACACGGGGAGGAGGGATGCTTTGGGAGCGGTGGGAAGGGGAGATGCCTCAGGACCCCCAGGGAAGGGGAATCTCTTGGGACACTTGGTTATGTGGCAGCAACACTGGCAGCAGCAGCAGCCGTAGGGGTTGGGGATGGGCACAGCCGTGGGTCTCAGTTAGGCGAGCCGAGGGTCTTGTGTGTGTATAGTACCTCCTGCCGTCGGTTCCCTGGGCATGGGGCTGTGCTGAGCCCCGGGAACCCCCCAGGGCCAAACCTATAGGGAGATGCCCCAAATAGCGTTCCCTTCCCCGAGACGGGAGCAAGGACCACCATCCGAGTTCCTGCATGTCCTACACCTATGGCTCGCAAAACCCTGTCAATAAGCATTAAGAAAGCATCCAGCTCAGTAGGGAAGGAAAAAATCTGTAGGGTTAAGATAAAGACACGATGACAGAGCAAGACAGGGTGTTATCTCGGGCACGGCGGAAGGAAACAAGAGTGTTGAGGCAGGGAGGTGGAGAGCGGGGCTGTTTTCCCCTGCAAATCAGCAGTCTGCCAGGCTGAAGGTCAGGAGAGGTCTGTAGCAAATCAGCTTTTAATTGGAAACGAGCACAGCAATCACGCCCGTCCATGGCTACCTGCGCAACGATGCTGCGAGCTGGCTGCCGCGAGGGATGTCCTACAGCTTTGCTCCCCAAATACACGAGCTTTTTTTGATCCCACCGGCATAAGTGGCAGCACACCCTCCCAAGGAAAGCCATGTGTTTGGAAACGCAGCCCCTCCTGCGTCCCTTTCGAGGAAGGAGAGCAGAGAGAGAAGCAGCCTGCTGTCCTGCTACCTCCCAGCAAGAGCCAGAGGTGGAGGAGAAAGACCCTGTCTGGATTCGGCCTTTAAAGACACACGCAAAACCCACAATTTCCTAGAAACTTTGCATCTGCTGGAGCTCGAAGGCTTCTCTGACAAACACGGCTTGCACTATATTGGATCCATACGTTACGCTGTGCAACTCGAGCCAAGATCTTGCTGTGGGATTTGTGGGGCCTCATCAGGAAAAAGCACCAGAGCCCAAGAGGCTCCCAGGCAGCTACAACCCCACTGCAGCCTCCTTCCTCCCCCAGGTCTTCCTCCCGGCAGAAAGGCCCTTTTCGTCCCCACCACCCTGCTTCAAGCAGGGCCTCCCACCAGCACCCAAGCTGCTCAGCATCTTCTCGTTATTGCAAGAACATCCCTCATCTCTGGAGATAAGAGCATCTCCCAGACTTGCCCTCAGCCCCTCCCCAGCTTTGCCTCACCCTTCACTTGCATTTCAGCTCTTCCTACCTCTCCCTTATTGGTCCCAGTTCCCTGCTCTCACTGGTCCCCAGCTCATCCAGGCGAATGGGCATGACCCCACATTGCTTAGGGCACTACAGCCCACCGGAGCGCCGGCGCAGCTTGCAAATGCTTTATTTTGGCAGAGGGTCACTGAAAGCAGGGAGGGGGGGGAGCAGCAGTTCACTGGAGCTCCAGAACTTGAGAAATTTAAGGTCCTGCTAGTCATCAACCCACAGCCCACCAGCACCACCAGCACTGTGCACTGGGGAAGGGCAGGAGCAATGGGGAGCCCGGAGGAGCGAGCATGGCTCCTGCCAGCCTCGGCCAAGCTGGACTCATGGCTTTACGGCTTCAGCAGTCTATCTGATGGATGGACATCGCTGCTTGGGAAGCAGGCGGTCAAGGAGAATGGCAGCCCAGCCATTGAGGATGTGGAAAAAAGGGTTCCTTGCCTGTGTTGAGAAATATCACGGCTCGAATTCCCAGCCCAGCGTTGCTAGCAATCCCAGCCACCACCCCCATGTGCGTCCCCCCCACCAGGGACAGCTGGGTGAAGCTCATGGAGAGGACGGTGGCCAACGCGGAGAGGTCCTCGGCCGGTTCTGCATCCTGACGACTTCCTACACACAGAAGGTGGCCAACCTCCGCAACGAGGTGGACCTGCTGGTGAAGCAGCTTGCAGACTACGCCGACGTCGAGAGCCTCGTGCCACGAAGGGCTTTGCTGGGGAGTTAGCCAAAGTGCAGGATTACAGGCAGGCCGAGGTAAAGAGCGGTCGAGACCACAACCCCCTAACAAGGTCCTAAGCAAATAGGTCCCAGATGTGGGCCTTCCCATCAGGAAGCAATAAACACACACCCGCAATAAAGCAAGTTGCAAGTACTCTGCAGCGCGGTAGCAGCTGCTTTCGCCGGGGAGGGATGTGCTCCCTCCTGCCCTCACCATCCGTGGGTAGAAGTGCCCCTTCACGTGATGCCCGGCTGGGTCCTTCAGCCCTTTGGGGAGAAATGGAGCCAAGGGTTGGACCTTGCCTGAGATGATGACCCATCTCTGCTTCTCAGAGCATTTTGGGGTGGGAAGGGGGGAAATCCCACCCTCTCCCCTGTACCACCTCATGGTACGTGGTACCTGGAGGTAAGCAGCTCTTTCAGATGCTCTGGTTGGCATCACCAGCTGGGAGACCTCCAGGTCTGGAGCCGGTCCAACCATGCTTGCTGTTGGCCTGATCCTGCTCATGCTTGCTCTGCCTTTCTACCTGGCAGACAAACATTCCCTTTACTTGTAGACGGAGAGGCTGGACGTGAAGGTCGTTGAGCCCCTGAAGCTCTACAGCACCCATCTGAAGCAGACCTGGGTGAACCCTGGTGAGGCTGCTCTGCCCAGCCCCTGCCAGGACACAGCTTCATGCGGTGGAAAGCTGGTCTGGGAAGAGCACGGATGAGACCAGGACAGAGGGGACAGGCCCAAAATGACCTTTGTCCTTCAGCATCCTCGTGATCCAGGATGCAGCCAGAAGGAAAACCGCCGCTCCCGCTTCGAACTGAACAGCTCCTGTACTGTGACGGTGGTTACAGAGATGAGTCCCTGCCTGAAAACGCTTCCTCTGAATTAATATCCATTTTTTTCCATTAGCGCTTTTGGCGAGACGGATCTGCTGCCCGCAGGCATTTCAGAAACCAAAGTAAAGACCAAAAGCCAGGAACAGGGGGCTTGCCCCTCTCCCCAAAGTTCAATAGGGTTAAACAAAAACTGATTATTCCTATCAGCCCTGCTTTCCCACACGGTCCAACATGGAGAATTTGTGTGTCATGGTGTTGGGAGACACTAACTCACAGCCACTGCCTTTAAGGGAGTTACTCCTGATTTACACCGGGGCCAAGGATCTGCTCTGAGTGTCCCTAGCAAGCAGCAGGATGCTCAGGGATTAAGACTGACATGCATCACCCCCGAGGGACAAGGAGAAGCTGTCCCTGCAGTTTCCCATGGGAAGGGGGGAGAAGGGGGAGAGCCATTAAGCAGCTCCTTACCCTGGGAATAATTAATCTGCAAAGCCCTCGAGGAGCGAACGGCCGCGTTGCCCTCTCCACGCTCCTGTTTCCAAGGCGGACCCTTGAAAGCAAGCCCCCGTTTCGTGGCAGGGGGGTCCCCGCTTGCCACGTACGGGGTCTTCAAGGGCATGGGGAGGACCACCTTGGCTCCCCAGAAGCAACACCCAGAGGCAAGCTGAGCCCCGTGCCGGCCGTCTCGGTGAGCAGCCGGAGCGTGCTGTGCCTCGGGAAGGCTGAGCTCCCCCCCAGCCTCCGGGCAGCCTTTGCAAGCTGGTGCGTTTTTAATCTGGCGCTGTAGAAATTTGGGCAGCTCTCCAGCCCTCTGAGCTGTTTTGCATTTAGGCTCGGTTGGCTTTTAGCTACTGCATCCAGGACAGAGGCAGGAGCGAGGCTGCCTGTCCTCACCGGCTCTGCCCCATGCGTGGGACTCTGTGCCAGCACATCTAATATTTTTGCTTTTCTTAGGGCTTTTGAGCAAAGATCGGGGCAGCAGCAGGAGACTACGACCCACGGCCGCTCCGCTCCACCAGCCCTGCCATGGTCCACGGGCAGCCCCCCCCACTGCACAGCATCCCCAGGGTCATATTTTGGTCTTGGAGGCAAACCCCGGTCCCATCCGTATTGCTCAGGCAAATTCCAGGAGGCAGTTCCCAGAGCAGGAGGTGGCATCCCAGCTCAGCGGAGTGGAGGACGATGGATGGGGAGGGAACACGCATCCTCCGGGAAATCTTCCTGGGGACAAAGCCAGTTTTAGCGCCGGTCCAGAAAGTTGCTAGTGAATGCAACAGCTTTGCAAGACGTTGGCCTGGAGCTCTGGAAAAACAGGATGGCTCAGTGTAACGGTGCGTTTGAGATGTGCTCGGTGATGCCTTTGAGACGTGCTCGCCCTGCCAGCTCCTGCCACCTGCGGCAGCCCCTTCCCCAGCCCCGGCCTTTGATCCGCCTCCAGCTCCTGGCTCTCCTTGGCGTTTGCTGCCCGGGTTTCTCTCTGTAGGGATTTTCCAGACCACCTGGGTAGAAGCATTTCTGCATTCCCCCGTGCGGCCCGGTGCCGGCGTGGGAACACGCGGCAGCTCCTAAAGTCAGCCTTGTCTCTGCCTCCATCGCTGACTTGCTCTCCCATGCCAAACCAGGCCCCTAAAATAAGCTGAATTTCCAGAGCAATTGCTTTTCCCCAGCTCTTCTGAGCTGCCGGTTCCAGTGGGGCCCACGGTCAGGGTTTGCAAAAGCTTTTTATTCAGATGTGCAAACACCAGCAGGTCTAAAGCCGCTCTTTAGCCGGGACTGGCAGCGCTTAATCAACCCAGGGGCTCAGAAAGCTTCACCAGCTTGACCTGCCTTGTTTACCAGGAATACATTTCTCTCCCGTGCATGCACCAGACTGAGCCGTACAACAGCATCTCCAGCCCCGGCAAACTCCCCCCAGCTCTCTCCAAAGCCGAGGGATTTTGCGGCGGCGAGCCCGCTGGCCAGCACGCCCCGGCTCGCTGCTGGGTGCCAATCCGGTTGGAATGGAGACCGGTTCCACCAAGGATTGCAAGCTGCTCCCGGTCGGATGGGGCTGTCGGGTCTGTGCCGGCACTGCCTTCTGCGGTCCCCGCGACCCCACTCCGGCATCCCTGGCAGCCTGAAATCCCCCGTTCCGGCACCAAAACCCACCCCCGGGGGTGTCCCTGGTCCCCTGAGCCCTGCCACCCCATCACCTGCTGGTGACAGACAGCTGAGCAGGGAGGACCCAGCCTGCAGGATACGGCCCCGCTCACCCCCCCCTCCACCGTGTCCAAGGAGAAACAGCCCCCGGTGGTTTCACCCCCCTCCTCCTTCCCTTGCAGGCTGTTTTTCTCCCCCTCTCCTCCTTCCATCAAGCAGCAAATATGCTTTCAGAGCAATAAGACGGCTGTTCAGCCTTTGGAACAAATGTTCTCTGCCAGGCTTCGAGCACAGGGGCGGAGGGGGGACTCACACTGATTTAATGACAGTGATTTAAGCAATTTGATCCATTTTTATGGCGCATTTACAGTTAGGGGAAAGGAAAAAAAATAAAAAGAGGAGAGAGAGAGAAACACAGGAGTGGAACGGAGGCAGGAAAGGTTAAGGAACGCACCCCAGCAGGCGCTCGGAGGGGGAGAGAGGCTGCCGCAAGCTGTTCCCCTTGCCGCTCTGCCAAGGCGAGCCCTCGCCAGCCTCCTGCGTCGTGCTCCGAAATCTGGCTCGTGTCAGCACCGGCTCCCCTGGGGGGCTGCAGCTCACTGGAGAGATGCTGCAAAGCCTGCGGGGCCAGGCATGGCTCTGGGCCTGGGGAGAACCGAGGAAGGACTGATCCTGCCGCGAAGGCTGGGGTGCAGGCGTGCACCGTGCCAAAGCCTCCAACCCCTCTGCGGCTCCCTGCGTCGGATGGATGCGGGGGCTGTCAGTTCAGGACAGGGCTGCACCCCTCTTTTATTGGGGAAATGCAATAAGGGCTTATCCAAGCCCCAGCTCTCATTCTCCTGCCTTCATTTCAGGGGCATCCCAGTTTGCTATCGCTCCAAGATCCCATCCGCTTCTCAATGCCAGCAGCTATAGGGGCTGCAGATACACCTTTGGGGTGCCGAGGGATGAGCTGCCCATATAAATGCACCCTATCCACTTGCAGCAGAGGCGAAAACAGAGCTCTGAGCACAGCCAGCTCTGCAAAACATCAGCTCCGGCGAGCCTTTCCCATCTCTGCGCTGAGACCTGGCCTCCTCGTTGCACGTGTTCTGCACAGCTTCAGCCCAGCCCAGTTCCCAGCACGGGGAACGCAGCTGCTCACTGGGGCCGGGAGCACTCCGCATCTCCCAGCTGGCTTTCAGCGTTTGCCGGCCAGATGAGGGTCGTGCTGACGCATCCCGCTGTGTATGGCACCTCGTGCCCCACGGGGCTCTCTGCGGGGAGGTGCTACCCCTGCGGAAACGCTGCCGACCCCGGCTACCCCATCCTTCACCTCCAACTGGGACTGATCCCTATTAATTCAAGGATGCACCAGCTCAGACATCCCTGCTATTCGGCACAGCCCCAGAGCAGGGGAACTGATGGGCAAACGCTGCTCCTCCATCAAGAAGAGACCCTGGAGATGTCCGTGCTCGGCGTGACAACAGCCAGCTGGCAAGCTTGGCTCCTGTGGGAAAAGAAAGAAATCCCATGCAAAATCCTAAGGGATCCCTTTTGGGGGTCCTCTCTGCTGCAGGCAGTGGCTTTGCGGGAACGGAACCGGCTGCAGCATCGCACCCTGCAACGTCGCACCCTGCCCAAAACCTCATCGCCCCACGGCACGGCTGTCCCTGAACCGCGTTTGTGCCACTCCTGGTTGTGCAAAGGTGGGATTAAAACCTTGCAGGGGTGCAAGGTTTCCCAGGGAGCCAGCTGGGGCTGCTTTGAAGTCATGTGCTGCTAATATTCAGGCAGTAAAGCTGCAGGCTGCAATTACATCAGCTGTTCATTTTGCAGGCTTTCCCCGGTGCCTTTGGCCAGTCCCTGCCCGGCTGTGACCACCCTCATGCTCGCCTGGCGAGAATCTGTCCTTGGCAGCACCTCGAGGGCTTGGTATAAGGCAAAACACAGCTGGACCTTATCCTGCTCCCCAGGCTGGAGAGCAAAGCGAGTAGTGCTGCAGGAAAATTGACAGGAACCATTAGCTGGGGGGAAAAAAAGTCATTCCAAGAGAGTAAACCTAGCTTTTGTATCAATAAACACAGGGGAGCAGCCTCTGCCAAATTCCCTCCGCGACAAGCTGCGAACTGCTCCTCCCGCTTCGGCAGCGAGGAGAGCCCCGTGCCAGGAGCTGCCCCAGCTCCTGATGGGTTTGGGTGCTGGTGGTCCCTTGCCACGACTGCTGCATCGCGTGTGCAGAGCGAGGGCTGTCCCAAAATGTGGGTCTCGACTCCTAAAAACTCACCCCCACCGCTCCAGCCTGCTGCAAGCGTGGGGATTGGGATGCTGCAGGTCCCTTGCACCGCCAAAGCCCTCACCTCGCCGAGAAGCTGCACAGGCACTCATCACTTTTGCCTGATTTCTCCGGCTTGATGCCCTTTGCATCCCACGGGAATGAGATGCGGCAGCTGGGGGGTTTCTGCAGGATGGGGAAAGGGGTACCTGGGGACAGCACAGCAACGCGGGGCCTCCTCAGCTGGGTTTCGGCAGCCCACACCTCCCTGGAGAAAACGGAGAAGGAAAGGGTTGCATGGAGAATCCACCCTCCTGCCCCATCGGTTTGTCCCACAGCCAGGAAAACTCTTCCTGGAGGCCTGTGGGGTTTTTTCTGCTTGTTTTTAGGGTTTTGTTGTTGTTGTGTTTTTTTTTTTTAAGTATCAAGGCTCATCTGGAGGGTACAAATACCCTGCAGGGCTGTCAGGGGTGGGTTTTGAATTCACCCCAAAAGGCTCTACTTCAAGTGACACAATGGGAGCTGGTGGCACTGACACCTCCACAGACCCAGAGACATAGAGGAGAGCAGCGACCCCAGCCTGGGCTCAGGGGGTTTGTTGTCTTTAAATGCCCCCAAGGAAGAGAAAAAAAAAAAAAAGAGAGGGGAAAAAAATTCCAGGCAGCAAACAAAATAAATCTTCCTCTCCAAGCCAAAACAGAGAGAAAATAGCCAGGGACCTTGGCCGGGAAGCTGTTTATTATAGTCGTGGGATTTGCTGCCAATTTCGGCAGTTGGACAATTTTCCTTTTTCAGCCCATAAATAGCCACCCCTTTGCTGGGCGGCCCCAGGCGCTGCGGGGTGGGCTGCCTTCCTCGGCTTGGCGGCTGCTCCCAAAAACATCCCTGCTCCGGCAAACACCCCAACCTGCCTGGAAACCCCCCGGCCAGCGAAGGGGTTTGCTTTGGCAAAGGCGATCGGGCAGGAATCACCTGCAAAGCCGAGATCCGGCGCGTGAGCGAAGCCCCATCCCTGCCCGGGCGGCCGCAGGCTGCTGCGGGATGCTCTGCCGGGTGCAGCTGCCCTTTTTGCTTTGTTTCGAGGGGATTAAAAGAAAAAAAAAAAAGAGAGAGAAAAGAAAGAAAGCAAGCTCAGGAGAGCACAAGTGATAGGCACACCTGCCTGTGGCATAACCCCGCGCCCCGCAGCTGCTCCCCCTTCACCCCCGTCTCAAGCCGGTTCCCCAGGAAAGGGGCAGCTGGTGCTCGGTGGGGTCTGGTCCTCCCATTGGAATGGGGGACGGTGGCCCCAGGGATGGGTGGTGGGGATTGCCCTGCTCCCTTTACATCTTTCTCCTCTTCCCATGAAGACGGAAGACAAAGCCGCTCTGGGAAAGGCAGGCTCCCTCCAGCACGCGGCCTTTTGTCTTTCAATTAAAAACAAACAAAAAATAATATACGAGAAGAACCCGCCTGCTGCGGTCGCGCGGCTCCTTCACGCAGGCAGCTCCGCGGGCTTTGCTCAGCGGAAAGGAATCCGTGGGCTGAGAAATCAAATCCACGTGGGATGCGAGAAAATGCTCCCACGGGGGCCGCGCACCCCCCGAAAGCCCCCGGCCCCTCCGGGGGGGAACGGTCCTCCTTCGCACAGCCGGCAGCGGCACAGCTCTAGCTCAGATAGCATCTCTCCACCAGCGGTTTCCCAGCCAGGTTTCTTCTCCTTGCTTCCCCCCTTGCCTGCCATTCCTCCGCGCTGCCACCGCTGCCCTGCCAAGGGGTCCCCGAGCAGCCCTTTGCAGCCCCTGGGAGCCTTTGGGTGCCCAAAAGCCCCCAGCCCAGGAGCAGATGCTCATGGCAATGTTTTACCTTCTGCACAATGCCGACGTCATCGTTGCCTTCTGCAGGTGACAACGGTGGCCAGCGTGAAGTCCTGGGCCACCAAGCTGATGGCAGTGAAGAGCAACGTGCTGAAGAGGATCAAGGGCAGCTCGGTGCCGCAGAAAAGCACCTGGCTGAAGTACACCTGGACATCTGGGAGCACCAAGACCTCGCTGAGGATGGAGCACCACTCAACACCATCGATGGGCTCATGCCTTGCCCCGAGGCTGTTGAGCCTCCCTGCAGGAGGGGACCGAGCCTCGCTGGCGATGCTCAAAGCCGGGGCGATGCTCAATCCCCTCTCCTCAACCCAGAAACCCATTGGGAAATTGCACTGCTGCTATACAGCATCTGAAACTCCATGGCCAAGACATGCTCCAGAAAGACCTTCTCCTTCACCGCATCGCCCATATGTCTGCATACCTGGAGCAGAGCCGGGGCTTGCTCCCATGGCGTCGTAGCCCCTGCAAGGCAAGGTCATGGCAGGCTTTTGGCCAGGGCCCCAGGAACCCGGTTCCCCGCTTTGCAGAGGAAAAATTAAATTTTCATTCAAATTTTCACTTCGGCAGCAGAGATATCGGCTCAATTTCCACCTGCTGCTTTGAAGCCTTCGCTTTGCATGGGAGAAGTGAACAACTGAGAGTTTTCAATTATAAAGCACATACATATAAATGCAGTAACAGCCAGGCGTATGGATTTTAAGCCTAAAAAAAAAAAAAAATACCACCAAAATGAGAGGCACTCAGAAGCACAGACTGTCCCAGGAGAGACTGTCTGCTGCTTGGCTGGGTGGAGCGGGGCCAGCCACATCCCCGCCAGACCACGTGCGTTCTTGGTCCTACTTCAATGCCAACAGCTTGCAACGTGGAGCTCGGCCCTTCCCTCCCCCAAAATCAGCCCCGTAGGTCTGGCTGGGGAGGTCCCAAGGCTGAACTCGAGGCCAGGCTTTAAGGTGAAACGTGGGGCAGGTTTGGCCCCTTCCCTCGAAGGATGCCCAGGGAGGATGCGTGGAGCGGGGCTGCGGTCCCCAGGCTATTGCTGTACCCTCTTCCATAGGGATAAAAAAGCATTTATCCTCCTTGCAGGGCTGGGGATTCCCAGTCTGGGGCTGCAATTAGGCTGGAAACTGCTCCAAGTTTCATCAGCTGACTTGGAAAGGCGGATGGGAGAAGAGGGGAGCTCAGCACTGCTGGGCTCGAATGCAGCACTCATTGAACACCCTAAGAGGGATGCTTGCTCGCTCTGGAGCCCCAAGAGCAGCTCATCCCCGCGCCATTTAAGAGTAATTTCAACCTACATCTATCAGGGTCAGCTCTTCGAGATTCAACCAGGTCGCTGCATTGAAACCTAAAGGAGCAGAAGTCCACGAACAGCTGAACCCTGTCCCCCACTAACCCCTCGTAGATGCCAACAAAATCCACCACCAGCGGGAAGAGCCATGTTAGCTCCCAAAACCGCCCCAGGGAGCATGAAAACACAGCCTGGCCTTCCTCCCTCCGGCATCTCACCGCTCAGCATCCTCGCCGAGCCCGCTCTCCCCACCAGCCTGGCACCACGGCGGGTTTATTCCCAGTTTCTCCCTCCCATCCTCCCTGATGTGCATCCCCAACCCCTGGACCAGGGCTCACCTGCACCAAATTTGCATCCAGCTTTCACGCCAGAGCTCAGCGCCGCACAACGTGGGAGCACGACGCTCTGGAGGAGTCAATTGCAAGTGCAAAGAAAAACCTTCCAGCTGGCCACAGGAGCTATTTATTGAATAACCACAACAGCCGCAGCTCCCCATCACCTCCAGGAGCAGCAGGACCACCAGCCGCTGCGGCAGCGGGTCCAGTCTCCGGCGAGTCCGGATTTGGCCCCGCTCGCCGATGCTCAGGACGGTTCTCCCGGCGCTGCCGGAGGAAGGTCTCCCACAGGGGAAACACAACGCTGAGTTCAATTTGCTCCATCCTCAAGCACCGTGCCGGTCGTCGTCAGGGCGCGAAGCTGAAGCTAATCTATCGGTCTCAGGATGAAGCACCGAACTGGCGCTGATTTCCCAGAACTACCCCAGGGCCGAGACTCGTCTCTGAGCAGTAATTAGCTCTGGCAGCAGCCATATGACCTTGAGCAGAGGGTGCAATCCTGTCCTCCACGGGGAAACGGCTCCTGTGCCTGGTGCGTGTCTTTATAGGAGCATGGCATTAGTGTGCTGGGGGGTCTCCCAAAGCACCCAGGAGCCGATGGGATCACCCACCCACATCATTGGGGCTTCTCCCAGTCCATCGGGAAGATGGAGGCTGTCAGCTGGGTGATTGTGACATGCAGCAGGTCCTGAGCCTGAAATCAAAAAAGGCAGAGGTTTTGCCCATCACCGCACGGGAGGGCAGCACCACCGTGATACCCAGCCGGAGCCAGGCTGGGGGGGGACGACACTGATGTTCTTCATGGCGGGGGCAGATTTGGGTTCATCCTTTGCCTTTCTCCATCCCCTCCTGCTCCCGGGGAAGAGCCGGGGAGGTGTGGGAGCCAGGGGCTTGGAGCCGGCTCGCCTTGGGGCTGCAGCACAAAGAGCCTGGGCTCCTCTGCAGCTGCTCCAGAGGTGCAAAACTGCCTCCTCCGCCGGCTCCCGTGGGGTCCAACGCTGCCAGATGCTCGTCCCCAGCCTTGCCTGCGACGAGGCATCCCGGGATGGAGCCAGCCACCGCCTTAGTGGGCGGCAGCGGGGAAGAACGCATCCTCGCCAAAGAAGATGCCGCCCCGTAGTTAGGGACGGACCTCCCAGCACCTCATCACAGACCAGGACACGGCACGTGCCATCCTCTGGGATTTCACACGTGAAACAACCCCAAATATGCCCCCAGGCTGCCAGACCAGGGAGCTCCTGGGGGGGGGGGTAACGGGGACAGAGTTTGCAGCCTGGAGCTGCACAGAGCCTGAAGAAACACACCCCAAGCCCAGACCCATACCTTGAAATCAATGAGCCAGTAAATCCCAGTTCATGGGACCACCACGAAGACGACATTTGCCAGAGCCCCCGCGAGGAAAGCCAAGAACTGGAGCAGGATCTGCGAAAGGTGAGAGGGGAAAAGCTGCTGGGAGAGGAGCAGAGGAGCTTTTGGGGACGCGTTAGCGAGACCTTGCATTAGGAGATGACACTAACGACCCACAGACACCCCGCCAGGTCGGCGTCTTCCAACAGACCCAGGCAAGTCACGGGTCCTGCTCTCCATACCGCATCCGTTTGGAAAGGGGGAACCACGTAGCCGTGCCCCGCTCCCAAAGCCCGGCTCCTCGGGGAGGGGGGAATCAACCCCCGCTTCCCAAAGGACCTTTGCAAGAGCAGACGCCTGCCCTTCCTCCAGGGGCTGACCTTAGGGCTGACCATCAGCATCTCTCGAAGCCATCCCGCATCCGATGCTCGCCCCCACTCTGGCCTTTCCCCAGCCTTTGCCGGTGGGGGGGGACCACCGGTGGGTTCCCCCCCCGCCGAGGCCAGCTGCGCGGCACACCGAGGGGCCGCCGGCGGCCCGGCAGCAGCTGCCTTGGCCAGGGTTCAAGCACAGCGCCGGTGGAGAGCAGCTTGTTATTTCGGTCCTGCGACAGGGTTATTTTTAGAAAGTGCTGAACGCCCCTTCTCCGAAATCGCTCCTCGAGGTATGACCTTGAGGTGCTGCAGCCGCTCGGCTCCCGGTCCCACCACCCCCTTTCCTTAGGGAACGGTGCTGAGCGTCACCCACCCGTCTCCCCCGGGGTCCCCTGCAAAGCCCCGGTAGCGGCAGCATCTTTGCACCGCGGCAGCTTAGAGGTGGTGGTGGTGGGGGGGATGAATTCTGAACTACATCTCAACCCCTGACGCCATCCAGGTTTGCTCCCGGTTTCAATTATCACCTGCTGGAGCAGCAGCTGCCGAGTGCTGGGGAACTCAAAGGCAAGTCAACAAGGTCTTGTTGTTTCAGCTGCTCGGGGGCACGGAGCTCCATGTGCCTCCCCTCTCTCCGACACCGCGGGGATGCTGCGGCCCCCCGTGTACGTGCAGGGCTGCCGTGCTTCGCATACTTCCCCCGTCCCGTTTTCCCGGGCAGGTAAACGCTGCAGGAGCTGCCGAGGGGGGAGCAGAGAGAAACCTCAATAACAACAAGGGGAAAAAAAAAAAAAGAGAAAGGGGAAAAAAAAAAAAAAAAAAAAAGCCCCCACAACCCAGCCGCCGCACAGAGGTTATCCGGGGGACAGAGCAAATAATTGGCGAGGCGAACAATGCATTTTAATTAAACCTCTGCAGGAAATGAGGGGAGGGAATCAAGTTAATTGCACGGAGCGGGAGCAGGAGATTAAAAATGCTCTTCGCTCGGAAGATGGTGGCTCCCATCCGCCTTTGCCGAGCAAAACAAGGCCACCTGGGGCGGCGATGCTGGCAGGGTGGCCCCCCGGGGATGCTGCCGGGCCCTGCGTGGGGGGACACAGCTCCCTGGCTGCTGCCGGGGCTCGGAGGCAGCGAGTGCCAGTGGATTCCGGAGGGGCATCGTGCTGCTCCCCTGTGCCAGGGAGCCGCGGGGTCCCCAGGGATGGGTGCTGCCATGGAGGGTGCAGGATGAACCCGGCCGTGGGAGAAGGTCCTGGGAAGTCCCAGAGGGATGAGGGGGGGACATCGTTTATGGCTGCGGGAGCAGGAGCGGGGGACGTGTCCCACCGCAGCTCAGTCGCTTCCCCCGGTCCGTGCGGCTTTGTACCCTCTGCTCAGCTCAGGGCTCAGCCCAGGCTGTGCCTGGTGCTTTCCCCATGCCCCAGGCAAAACCAGCAGCCTTTACTTTTTCCTGCCCTGGATACTTCAGATTTCAGACTCTTCCAAGCAGAGAGAGGTGTTTTCCTCAACTATTCCCTTTTCTGACCTTGCACCTTTTGCTCAAGCCCTCGTCTTCACCCCCTCCCTCTGTGCCGGACACAGCGCAAATGGAGAGGCCCCGACTTGCTGCCAGTGAGACCAGTAACAACGGGACAGCCGCGCTCCCATTCCTGCCCAAGAGAGGAAAAAGCATCCCAGGCTCCAGGATGCTGGAAGACCAGGGCAGGAGCCAAGCGCAAGCCCCGACCGAGCATCCCACACCTGGCAGTGGTGCAGGGAAGCGCTGCTAGCCCAGCGCCAGCTCCCCCGGGCATCCACCACCCGGGTGTCCAGGGCAGGAGGCATCAACCTCTGCTCCGAGGCAATTTGTGAGCTATCACACTCTGCCCTCCATCCAGCCGCCTGCTAATTAGCACCAGCCCAGCCCTCCGCCTGCAATGAGAACAGCAATCAGCCCCGCTGTTCGCCTGCTAGGAACAATCTCCCTCCTTCCCTCCTCTGCATAAATTTCCCAGGCTGTGGTTTTTAGACTCTGATCCCACATAGCTTTATTCACAAGAGAAGTCCCACTGGGGGCAAGGAAATTACTCCAGCGAGCAAAATTACCCGTGCGCAGGATGCACGTACAGGGCACAACACAAGGCGGGGTTTTTTTTTTTTTTTGCACAGCGTCGAAACCAAAATAAATCCACCGAGGGAGCTCAAAGCCAAGCCTTGCTCCTGACCATGGGTAAGAGCCGGACAAATTATAGCAATTAAAAAGAAGAAAGAGACATGTGGACTTTCATATCCACAAACCTCAGGATGCAGTCAGCGGGGGAGAACATTTCACAGTCACACACGCGCTGCAAAACCAAAGCACATCGCAAAATACTTTCTGTCCTCAGAGGCACAAGCTGTCCCTCCAGGCAGGCAGTGCCACCAGCGAGAGCACAAGGCTGGGACAGCCTGTCCCTGCCGCAGCCGGTCAGGATGGCTCGTCTGCAGCAGGACACAGGCAGTATTGTACCCAAAGCGGAGGTTTTCGTGCTGGAGATTGAATTGCAGGTTGTCCCCCCCCTGCCGCCATGCACAAACGCTGCCCTGATGGGAAACAGGAGCTCGGCCGAGATCTTCCGCTTTTCCCCCTGCAGCTGCAGTCAGACGGGCAGAAAAACCACAGTCCTCTGCTTAAACGCTCGCTCTTGCTGCACGAACGAGCTTTCCACCCCAGCGACCGTGAGTAACTGGCCAGAAAAACGCTGCTGCTTTAGCACCATGTTAAACTGCATATTGGGAAGGAGGGAATTGTCCAATATTTTCACCCGAAACCTGAGTCGGAGCCGGGAGGTGAAGCCCACCACGCAGACAGCGAGGTGGCTGCGGCATCTCCGGGTTGTTTGTTCAATAAGAGCATCTTAAGTGTGAATAAGGCTGGGAGATGACTGGATCAGAGCTCAGCATCTCTAAGAAACAGAGGGGAGGTGGGGGCTAAACCAGCAAGTGCAACCCAGGAGCCCCCTCCCAGACACCCCCCCCTTGCCGCTGCCTCTCCATCACCCATGAGGCTGCCCCAGCCCACCCTGGGGTATTAATCGCACCCCCAGAGCGGTGCGAGGATTCCCGGCTGCGTGCAGCGCTCTGGGGACAGGGACACTTGGCAGCTGCCTGCAGGGAAGGTGTCTGAAGTGCTGCTTGCTGTGGGAACATGAGTCAGAGCTCCCCGGTGCAAGAGCCTGACGTCTCCCTCCTGCTCATTTATTCAGCACGTCAAATATTTGCCCTGCGCAGTTGCACCAGACACATGTTATTCAGGAGCTTCCCCCCCCCCTCTTCTGCTGGCAGTGACGGTTTATAAAAAAAACACCACAGTGCCATCTTGGGAAACTTGGCCACCCAGATAAGCATGTTCGAGCATCCTTTTCCTCGCCTGCTTTGGGGACTGGCTCCTCTCCAAGCATCCCCTCCGCAGGGACCAGCGAGCCCCTGCAGGGACCAAGAGGGGCTGAATGCCAAAACCCGCAGGCAAAAGCAACCACCCCACGGGGCTGCAGTGGGGAAAGGTCATTTCAGACCCATTTCCAGCACTGTCTGAGTGACAGAAAAGCCAGGAACCTGCGGGCAGTGAGTGGTGGCCCTGCCAGTCCCTCCTGTCCCCTGTCCTGTCAAAGCATCCTGCCTGGAAGCAGCACACACAGCGGCAGGAGAGGCCAGCCAAGGAAAACTGCTCAATTTTGCCTCCCTTTGGCGAGGAAGCGGCTTTGCTGGCTGCCAGCCCCACAGTAATCCCGTGGGGACCTCAATCTTTTTTTTTTTTTTGTGCCACATCCCTGGATTTCTTCTTTGTAGGGCTTCTCACACCCTGAATGCCTGGTCCCCACGGAGGAGGAGGTGTCTGTCTCTGGTTGATAGCTAAAGGCTGGAGAAGGTGACCTTGTGCAGAGGTGACACGAGAGGCCCCACGTCCCCGCTGGTCCCCCAGGGTTTCTGTCCTGTGGTTGCAGCCGAAAATGTCCCGTTTCATCGGGGAACTGCAGAAACGGCTCATAAAACACAAGCTTGGGGATGCAACTGAGCAGATCGGCCACCCGCACGGTGCGCTGCCAGATAAACATAGCGTGCTGCAGGGAAAAAACACATGCCTCCACCCTATTTATAAGAGGAAAAATCACCCTTCAATCTCCACTTGCAATCCCAGCCGGACACATGCAAGGCTTTAGGCCTTTGCAAGAGCTTCCCAGCATCAGGGCTGGGATTTCTGGCTGGCGGGGGCTCCGCAGCCCGCTTCCCCCCCCAAGCCAGCCGCTGCGTGCATCCTCCTCCCCTGAGCTTGGAGGAAGCCACAAGGCATGGAAAAGCCCCAGGGCTGGAATAAACCTGCAACGGCTTTCGCAGCGCTGTTAGAAACAGCCCCAGGAGCAGCGGTGCCAAAGCTGATGCTCTGCTTTGCCCAAGAGGACGTGCATTGCCGATGCTCAGCAGCCATCCAACGCCGTCCTTATGCTTGGCAATTCCTGCGGACCCACAAACGAGCCCCGGCAGGACCCACACCCGCTGGGCTGATCCTTGGCACAGCGAATTCCCGGTGCACGGCGCAGAGATTTGCTGCACCGGCCGTGCTGCTGGTGGGGGGAGAGAGGGGAAAAGCGTCGTGGGCTCGGCCCCCGTTAGCACTGCATCCTCTCCACTGGGAAAGCATCCTCGAGCATCGTACTCAACCAGCTCCAGAGGGATCTGCTGGGAGAGAAAGCAAGCTTGCTGGCAGGAAAGGACTGGGATTTTCCAGCTTATCCAGCCTTTACAGAGCTGCACGTCCCGCTTTGCTTGCGGAGGGGCAAGTTAGGCTGAGCCCATGGCAAAGACTGCTCGCAGCTGAGCTCAGTGCCCTTTGGGGAGCCAGCAGTGAAAAATCAGTGCTTGGGTGAAAGCCTGGTGAAATAATTCAGCCAAGACACCACTATGCACCTCCCTGGCCGGCCAAGGAGCTGCAGTGACCTTGCCTGAACACAGTGTCTCGGGTTGAAAGCGCAGAGCCAGAGGATGTGACTCACATTTGGGATGTGGCCGCAAAGGACAGATGTGTTTCGTTACTGTCCAGGGCCCTATCTGCAGCTCTGTCTGTGCACGCAAGTGACTCAGCCTTGCCTTCGAGCCCTTCCGAAAGAGGAGCCACGGCACATCTCTTCCCAGCAGCATCCCAGTGCTGCCGTAAAACAGATTTGGGAAGTTCAGGCTCCTGCAAGGGAAAAAAAATAAAATAAAATCAAAGTCATGTTTCTCCATGGGAATCTTCCAATTTCAATTGTAAATCATTCAGAGAGGGATAAAATCAAGTGCTTTAGTGGTGGGATCCATCTCTCTAAGTTTAGAGACTTAAAAGCTAAACACCCCCCCCCCCAAATTCCAATGGAAGGACACTGATGAGTCCCCTGGGTTTTCTTAGGCACTTACCATAGGACAAGAGGAAACATCTCCTGGAGATGCTCTGTGTCTGGAAGGAGGAATAAGGGGATTTCAACAGGTCTCCTTCCGACAACCCCTAGGAAATTCAGCAGCATTCAGTGGAGAGAGCCCCAAAGCACGGAGGTAAGGTTGAACCACCCCATATTAGCCATCAGAGAATCCAAAGAGGGGAACACTGCAGCCAGCTAAGCATGTCACATTAATTCTGTGGGTCTCCTGCAAAACCCAGACCCAGAGCCTGGCTCCCCCCCACTTTGGGCAGTGTCACCCCCCCCGATTACCCGCACAAGCAGACTTTTTCACGCTCACCTTCACTATTTACCCACTTTTGCCCACACACCCTGCGGTGACACGTCCGGGTACCGAAGGACACCGCGGGGCGATGGCCGGGGTCCCCTGGCAGTAAATCAACTCCTGCTCTGCACTACACAGAACCCCCCCTTCACACCAGTGGTTTTTCCAAGGGGAGAGCAGATGGGGCCACATCTGTCGGGAATTTTTCCCGGGCACATTCTGGCTTTGAAAGCACCAACAGCCGCATATTTTGCTTTAAACGCCCATGTGCGATATAGGGCCAAGCGCTCCCTGAGCCAGGGGCCAGAAAGCTGGGGAGCCAGCCATGCAGTTCGCTTGGCAGACACTTGATGGGGCTACGAAACCGATTACCGGCACACCTGGCAGAAACGGGGCGGGTGGGGGGCAAAACAACCTCTGCCAGATGTTTTGGGGGTCCTGCTTTGCGGGTACCGGGCTGGCATTGCAATAGCTGTCAGCACCCATGCAGGATGCTGGCCCTGGTGCAGCAGCACCCGGCGCTTGGCAGCTTCGCTTTGGCCTTCGGTCGCGTCCTGGATGCTCTGCGGCTCGGTGAGGATTGCCAGTATCTGGACAAAGCTGGAGGCTTTACCCCCCAAAGATTTTCCATGATCTGTTTGGAGAAGTACTGGCGTGATGGAAAGGGAGAGCGGGCAGCTCCGGCAGCGCTGCCTTGCAAAGCACTGATTAAGTTTTTTGCTGCTGTTGCAAGACAAGGAGACCTTGCTACCTCCCGGCTCGCCACTGCCTAAACCCAGGCTCTTTGCAGGCTGCTACGGTGGGCATCGGTGGGATTTTTCCCATGTTTCACCCCAAAGCAAGGGGAAGATGGGGAGATGCAGTCCCAAAGCAGAACCCGAGCATGGCGAGAGGCGCAGCCCCCGCATTGCGGAGCCCGCTGCGGGCAAGGGCCAGCCCTGAATTCCCCGAACGCTGCTGTCAAACTTTCCAGCACGGCTCTAAATCCACCAGCCCTTGCCTGGCTCCAGCTGGCTGAGCAAGCTGGCAGCGGCGTGTGGGCAAGAGCAGATAGCGAGAGTCAAAGCCTCTCCTGCTTGAGGAAAAAAAAAAAAAAGAGACAGTCTCCATAAATCATGAGCTAGTTACTGACGGAGAGGACTCCCCTCCCTCTTGCTCCACACACTGCGGCACAAATTATGGCCCCAACTTCGCTGTTGTTCAGTGATGAACATCTGAAAAGGCTGTGACAGATGAGAAAAGGGATGATTTAACAGCCATAAATCCAGCCAGCTTAGAGGTGTTTTTACAACCAAACCCATCTTGAATCCCCTCTGTTATGAATACTTATCACTCCCAGACACTACTACAATGGAAAGATTTTTAACAGCTTTAATAGAGATGCAATAAAACCCCCAGAGCCCAGCAAGCAAACATCCTTTTTATCCCTCAAGGGAGGGAGAGGGGGCTGAGAGCCACTTGCTGCGCTCGGGCTTGAAGGATCAGAGCCAGAGGAGCCACCAGACCACCGCCAACCCCTGAGTTTAATGGATGGGTGGCATCATCCAAGAACTGTATCAGCTTTCCTAAAGCCGTTGCATGGAGGGTGTAATTAATACCCCCCAGGGATGGGGTACATGACATACAGTACCTTTCCCCTCCGGTGCTGCTCTTACCTTTGCCAGGGTCTCCTCCTGCAGTTACCCAAATCACAGCTGGTCTAACTCACCTTTGGGGATTTAAAATGAAGGTGGTTTCAGCTCAACCAAAGACCCTCCTGGGTAGGGTGCCATCCCTCAGCTGCCCCTCGCCGCTTTTAATGCACCTCGTTTCTCATGCATTAAAGGCTAAACGGGCTCAACGACCACCACCCAACGAGCAGGACAGGGACACTGCTCCTCGGCACTTCGGGGGGGTCGGGAGATCTCCCAGCTCGGGGTTAAGTGGCCAAAGATGTCACTCCCTCTTGCTGTGCATGCTGCCCCTATAGCTTCTCTATACCATTCTGCAAGTGCCGGCTGCACCCAGCCAGCAAAATCAGGGGCTGGGAGGTGCTGGGGGTGCACCCTCTGCAAAGGGCACCCAACGCTGAGCAAATACCTATGGAATAAGCACCTCCTTTCTTATACATGCAAGCTTATTGGGCATGGCAAGGTGATAAGCAATTAATCAGACAAAGGGAACAAAAGCACTCCCAGGGCACGTGGCTTCTGGTTTTCCATAGCTGGTCAGCCCGCACCCACGTAAAAGCCCAGGTAAAACATCCGAGCATGGGCTGCGGGGCTGATGGGTTTCCCTCCTGCAATGGTGAATCTGTGGAGGGTAATTAAAAAAAAAAGAAGGAACAGGACAAGCTCCTTCCTAAGAGAAAGGTGGCCATGAAACCCTGCTCTCGAGAGAGAAACCAGCACTGCAGGGCAGGGAACAGGCTCGCTTGGCCATACGGAGACCTGACGGGATATGGTCTCTGAAGCCTGGGTGGAGGATGACACTCCCGCCCATTAATCTAAGGGAACATCTTTTTTTAATAAGATAATACTGAGTAATTGATTTTTAAATACAGTGAAATCAAATGTCCCGAGGCCAGAGCAGGATCCCAGCTCCACTGTCAGATCAGCGGCGACTGGCAGAGATTGAGTGCACAGGGGAAAAGAAAATAAAAATTAAATCTCCCTCATGTGCCTAGCTGGCTCCAGGGCAAACGCTAACATTTCTTTAAAAGGTGCATCAATTTTACCCTATTAAAAAAGTAGGTCATCAAAAGGGAGAAGCTGGCAGGGGCTGAGCTGGGGAAGGCACCAGGGACCATCGAGGCTGAGCAGGGAGAAGATCCATCTGATTAAAACACATGACAACAGTTGAGCGAGAAAGTCATTTTTAAGACAATTTATTCCAATCTCTCTCTCTTACCCCATCTTTCACGCAGTCCCAGTTGAGAAGGGTTTATGGACTTTTTTTATTTTATTTTAGTATTTTTTTTTAGAAAAATACACATGCAAATAATATATATTTCACCGCTAAACTCTTTTTTCATGTTGGAAAAAAAAATAATACTAAAGAAACAAAGCAGGGTTCGGGTAAGACCCGAGTGGAGACAGACGCGGGGATGCCTCAGGGATGGGATGCTGCAGGATGCAGGTCTTGGTGCTGAGCTGCCTGATGCTTGTGCTCCAGCACATCCTTTCCATCAGAAAGGTGTTCGTCGGGGCGAGGGGTGCATGTTAGTCCCCTCTGGCAGTGCCTCAGCCCGACAAAAACCTTTCTCCCATAACTCTGCCCGGGTTTGGGAATGGCCAAGGGAAAGCCGGTGCTGGATCCGATCCTTCTACAAGACCCAGCGCCGAGCAGAGTCCCAGCCCCAGCAGCAAGGGAAGCCCAGCTTAGGTAAAAGCATCATTTTAATGCTAGGAAATGACACCAAAAACTAAGAGCTACATGTAAAAAAAACCCTGTTATGCTATTTATCTTACGAGTTACGGCTGATAGCATGGGGAAAAATGGACTGACGGTCCCTTGAAACATGGACTTATGTTTCAGGATAATGTTTTTGGGCTGAGACTGAGTGCTGGACCCTTGGTTGCGTGGGGCTGGGGTTTTCTGACCCCATGGGCAGATCCGACCGGGTCCCCGCGGAGGGGAGCAGCAATGTCCCCGTGTCCCCAACCTCTCTGCAAATGCTGTGCCAAGGTCCACGGCGGAAAAAAACCAGATACGCTGCATATTGGGTAGCTGCCATCACTCGAGCAGAATAGGAGATGTACTTAAGACAGGGCTATTTCAGGTTTGATTGATGATCAGCTGGAGCGAAGGGGCTGGGGATGCAGAAGGGCAGTGAGCTGCAGCCTGGGCAAGGAGGGCGATTAATCTAATACCACGGCCGCTGCGGGAAGCCAGGAGGCTTTGGGAAACGTCGCAAGCCTGTGGCAGCCCCGACGCTGACGATGCAGCAGGGAGTGGGTGCAGGGGGAATCTGCCTCGCTGCTGCTTTGCTACCTCCTCCCAAGCCGCTTTCGCGTGGAGCTCCTCTGCCTCCTCTCCCGGCAATCCCACCCAAGGCCATGGCTTTTTTTCCTGCTCATCCAGGCTAATGATATGCAGCGAACTGCGTTTTCTCTCTGCCCAGAGGTACAAAATCACACAGGCAGCTGAGGGAAGGTTTCCCGAGGGAAGGTTTCCCAAGGGAAGGATTTCCCTCCAGCTCCCAAGGAAGGCAGCAGCACTTTGCCAGCCCCATCCCTGCTCCCAGCAAGCCCCCGCACTGCCCATGTCCCCGGCCAGTGGTGACATCCCTGGCTACTCAACACAACACAACCTGTTGCCAGACTGACCCAGAGCCTCCCATCAGCTACTGCATCCCATCGCCATCCTCAGCAGCCGGCTCCTTGCATTGCCAGGACAAACCCACGTGCTGTGAACGCCCGGTGCCTCACTACGGAAGAAGATGGGTCAAACTGGAGGCAGAGCCGGCTGCTCTCCCCCAGCAGTGGCTTCCCTCGGTGGCTGGATGCGGCCCCAGCGGCTGGATGTGGTCCCTGCCATCACCTCCCGCATCCCTGCTCCAGCTCCAGCCTCTGTTGTGCTCGCCCAGCGGATGCCGGCAGGGAAAGGCAGCAGGAGACTCGCAGCCTTGGATTCCTCCGGATTGGATTTACCACCGTCCACGGCAGCCTCGGAAAGGCACCGAGCAGCAAACGTGTTTGGCAGCTCTGCACTTGCTGCCGTTGTGCTACGAAACACCAAAGACCACAGGCAGTGTTTCATGGGGGGGCTGGAGACACAGAGATCCAGCCCTCATAAACACACCTGGGGGCAGCAGCAGTCACTGTCTTTTTGCTTTTCTCTTCTTTTTTGTTTTTTTTTTTAACTGACAAAATACACTTTTGGGACTGTCTACTCTGAAAATAGATGCTGGAGGGTCTGGGGTTGGGGGGGGAGCTGTTTGGCTCCTATTTCTACAGGCTGCCCTGGTGCAGCTCTAAAGTTTGGTGGACGATCATGCAGGTTTTATTGCAGCTTGTGTGTGTGATTTTTTTAAGTAGCCCAGCTTCAGTTTCAGGTAGCCCCGGAGGTGGGTTTCTCTCCCCTCCCCACCCGCTCTGGCTGCCATCTCTCCGCCGCAGCGTGCCGGCCAGGCGGCTATTCGGTGGCCATCTGCTCGATGTGGTCGCTGAGCAGCTTGTATTGCTCTGCGGAGGAGAAAGAAAAGGGCACTGGGAGGGTGCCAAAGCATTCCGGCCAGGCAGGCGGGCTCCATCCCTCCGGGACCCCGCAAAGGGGGTGCGCATCCCCCAGGCTCGCCCCTACCTTCGTCCAAATTGCCGATGGTTGCCTGCTTCTTTAGGAAGTCGCTGCAGAGCTTCTTGTTCAGGCCGAACGCCAGCATATTGTGAATGAAGGTGCTGAGGGAGGACAGAGATGCTCTTGGTGAGGGCAGGGCCGGGCTGCCTTTTCTTCCCCCCCCACCCTCCTCTTCATTCCCGCAGCCCCTTGTAGCGGGTGCTGGGATGATGCTCGGCTGCGGGACAGCGTGCTGGGACCCTGTGGTGCCTGGATTTGCAAAGTAAAGGGCAGGAGCAGGTCCCCCGGGGAGAAGCACCAAGCATCCTCTGCACCATCAGGGAATGTCCCCAGTGGGGGGAACATCTCTAAGGTGTCCCACCCACAGCTGGCGAGGCCACAACCGCAGAACCCGGCTGCAGGAGGGACGGTCCCCGTGCCCTGCTCACCCCAGCTGCCCGAAGGTGATGTTCTCGTTGAAGCGGAGGCTGTCATCACGCTCCTCCTGTGTCATGTGGCACCACTTCTCCCTGCAACGCACAAACCCGTTCTGGCATCGCCATCACCCCGGGACCCCCCCCTGCCTGCATCCCCCCTGAGGACATCCCCCTCTCGCCTGAGGACAGCGAGAGCAGCGAGAGCCCCTCGGCTGCCAGCCCCCATGCAGCGCGGGATGAGCTCGCACACCCGCATCCATCCGCAGATCTCTCGCCCTGGGGTAAAGCAAGAGGCACCCCAGGAAAAAGTCTTCTTCAACCTTGGCTTTCTAGGAAAATAGCTAGGAAACAGCAGTGGCCTCTCCAGCACAGAGCGCATGTTTCTCACCTTCGGTGCCGTCGCTTCAGCAAGGCGGACGAGCGAGGAAGCAGCGGGGGGTTGCAGCTCTTGGGGATGGCCATCGCAGCAGGGGTCTGCTGAAGCCCCCCCCAACCCAGGAGGGGTACTGGGGGGGGGGGTACCAGGCACGTCTCCCCCATCTGTAGCTGGGCTCCAACTCCCCGAGCCCCAAGCAAGCTGCTCCCCAAACATACCTCGCCCTCCAACAGCACGGGGGGCTCCCACATCCCTCCCCATGGCCCCACTCGGGGCCAAAATCACAGCGCTGCCCCGAGGATGCCCCGGCTCTGCTCTGGCTCCCCGGCAAACGCAACCGCAGCATTGCCTTAAAGGAAGGGGGGAGTGTTAAGTTCTAGAAGTTTGCAACCAACTCGAGGCGGTGGCAGGAGTCCCCATCCAGGTGTCCCACCTGGGGGGCTTTGGGAATAAAGCCGGTGTCACAGAAATGTCACCGTGGTGGTGCGACGCTCAGGTGGTGGCGGGGGGGCTCAGTGCATGCACGCCGGGGAAACTACAGCTCCAGGGTGAAGCCAGCCCCGTCCCGAGAAAAAGTCAGGTGAGGTTACAGCCAAGGATAAGAGGAGGAAAAGCAAGGAAAAAACAGGGATAGGTAGAAGAAAAATAGAAGGAAGAGGAGAACAACAGGAGCGGATCGCACGCTTGTAGCTTGCACTAGCTCGCCGGCACGCCAAGCAGGATGGGAGAAGCTGCGTCGGGTGGAAACAGTGGCTGGGAAGAAGGGTGTCTCACAGTAAATCGAGTGAGGTTAGCTCAGCCCCAGAGCATGTTTGTGTTGCTGAAACTGGAAAAGGATGAGTGCTTAGTCAGGCTGAGCCCACGAAGGGGAACCTGTCCTCACTCACGTCAGCCCAGCCCAGGCATGCGAAAGCTGCTGAGCTGAGCCTTCGGTCTCCAGGGGTGCGCTGCTTATATTTATAGGGCTCTGGAAACTTATACGATATGGTTGAAGGGATTTAAAAAAAAAAAAAAGAAAAAAAAGGTGTAATTTCTCCCTGATAAAGCTTACGATAGCAAATAAAACCCACATCTGAATCTGGAGGCTGAAAAGAAAGAAGAATCAAATTAAGGGGCTTTGAAATCTGGAAGCAAAACTTCACAGATCCCACTGGCCCACTTACAGAAGCAGCATGTTTGTAACTATTCTTTTCCTGCCTTTTTATGTTTTTGAGGGAGGAAGGAGGGAGAAAAAACGTTATCAAAGTGCCCAAGAAAAATTCGCCGTGCTTCTGGCTTGTTATTTGGGAGTAACATGCCTGGGAATGGGGGAAGCCCACATGTGGCTTTACTCAAACCCTTTGATCTTTATACGGGCACAGCAGGGCAGGCACAGGGGTGCGTAATCCCACGGGCTGTGCTAACGCTTGCCTGTATTTCAGAATACCCAGGAAAGCCTCGCCATGGCCGGGCGCTGGCGAGAACCGCGCCGGTGAGACGTGGCTTTGGCTGCTCGGCATCACTCGTCTTTCAGCAACAGCGTTTCAGCCCGCACAGCTAACCTGAGCGATGCTCTGCCTGAGCAATATTGAAGTTATCCATTTGCCGGTGCATGCCTTAGCCACGTGGAAGATTTACCGCCAAGCTTCAAAGAACCCTCATCCTCTTGCTAATGCCATCACTTGGAGTGATTGGCTCCAAGATCGAATATCCCATGCTCCAGCAAGAGAGCAATGACTCTCCCCCTGCCCCGATCCCGGCTTGGAGCGTGGGTGGATGTGGCTGGCTTTGAGCTTTGCAGCCCAGAGGACACGCTCGTAATCGTGACATGCAGCCCCATTTGCATTTCTCTTTTTATCTAGGGATGGCAGCACAAGAGTGCACTAAAAACAAATAGAAGGAACAGCTTTTCCAGCTGGCAAAGGATCCTCAGCACCTCTATGTGGCAGCAGAAGCTGGGAGCAAGCGGGAAGGACAGGAGAGGGGGATGCTTTCTCCACGAAGAGACTCAGTTCATGTCCAAAACCTGCCCGGGGAACCATTCCCAGCACAAGCCCTCTGCTTCCCCAGCAGCTGGGCATCCGATTCCCACAGGAAAATATCACAGCTCAAAAATTGTCGGGTTTCTTTTTAAAAAGCCGCATTAAAGAGGAACAGATCTCATCTTTTGAGATGCACATGAAGTCAAACCTTCAGCAGCCGTTCCTCCTTGGTGGAGAAAGGGCCTTTCAGAGCCCCCCTGAAACATGTTACCCCCCCTCCCCAGGGCAGGATTTGGACCTGAAGTGAGCGTCGGCCTCTGGACACTAATGCACCGAAGTACGGGGACAGACACACCTCTTCTCCTCTTCCTCCCCAGTGTTCCCTCTGGAGCGGCAGCAGAAACGGAGCCGACAAAAGTGGTGCGTGAAAGATCATGCAAAATAGAGGGATGGAGGGGAAAGGAGAGAAGAAGAGACGGAAGAAAGTTGTTAGAGGCAGAAAGGGGAAAGAGAGAGAAAAAGAGGAGTTTAGTTCTGGTTCCTTCCCCCCCTGCCCTCCCCACCGAGAGGAGAAAAAAACCTCCCCAGCTCTCACTGCAGCCCCAGGAGGACGCAGCCTGGCCACCCCACAGAGATGGTCACAACCCCATCACCACGGACCCTCCGGACGCCTGCCATGGCCAAGCACCGTCCCTGGCATTTCAAACCCAGCTCCCGGGACGCCAGCCCTCCCCAACCAGCTCCTCCTGCCAGGGATTTTAATCCTCGGTCCAGCAAGCAGCATCCCAGTTCACCCAGTGGCTTCCATTATCCTCTCCAGAGGACTAAGGGGGGGTCACCACCACCTTCCAACCCCCCCGAGATACTCAGAGTATTCCAGGCTGCAGGTCCCGAAGCTCATTTGTTAGTTGGGCTTGTTTCTGCAGCGGAGGCAGACTCAGCCATCAGATTAATTGAGAAAGGCGCTCGGAGCAGAGAGCAGCTGCCGGTGGCGTATGTCCTTGTGAGACATTTGCTGCTGCTAATTTGGGGCTTAATCAAAGCAAATGCAGTTATGGTTACATTACTGTTCAATAGGTTCTTTCAGTGGCTTGCTTAGAAAAAAAGAAAAGCAATAAAGGAGAAAGCAGAGATTGATCGGTGTGCTGAGCCTGGCAGAGCATCCCATGGTGTGAGCCAGGGCTGCCGTGGCTTAGCTCAGGCTTTGGGGAGGATGCAGGAGGGCTGGCTGCTTCAAGAAGTGCCATCACTGCTCAGAAAAGGGGCTGTTCAAATGCTCCGAGGTCAACAACTCTCACCCCGAGAGCTCAAAGCCTCAAAGCACTGCACAGACACGCAGCAGGATGGTCCGGCTTCGGAGGGGTGAAACTGTGGTCAAGAGAGGAGGGAATTGCTCGAGCCCTCGTGGCAGCTCCATGGTGGAGCAAGAGATGGGCATGAGCCTGGCAAGCGTCTCGCCCACCCTTGCAACCCGTGGGGTCTCCATGCCCGGGCACCCAGATGCTCCCTGCACATAGCCACCCTCCGAAATAAGCAGCCCCTTCACTTTGCAGGGTTTATCCCAATCCTCCCAGCTCTCGAGGCTGACCATGCTGCTGTCTCCAGTTCTCATCTTTGCTGGCTGCCGGGGCTCGGTCCCCATGCTGCACTGGCAGCACTTCCACCGCTCTCCTGGGGACAGCCGGGACCCAGGACATCTCCCCGAAGGGCTGCACCAAGCATCTTTTCCCAGATCTGCTTGCAAACTAAGCACCAACAGCCTGAACCCTAGCTGGGTTTTCTGGGCGCACCTCCAGGGCTTTGTTCTTGCAAAAACAATGCAAAACGAGCAAGATAACCTTCCTGCTCCCAAATCCCTAAGAAGATGCTGATGTCACCTGCCCACCCCACAGCCCAGTGGCCCCAGCAGATTTGCAATCAGGGGCAGAAAGCAGAGCGTTTCCCCACGGTCGGTGATGCTTAGGACCGCCGGGAGCAGGAGGGAATGCTGGGGGGGCTGGAGGGGACACGGCATCTCCTTTTCCCATGGGGATGTGTCCTACCTGGTGGTGGGGGATCGCTTCCTTCGCTCACAGTGCACGGCGTCGAAGAAGGCGGCGTTCCAAAACCGCAGGTTGTGCCTGCAGGGAGGGAGGGAGATGTTGGGGACGACCACTTTCCACCTCCCCCAGCCTGTCCCCGAGTCCTCCCAGGACCGAGCTCACCCACTGCCCAGGGGCCAGGAGATGATTCAAGGGCGGGGGGGCTAAGCAAGTCTGGCAGATTTGATCCATTTTGGAACCAGCTCCTTCTGCGTCTGCAGACACACACTCTGCCTAGCACAAGGGATATGTAAAAGCCATGGCCACCTTTTTTAGGGGCGGCAGCAGCTTCAAAGCACTCGTGAACATCTGGGGAATGTGTGGGCAAGGAGGACAAATCCCCTCCCCAGGGAGGCCAACACCAAGCAGGAGCCAGCTCGCCCCAGGCAGACTTTACCAGATCGGCTGCTGCTTGAGGTGCATGTACAAGTAGATCTTCTCTCCTTTCTTCTCCTCCTCTGGGCTCTGCACAGAAACTGTGGGGACACACGGTTACATGCCAAGGTCTGGATGACTCCCATCTTCCCACCCATGCAGACTTTGTGCCCCCCTGCCAGTTTGGCATCCAAGCAGCCGTGACGGCAAGGTTTGCAAACCAAATACTCATCCCCAACCTCAGCAACATGAAGAGGAGCTTTGGCTGCCCTTTGTGGGCAAATATTAGCTCTGATCAAGGTATGGATGGCCCAGGAGGATACTCGAGGGGCTGGACCGCTGGTTTGGTAGCACACACAGCTACCGGGGGGTAGACTGGTGCAACACGAAAGCTCAGAGGCAGTGGATGCCCAAAGCTCTGCAACCTGTACCAGAGGACAAGATGCCACAAGATGTCCTTGTGGGACAAGAGCTGTGATTGCTCCAAAGCAAGGAGCTGTGAATGCTCCTTTGGAGCACTTCTCTAGGAGCTCAGAGGAGACAGCATCGGTCTTTCCTGCCCTTCTCCCCACCCCACAGGTCCAGCAATGCCGGTCATCTCGTACCGCTCCCAACCCTCGTTCCTTCCCTGGGGATGCCTTGACCATGCCTGCTTCAGCAATGCTGACTCCACTCACCCGTCTTCTTCAGCTTCTCCTTTGGTTTGTCCTCACCTTCGCTGTGGCACAGAAATCAGTGTCAGCTCCCAAACAGCCTGTCCCCCTGACAGCCCCTGCGGCAAAGCGCTGGCTCCCCTGGCGAGGGGAGCACCTTCATTTGAAAGACCCCCTGCTCCCGTGCCACTGTTCCCAGGGCCAGAAAGGTGGCTAAGAGACTGTGATGTCCGTCCCAGTCAGACCCAGTACAGAGATGATGCAGAAGACCACAAAGCAACAGCACCGTCTCCTTGAACCACGTATCTCCATGCCCAAGGGAGACAGGACTCCCAGACCATGAGATGCCAATGACCAAAGTATGAAGCATGGGACTAGAAGCCATCTTCCCATGATAACCCCTTGGCTCGATAACCTTGATAATCTTGGCCATGATAACCCCTGGCTCACGGTGGCCCTACACCCAGGAGGTTTCTGGCTTGGTCACGTTACAGGTGCCTGCCTCAGCCCACCCTGGCCACCCAACAGAGTTGTACCCACTCGCTCTTTTTGGTGGTGGGACCCTTCAGTTTGGTCTCCAGGCCCCCGAAGAAGCCCTTGACGTTCTCCGTCTTGGCCGACGTGTTTTTCAGCAGCCGCTCCGCAATGTCCTTCTTCTCTGCCAGCCAGCTGTTCGCCGACTTAAGGTATGAGTCGATGCTGCCCATGGGCTTCTCCTTGGCCTCCAAGGGCAACGCGTGGGTCTTGCCTGCAGGCAACATGTCAGGAGCTCGGTTGGCCCCATGGTCCTGGGTGCTGCCAGCTCCTGGGGGACCTGCTCCCAGCTACAGGATACACCACGGAGACCAGGAGCCAGATGGAAATGGCCCAGACCCCATCCCATCCCAGTTCCTGTAGGTCTTTATCCTCGTCCCCATTTTGGATAGAAAATCCAGCCCCTCAGGGAGGAGTGACCACCACTCCTTATTGCACCAAGCAATAAGCCACGGTGCTTCTGGGCTGGGGCATTCACATCACATCCCCAGGGTCAGGGAACATCTGGGGATTGCCACATACAAGCATCCCTGGCTAGAAGCAATGACAAACCAGCATCAGCATGAGCTACCACCCCAGCGAGGGTCTCTGGCAGGTTTGCACAGCTTCTCGGTCACGGAGACTCTTCTCTGTTCGGTATCGGAGTCAGCCAGAGCAAACCAAGCTTGGGTACCCCTCCATCACCCTTCCCATGAACCACTGGTCTCCAGCCCAAGCAAAGCCCAAGGGTGCAGGCACCTCTTACCGATGTAGTAGTAGGTGAAACACATGGTCATGAGGTTCTTGGCAGGGCTGAAGTCATCCATCTGGTGACACCTGACACGGAGGGAGGATTCGGTGAAGACACCCAGCGACGGCAACCCAAGCAGCCTCGTGGTTGCTGCCCCTCCTCGAGCCGTGGCTCCGATCTCAGGGGCTTTCGGTGCTTGCAACGAAGCCCTAACCACCCCCCCGACTTACTCAAACAGCACGAGGGCAAACGACTGCATCAGGCGGTAGAAGGTCTGCTCCGAGACGCACTTGGAGTTGCAGCGCTGCAGGTACAAAGCCCAGGGTTCAGCACAGCTCTGCAGGGCAGCTGCCTGCCGCAAGCAGCAAGGGCAACCTCAGCCCACCCCCCCGGACACCCCCCTTTGCTGCAGGGAGGTGGGAAGAGAGCACAGGCGGTCGGGCTTCCCTCTCGGAGACAGCCGTTTGCCTCTCTGAATTGTTTTTCTAGGGAATAGGACATTTCTAAGTACTGATGGGATTTCATTTTAAATAAAACAGATGACTTCTCTCCCACATTGCAACAAGCATGTATTTAACTGCCTTGAGATGCATTTATTCACTTCTGCATCTCCCTGTACTGAAGTTCCTCCTTTTCCCTGAATTCCTGCCCTCCAAAAATATTGCTCTGGGGTATTGCTAAATTCCCCTGGCCTGATCCTCCTGCCCTGGTACAGGATCGCCGCTCCTTCGCCCAGCTTTCTCCTTACCTGGGCGCTCACGTATCTCGCGAACCACTCCCTGCCCTTCCCGTTCTCGCTGCTGCAGAGCTCACCAAACCTGGCCTTCTCTTCTTGGTCCAAATCCTCTCTGAAATGGGGAAAAAGAAAAAAACACCATTAAAGCTGAAGATGTGGCCGGCATCCCCCATCCAGCCAGCATGGCTCAGCTCCCCCACGTCATCCCTCTCGGCAGCAGCATCCCAGTGCTGCGATGCCGGGAGGAAAGCAGAGGAAGAGGGGAAGGGGAGCATCCATTTTGTCATCCCTCAGCTTACGCTGCTTTTTTGTTCCTCCCTGGCAGGGGGGAAACCAAAGGCAGAGGGAGAAGGGAAGAGCCAAGGACAGCCTGAGCAGAAACTGAGCTCCAGAGACAGGCACTCTGCCCCAGAGCAAAAACCAACCCCTGTTGCTGCTCATCACGCTCGGTTTGCTCAATCCTGCTTGACACGGCGAGCCGCAGCATTACGGACACCACAGCGATGGGAGCTGGGATGGATGCAGGGCTGGGGGGGAAGGCGGGGGGGACAGCCAGGGGCTGCCGCAGGGCCCTGGGGCACATGCGAGCTGCTGGCATTTGCACGAGCATCAGCAGAGATGCCCAGTGGGGGAGAGGAGCTGGAGACCCCCGGCACGGCAAGACCCCCGGCATGGTGAGCCCCTGGTATGGGAAAAGGGAGAAAGAAGAGGGGAGGGAAGCTAAGGGTGGAAGATGAGCCAGGACATGCCCAAGAGAGGGGTGCAAGTCACAGCCCGCATCCCCCCCTTAGCTCCGATGCCGCGTTATGGCCGGGAGCAACAAGCTGCGTTAGCCAAGCGCGGGCAAGGACACGAACCGATGCTCCCGGAGTGGGAAAGCAGCTAGATCCCATCCCGAGGGATATCCCCCGGCGGCAGGCTCGGCAGCGCTCGCCGGCCCCGCTCGCTCACCCCCCGGTGAAGATCTTCTCCACGTAGTGCCGCATGAATTCCCGGCGCTCGGCCGTCGCCTCGTCCCGGGCCGACTCGGTGCTCTGGCTGGAGGAGAAGGACTCGTTGGAGGAGGAGCGGCGGCAGCCGCTCCAGCGCCCGGGAGAGTCGCCCATGTCATTCTCGCTGTCCGCCGACTCGGTGGCATCGCTCTCCTCCCCGGCCACGTCCCCCGCATCCCCCAGGTGCCCGTTGCCGCTGGGGGCAGCGGGAGGAGAGGGCTCCGGGGGGACGCAGGTGGGCGTTTCGGCATCGAAGTCGATGAGGTTCCCTACGGGCACATCCAGGGGGGCCTCCATGGCTCTCCCGGGGGACGTGGCGGTGTTGGGGGGAGTCGCTCCTCGTCCTTTCACCCCTCACTGGGGCGTTGTGGCCATCGCCGGCGGGATCCCTGGGAGGACGGGCTGGCTAAGGCAGGCAGACCCTTCTGTGGGGGGACGGGTTACCGCAGGACATCTGAAAGACAGGGGGAGGACAAGAGTGAGGACAGAGCCCCGGGGAACTGTCACCATGGATCTTGGGCAAGGAGAACACAGACCACCACCTACGATGTCCCCTGGATGCCCATCAGCAGCAGGGATGGACAGGACAGGGACACAGCGAGCAGACAGAGCTGGCTGCTCTCCATCGGCCATGGGAATAAGCAAACCCACGCAGTGCTTGTGTGCTTTCTGCACCGTTCAAGTGGGTTTTTCATCCTTTAGCCCAGAAAAGAGATAATTTGAGCCCAAGCTCCATATGCCACATTTGGGATGTGACATCTCGCAGCCTGACGGGCAAAACTGGGCCGGCGTGAGCCAGCAGCTGGCAAACACCCTGGTGATTTTCCAAGAGGAGAAGCATCCTCCTCTTCCCTTCTCTCCTGTCTGCTCACGGGTCTGCCTGACCTCGTTTGGAAACGGGACCATCTCTGGGGTGGAGCATCCCAGTGTTAAACATGCACGGACTTAAACCGGGAATGGAAAGGGGGGTGCTGAACGCAACAGAGACTGTAATGGGATGTGGACCTAGGGCTCTGGATTGCAATTAGATGCATTCGTTTTGGTGTCCAACCCAGATTGCAGAGGGACAAAGAAGGGGCTGTCCTGAAGCTGCCTCTTCGTCAGAGGGTCACTCATGTCCTCAGCGAGCGTGTTTCTGCCTCGGGAGGTGGCAAGCGATGCCTTCTGAGAAGCGAGCCCGGGACGAGCGGCCCCGCTGCAGCGGCCGGGCACGGGGCCAGGACAGGGCAAGGCAGGACGGCACAGGAGCAGGGACAGCAGCACAGGTAAAGCAGTGACAACCCCAGGGCAGCGTGACAGCAGCACTGCCACAGCCCCGCTGCCTTCGAGGGAACTGATCCCAGGACGCAGGCAACTACCCCCAGAGCAAAAAAAAAAAACCCCCAGGTTTCTTTCGGCTCAAAGAGTAGCCTACCCCAAAGGACCAATGTCCAGGTCATCAGACAAAAAGGAGTTCAGAAGGAAACCAAATCTAAAGTGTTTCACCAAACAGAGCACTGTCCCAGCTCAGGGGCTGGGAAAATAACCCATCAGCTACAGGAGAAGCAACTCTCCCAGCAGTGCCCTCCTCCTTTGGGTCAGCTGGGTGCCGGGACCCCCCAGGACAGAGAGGGAAGGACAACGCCGCACCCTCCCTGAGCATCAGACAGCTCGTCCCCCTGGAAAAGCCCCTGTCACCCACGTCCCCGCGGCCAAGACACAGCAAAGAACCAAAAGGAAAGTCGCCTGGGCTTGCAGAAACTCATGCACCCAAACACCGAGCAGTATCTTTCCCCCTCTCTGCTAGCACCTCGCTCTCCCACCCTCCCTCACGCCGAACCCCCACTGTTCCCCCCCCCAGCACGCACCTAAACCCGGGTCCCGGGAGAGCCGTGAGGACGCTGCCGCAGTCAGCGAGCCGCCGAGAACATCGGCTGTTGGAGGAGCAGCCGAGAGGCTGCGGCACAGGAGGGACTGGCGGAGTGCCCGTGGGGAGCCAGCCAGCTTCAGCCCTGGCTCTACACCCCCCCTCCGGCAGCGTGACCCCCTCCAACCAGCCCTTCCAGCTGCAGGGATCACGCTGAGCTTCATCCATCCGCCCACCGGCCCCTTCCCGCTCCCAAGGCAGCTGCAAAATCCCTTTTTGGAGCGGGGAACTCCTCCGTCAGCCCTTCCAGCGCCCTGCAGGTTTGGGGTCAGAGCTGCCTCCTCACAACGCTGCCAGCGCGAGCTCGTTTCTGACCATCCCAGGCTGTAATTTAAGGGGAGGCGGGTGAGGATGCACGCGATGGACCTTCATGCAGCCATGCTTTGCAGCATGTGCCTCCCTCCCTAAGTTGCTTTTCCCCCGTCCACGTTCGGGGAGCGTGCCTGGAAGCAGAAGGCGGCAAGATCTGCAGACCGAGCTGTCAGAGCTTTTTGAGAATATTTTCTCAGTTCAGCACTTAATGGAAGGAAATTGGTGGGGACAACAAAGCCACCTGCCCAGATAACAGGCACCGCATAGATGTGACACGGAACAAAGTCCCGTCCAAAAGACTTTGTGCAGGTACCCTGTGAGCTGGGCACTCCTTGGCATGTGACGGTCCCATGCCCCCTTTCGTGTGCAGCCTCTAAAGAAATTGCAGAAATTCCACTACCAGTTGGGCATCCTTATAAGTATCCACCCCAATCAGATTGCTCCCACTGCGTGACTTGGGAAGATGATAGCATTTCTCCACTGGTTCTTTGCAAACGCAGCGGGGGGCACAGCCCGTCCCAGAGCCGCTGATCGACCCTCTCCCGTGCCCAGCCTGCCCTTGGGCTGCCACCCATCCTGCTCACGGCCGAGTGGAGAGCTTTGCAGAAGCTGCTCCAAGCAACACACCGCTCAGGAGCAAGACACAGCCAAGATTAAGGAGTTCCAGCTCTAGAAAACAAATATAAATGAAGATGCATTGCTCAGACATCAGCTCTGACTCTGGGCAGGCCTGTCCTGCCCCAGAAACCCAGTGCCAGCACATCAGCGGCACATGGAAGAGACAGCCACCTCCAGGAGAACATATTTCTCCAGACATCACCAGAACGAACACGGGACTCTACTGGGGTGATGGTGGCCCCTGGCTCTGCTTCAGGCCATGCCAATGCCCAGGAGGGACACAGAGGCATCCCCGAGCTCTCTGCCAGATGTGCGCAGCAGGCAGATGGCATCGCTGCCCGACCAGCCTCTGCCCCCTCCAAGCAGCAGGTCAGGGACTGCTCGGCACACAGCAGTTTGCAGGAGCTCGCACACAGCTCTCGGCACACTCCACTGCCCAAGCAACTGCTCTAAAACACATTGACCCGTGTTTTCCCAGCACCCCTCATGCCCTTCTCCATGCATACGCATCCCACGACCTTCTGGGAGAGAGGACTTGAGGTGCAGGCTGAGCAAGACCCCAGGACTCACAGCGGCTATAAGCAGCGTTGCAAAAGCTCAGCAGAAACTTGGCCAGGGCTGCAGGCAGCATTACTAAGTACATTCTGCTCGCAGAGGGCCAGAAAGAGTTTAACCACTCCCTGACCAGCTCACGATAAAGTCCTGCCCTTGAACAAAGGCCACAAAAGGTGTTTCAAGGTGCTGGCAGCTGCTGTGGGTGCCCAGGCTTCCCAGGCATCTCCACAGCCTCCGAGCTTGTTGGGTTCTCAGCACAGAGCCCAGAAGAGCTTCAAAAACAGAACAAGCCTCAAACTCAGCCCCGTACCCACTCCACAACCCGGTTGTTGCTCCAGCGGAACAAATCCAGGAAAGGAATAGCCAAAATACAAACCAAGAGCCCCAGCTCCCGCAGCCTGAGCACTCAGCTCCATCTGCACGTGGAGATCAGCTCGGCTGCACGTCCCACCACTGCCCAGGCAGAGCCTGGGGGATCCCGCTCCCGGTTTGCCACTGCTGGGTCGAGTTTGAGAGCTATCAAGGGCCCTGGAATAAAAAGGGGCTTTTGGGCTGCTCGGGAGCCTTACTACAACGTCACGAGTTTCAGCATCATCATGAGCTTCAGCATCTTTGGGGTTCTGCAGTTCCTGGGCTGACTTTAACCACAAAGCTCAACCAGACAGGCGAGGTAGCGCGTAGCTGACTACAGGCTTTCTTGCAAGCAAACATCTTCTAGCACATCTGTATTCCCCATGGGCATCTGGCGTACAAGAAATCCATGTCTTCCTGCTGGAGACACAAGCCTGGGAACAGCATCAATGAAGAAAGAGCTGGCTGGAGCCAAGCATGGAAATGCCACAGGAAACCCACGGTGCCCTGAAACTTTGGAAAAAGCCTGTTTTTTACTGAAAAGAAATGCTGGGGTAGATCTGAATGACGCACCTATAGCTGCACATAAATGTGCAAGCAGCTTTCACCCACGATCTGCCTTTGAATTCAGCATTTCTGGCCCATCACAACCAGAGAACTGCCCAGTTTTGCTGCTTCCTCCACCTGCATCAACCTCTGCAACATCTCAGCTCTCTAAGAAGGGAGCAAAACCTGCCGACCCCCCCAGCACGTGGGTGCTGTGAGAACCACGGGTGGTGCGGGACCCGCCGTGCCCGGGTACCCAGGGGTAACGCTGCTGCCAGCACTGGGAGAGGAACAAAACCAAGTTGGTTTGTGCAGCTCCAAGCCCTGGGGCTACTGGTGGGTCGGTGCCCTGAGGAGTTCGGCAGGGAGGGACGGGAGATGTCGCGTGGCTCTGCCCTGAGACAGGCATGTGCAAGCCCAGAAGGGACCCATGGGGTGTTTAAACCCAATGCCGGGAGAGGAAGGGAGGAACAAGGAGCTGGGATGGAAAGCAATGGAGCTGGGGATGAGGGCAGACCTTTTTTCTGCCCTATTTCAGGGGAAGGTCACAGCTTTGCCATCCTCCAGCCACCCTGGTCCCAGGACATCCTTTCCAGGGGACAGTACCACCCAGTCTAGGTTTGCAGTTGAATTTCTTCTTCTCCTCGCAAAGCCTGGGGAAATGACAGACAGGGGCAAAATAAAAATCACCCCCAAAGCCTCACCGAGTGATGCTGAACTGGCACCCACAGGACCGAGACCGCAGAACAGCGATGATAAAGGACACGACACAGCCTGGCTTTGAGCACAGCCTTCGGGGACTCCCCGTGCTCACGTGCTGCTGCCAGCACTGGTGCAAGCGACGCACCGAGGGCGTGATGCTCTTCCCAGGGCGAACACCTTTGCTCTACCCCAGGGACTGTTATTACCCTGCAAGAGGAATGGCCTGGCCAAGGTGACATGGTAAACCCAAAAATCCCCCTCCCACCAGCACCACAGACCCCATCGTCCCACCCGAACCCAGCGGCCGCCCGGACCCCCGCAGCAGCAGCTCCCTCACCGTGCCAGCAGCGTGTGTCCCCATGCCACTCTTGGTACATCCTGCCACAAGCCTGCGTTTTCCAGGGATTTCAGGATGAGATGCTCTCTCCCAGCATCCCTAAACCCTGCATGGAGTTTCCACCTGGGGCTTTTTACAGGAGTGCTGGGTGCTGAGGTCGGGTACGCTTGCAGGACCGCAGCAATTCATGCCTGGGAAGCAGGATCCAATCCCAGTTTGCTGCGATGGAAATCCCAGTGGGGAGCAGGATTCGGCCAGCCTGTGATGCAGCTCTCCTCACTCCCCGAGCTGCGGGGTTCGGCCCCTGGTGAGCCCCTGCCCACCCCGTCCCCAGAGCTGGGTGACAAACTCAGCTAATCCTCGTTATCAGCTCAGGCTGTGGGTGGCATCCTGCATAATGACAGCGCTCGAACCCACACTCGTATCTGCGTCCTACATGGAGATGGTGCTCCAGCCTGGAGCTGTCAGGGGTGATTAAAAACTGTGATTAAAACAAAGAAACCTCTGGCTGTCTTCTCATAGCTATGAGAGTACCTCCCTCCAGTCCCTTTGCTCCCTGGGTGCTGGGATGGCACCCAGACATGTAGTACAAGGGCTCTGAAAGCCCCTGGGGACATTCAGTCCATTTGCATCCCCCACTAGAGATGCTGCTCTAGGGAAGACGAAAAGCCACAATTAAATATTCTCGCAGGACTCAGCTTGGCAGCCCAGAGGGGACGGCTCTGCTCCTTTGGCTGCCACGTACCGACACAGCCAAGAGCTCCGCCAAGATCTCCAGCAGTGCACCCATACCATACCGAGGGCTGCGTTCGTCCCCGCTGCTGTGCGGAGCCGAAGGAGCCGTGCAAGCGGCGAGAGAGATGTTCCCGCAGAGCATGGGCAGCATCTCGCCCTGGCCACGGCAGGGCTTGGTCTTGTCCTGCTGCAGAGGTGATCTAAACATGTCCCACGACTCCATTTCCCAGCCGTGTCAGGGGACATGTCCTTCCCAACCTGCGGGAAGGGGGGACGGCACTTTTCCGCTCTGCAGCCCACTACGGAGATCCACGTTCGTCTCGGCCACCCACAACACACCCACGAGCGCATCCAGATCCCCGCAAGCCCCCAGGTTCGCATCGCCCACCATGGAACTGGACCGCAGGGTCCCACACGGGCACGTCGCTTGCACCGCGGCCGCTGCGGCGGCTCTGGGTACCGGCATTCCCCGGGGAGACCGTGCAGCCACCCACCTTCGTTGCACCCACGGGTCCGTCCTGGCAAAGATCTTCTGCACCCATGAGAAGCGGCCCGGCGGGCGCTGAGCCAGCCCGGCAGGGCTCTGCAAAGGCACCGTGGGCAAAGCTTTGTTTCTGCCAAGGAAAACTCCCTGTGCAAGGGAACGGCCTGTTTCCTCGCAGGGAACTGGTCAGTCTTGTTCCCCGTGTCTCTCCCGCAGTGAGAACACCCCGGCAGAAAGGTCACAGCTAGGGGACACAGACCCAGAGTGCTGGATCCCTGAAACCACCCTAAATCCGGAGGTACCGCACCTACCCCTCCTCCCAGAGCACCCCACCAATGTTTCAACGCACGAACCTCTTTGCCTAACCAAGCCCTGGGACTTAGGGAAGGTGAAATTCCCCCACACTGAGTTTGCCCGTCCCCGCTGCAGATCTGCTCTGCTCCCTGCACCGGCAGCGAGGACACGCTCCCCGTTTTACCAGGGCTTAAGCTGCGTCCTTGCCAAGGCACAGCCGTGCTCCCCTGACTGCAGACACTGCCCAGCCACTTCCCAGGCAGAGAAGTTACAGCCTCTGCAACTTCATAAAAATAATTCCCCGAATACCAGGGAGGCTGTGAGCCGAGACCCGTGCTCAGCTGTGCTCGCGCAGGCAGAGCAGAGACCGCGCGCACTCGGTGCATGCCAGAATCGGCACCCAGCGCTGCTCCAAGACGGGGAGAGCCGGAGAGCGGGGTGAGAGCCTGCGGCCAGGGTCCCATCCCCTGATGCAGGATTTTTGGCAGGTGATGTGAACACCGTTTGGTCCCCTGGGTCTCCTCCCCTGGCTGTGGCTCTTCTCCTGGTGCCAGCATCACCCTGCGGGGCTCTGCTGCCTGCCGGCTTGGGCAGCTGCGGGCAGGACCCTTCCCCTTTCCAAAGCCAGCATTAACCTACACGGGTCACTTTACAAAGCCAGCTTGCTCAGCCTTAAAACCGGAGCCATTTCAAGACAATCTGAAGCCCAGCAAGCTCCCAACTTGCCCCCGCTTTGCAAAGAGCCCTTTCTTCCCGCTGCCATCAGACACCAGATGGCAGCTCCCCGTTTGCCTGGACTTTAGAAGAGAATTAAATGTCTCTTGAATAGACCTGTGCTGCGTAAGACTGGCTTTTGTGCCGAGCAGCGGCTTCTGCTTTAATGCTCGCCAGCAGCCCAGCTTTCACCCCCCCTCCGCCACGCACACACATCCCCAGGGAGCCCCAAAATGGAGCTATTTATTCTGCAATTCCCATTTTCACCCCGCAAAATTTCACCTAGGGATCGCAGGGACCAGGCTGTATTTTGGAAATGAGCTTCCCCGAAAGGCACGGGAGGGTTTCCCCTGCCCCGAACGTGCTCAGCCCCCCCACTCCCACGGGAGATGCTGCCTCCAGCCTCCGCTGCTGGGTCCGTGGTTAAAGATGCAGCCGGCACAGCAGTGCGGCCAAAGCCTTTTGCTGATGGAGCCCGGGGACCCGTTGGGGCACCCGAGGACCCTCCATCCTACCCGGGGAGGATGACTGCATCCCACCGATGGGTTGAGTTGAAAAAGAGGAACGGCGATGCCTCGGCGGCTGGGCCATGAGAAACCTGGTTATCACCTCCCAGCACGAGATGGGGAAAGAAGACGGATTAAACCTCGGCGGGGGGGGACACCCTGCTGCCACGCCGAGGCCTGTCCTCACGCGGGGTCACAACGGAGCTGGTGTGTCCCCCCCCCCCTCGATCGCTGCCATCCCTCCCTCCCCTGGCTTTTACCTGCACCCAGGAGCCTCGGCGCACCTTCGCTCGCCGGCGGGTCAGCGGCATTCGGCGAGGCTGGGTCCAGCGTGGCCGGCACGCCGGGGAGCAGCCGACGCGGGGACGATGCGATCCCTCCCTCCGGAGCTCAGGCGCATCGTATGTCTGCGTGTGCGTGTGTCCCCCCCCCGGGTGCCCACGCAGGCACACACGGCTGCGCGCAGAGCCCGGCTGGCTGCGGCGCCGGCTCGGAAGAAGGAGAAGGAAAAAAAAAAAAAAAAAAAAACTCCATTGTGTAATTTCGCCCACGGTTTTCACGGCCGAGCGCGGACGTGTCCCGAGAGCGGTGCCGGCCCTTTTCCTACGGCACGGGGCGAGCGTGCAGCCCCTGCGAGAGCACTTGCTTTGTGGCGGGATTCCCACGCCGATCTCATCACACACCCCCCCTCCCCAAAACAGCCTGTCCAAGCCCCCGCGCACGCAGATATCCGAAATATTAAGCAAAATTAGCTGGGGTCCCCATCAAAGTGGGACCTTTCCATCACCTTTAGCTGGTTTTTAAGCCTCCCCATCACTCAGACCCCTGAGGATTGTGAGTTACCTGCTCTGCTCCTCCCCAGATGAGCCACTCCAGGGAAAAAAAGTACCAATTGAGATCAGAGGGAGAAAAACCCCAGCGGGGAGGAGAAACCGGGTGAGAGCAGCCGGTGCAGCGTGCGGTGGGATGAGGGCAGCACTTGGGGGAATTATTGCTCGCTCGGAGGGCAGCGTCGGTGGAGTCTGGCTTCTCCCCTGGCACCGCTGGAGAAAAAGCTCCGGGGGTTTTGTGGCAAGAGATAGGAGAGTGGGAAATAGTGAGACCCATGGGAGGGATGTCCCAGAGGGGGTGTTACATACCTTGGTGGCAATTTTGGGGTGCTCACAATGACGGGGAGTCTCTGATACAAAGAGAAGCAAATGACCACGTAGAGGAGGCCACTAACCCCTCCACCTCTGCCCTTGTCAGCCTGTCTGCCAGGGCATCTCAGTCCTGACACTTGGCTAGCCACTGCCCACATTAACCCAACGGGCTCTCTGAAGTGGGGTGCTTTGGGGGAGCAGCAGCCCCCCCAGCTCCGCAGCACTGCCCAGGCAGTGGCACGTACCCCGTGACAGCGAGGGAAGGCTAGAAACCCCCCGTGTCAGCATGGTATCCCCGGTCCTGCTTATCCTCCCTGCTCCAGCATCACCCCAACCCGGAGCAGAGCCCCTTTTCATACTCCTGTATCAGAGCATCCCCCCACGGGTGATCGCTGACCCAGCACGCCCCGGAGGACCAGCAGCAATAGCCAGCCCTGCTCTGCTACCCACAGGGAGCAAAAAACCAGGCCTGGCTGTAACAACAGCATCTTCCCCCTCAGGAGATGCCGTAGGAGGGTGACCCATGAGCAGCAAATTGTAGGAACCCAGGGAAATATTGCTGGGACCGGTGCTGAGGGGACTGCAGCATCCCCGGCAGAGCCTGGCCAAATCCAGATGCTGCCGCACAAGGGCACCCTTGGAAAAGAGTCAAAAGCGAGAGAGATGGGTGAGTCACTCCTGCCAGGGAGCATCCTCATCGGGAGAGCTCAGATGGTGCCAATTAGCACGAAACTGCTCAACGCCCCGTCCGTCCCCGCACGGAGGGGATGCTGCCTGCTCCCAGCACCCATCAGCGGCAGCCCACGGAGGAAGCAATGCGTTTGTGACACAAAGTTTGAGTTCAGCAGAAATCCAAGAGCATTACTAATTGACTGTCTGCTGAGGGCGATTATTATAATTAAGTCAGACTTCAGAAATTGCAAGTGACATGTAAAAACACATCCCAGATCCTCAGTTTTTATGTAACATGATGGTGAGGATTTTACTGCCTTCCCCTTGCCGGCTCTTGCCGGTTGGGTTTTCACGTGGACGCCCGATCTTTAAAGCACGACTTACAGGTCGTGTTTTTTATCTGTTGCTTCTGCTGTTGACCTGGGGTTTGCACCGGAGCGCGGGAGATGGAAACCCCAGCGATGTGCTGGCACGCACGCTCCTGGCGCCGAACCAAACCCAGCCTCCGGCACCGGGATGGGACACGGGCAGTTTGTGCCTGCTCCACCTGCTTTGGTAATTCACAGCCCTCCCCAGGAATGATTCACCTCAACGAGGAAAGGAGAGGCCCCGGGCTGCCGGGAGAGCATCTGCCCCGTGACTCTGCCGTGGCACATCGCCTCAGCTGGAAGCGGCCAAGGACCGGGGCAGCCCGTCTCCACCAAGGTTCACGTTGGGTTATTAACCCACCTGCACCCGTATGAGATGTTCGAGACTTTCTAAGCAGCTTGTGGAAACCTCTTCATGGTGGTACCCCCCCAAAAACACCCTCCTGGGAGAGTGACCCCTCTCCCCAGCTCCATCCCCATCCGAGAACCATCTCCCGGTGCCCCCCACGCTTGCAGCCGCATCCATCCTCCAGCACCCACCTCCCTCCTCGCTGCGTTTGCAGGGAGCCCGTGGGCACCCACAGACCCGCCGAGGCCCCAGCTGCAGCTCTGCCCCCCGGATCGACGTGGATATTCATCGCTCCGTTCCCCTTTTTGCAGACAAAGGCTCCGGGGGTGGCTGTGTCTGTCGCACACGATAAGTGGCCTATTTTCCTTCCCCGATCACAACACAGCACGACTCCAGCGGCAGGCGGGCACCGCGAGACAGCCAAGCTCATATTTGCCGGGGCCGGTTCTCCGGCACCAGGAGGGAGGCAGAGAGGAGGAATCGGTGCTGAGCAGAGGGTGACATCCCCAACTACTCGGCAGCTACAAGGGGAAGCACCTCTTTTGTGGAAGTTGCTAAATTATTGGGCAATTTTTTGCTTCGTGCCCTTGAGCAAAAAGCAGCCCGGGAGAGCGGGGCTGGGCACAAGGCACACGGACGGCACCGACAGCTCCAGAAAGGAGCCAGGCTTCCAAAGACAGAAGGATGTGATGCAAAATCCCGCTGTAAGGAATTGGGGGCAGAGCAAGAGCAGGGAGAAATGAGATAAAAGCTCTGATAAAAGCCCCAAAGCCCAGGTCCTGCACGCGAACACCACGGGGCCAGGCTGAGCCCGTGGTGTGAGTTGAGCCCCATAAAACAGAGGCAGCTCCTCTGCTGCGGCTGGACGTGCCCACGAGGACACCCAGAGCACAGCAAAAGCACGTGGAGTGGGACCGGGGCAACAAGACACGTCAACAGCACAGAGTCACTCTCATAACGAGAAATTAATTTGCATTAAAAAGACCCGTGACAGCATGAAACCGTCCGAGCCCCGAAGGATACTCACCCTCCACGATCTCACGGGCTGAGGGGTTTGATTCAGGCTCACAAGACAAGGAAGATGTCGGGTTCCTGGTGCTTATCTAGCCGTGTCCTCCCATGCCCTCTCACAGCCCAGACCACCCTCCCGTGGCCACCCCTCACCGTCTCCCCTGTGCCCAGCCCAGGAGCTCCCAGCTGCTCGCCCAACACCCCAACGTGAGCACACAACGCAACAGCGTGTTGCGACACCACATATGGTTGTGACACGGCTGCTAAAAACCTAAATAAGCCGCTCTTCCAGACTGGCCCTCTGCAAATCCTTCCTAATCCAATCTGATTTATGGCATTAAGTTGGACCCTCCCGTACTGAACGCCCCTATTTGCACAACGGTTGGGAAAATCCTCTCGTTTCCTTATTCCTGGTTGAATCTCTGATGCAGAGGTCACCGGAGCTTCCTTCTCCTCACTTACGAAAGCATCTAAGGACAGGGATCCGCCTGCACGCCCAGCTTCGCACCCCGCTGGCACATCCCACGCGTGGCACAGCACCGGTCCAGGCGTGGGAAACCATCTGCCCTGTAACCGAGCCGAACGCAGCCAGGCACTGCCGAGCAGCTTCTCCGTTGCCGGGTGTTTACGTGGTTTAAAACACAGGGTTTTCTCCACCTTAGCCAGACACGGCGGAAGAGCTGGAGGGGACGAGCCCTGCGCTGACCTCCAGCTTGCCCCAGTAAATCACAGCTGGGATCCAGGTTACGAAACGAACCCGAAAACACAGCGATTTGGTGAATTATTCACGCAGAGCGGAAGATGCCAGAGCACAGGCTCCCCACCGCGGCTCGGTTCGGGTGATGCTCTGCCTTCCCTGCGGCCACCCCACGGCTGGATCTCAGGTCAGGGGGACACGACCGCACCGCCAGCTGCCACTTACCTCTCCGCTGAGCAAACTGGAGCTTGCCATGGGCTGTCAAAGACACGCTCCTCCTCGATGCTAACTTCTTCAGGGAGGAAAAAGCCTCTCCGTGTCTCCCCGGGGTCCTCTCGGTGAGCAAACATCTGCCACAGCACGTGCGTTAGAAGAGCTCAGCGAGGGAGAGAGGCGTCAGCAAGTTAGGACGAAGGTGTTATAATTACCCTCAGCCTCTCTGTAATCTGCGGAGCGCCAAAAAGTTATGCCACGGAAAAGGAAAGCAGCCGAACCTATTTATAATGCCTTCCCGGGGAGACGCAGATGGCCAGGCTGACACGAGCTCGAGCAACAGGCGCGGGGCTCCTCTCCCTGTGCTTTCCCTGCAAATACGCCCGAATCGTGTTTGGCTCCATCAAACGCTTAATACAGAAATAGCTGGGGTCTGCGCGGGCGTTGCGTACACACCATTGCTGGCTACATGGCGAGACGGCCCCGGGGAAGAGCTCCTGCTGCACCTGCAATTTAAATAATTCCCCCAAGCGCTGCTCTTCGTCTTCTCCCTTCCCAGTAAACCAGCCGGCAGCAGCACGGCAAACCACCCGGGGAGCACCGGCAGCGGCAGAGCTGGGAGAAATGAAGGTGGGTTTGATCCTTCCCACCCATGCGAGGCAGCCGGGATGGGCGAGGAGCAAACGCGGGACTGCTGGGAGTGCAAAGGTTGCATCGGTGAGCGAGAGCTCAGCTTTCTGCTGTCACGGTGTCACGGGGCTGGGGCGGCAGCGGGGACCTCGCCAGCATCGTGGCATGGCTCCCAAAGCAGCAGAAGGGGCCTCGGCATGGCACGATACGCCTCTGCTTGTCCAAACCGCCGGGTTTCCAAGAAAAAGGTGGTGTGGGCAGCCCGGCCTCGCAGCTTGACACTGGGCAAAACCTCCACCAGCATCCCCAAAACATGCTGCTTGCTGACACCTGCAGCGCTTGCCCAGCACAGCTCTCATATTTTATGTCCCTTCTCCCTTTTCTGTCTCGGTTGCTAGAAAGGGTGACAAGCCACAGTTAAGTATCACCTCTAACCACGCCGTCTTACCCAGGCAGACCGCGGTCCTCCATCGCCGCCCCACGCACGGGAGAGAGGAGCCCCTGGCAGCCCCGCGGTCCCCGTTCGGACATGAGCAGCTCAGGAGAATTGCAGTGGATGCTCGGGAGATGCTGGCGGCCACAGCACCAAAGGGAAGGTCACCGGTAAGATGGTGCAGGTGACTCAAGCCCAGCAATGCGGATGCTAAAGGCATGACACGCTGGCGGAGGACCAAATGCCATTTTTCTGCTTTTATTTCCAAATCCTGACGAAGACGTGGATTCCTGAGCAGGCCACCTCACCCAGCCTCTCCCAAGCACCCCACTTAGGTGTAATCTCCCTGCAGACCTCCCAGTCATCCTTCCCAAGGGTCGACCGATTTAATTTTAACGTTGCTAGTGTCCTCTGCAATCCTCACCAGGCACCCCAGAGCGTCAGGCATCACCATCGACCTTCCCAATCAGCAGCACACGGTGCCCAGCAGCAAGCGGGCAGGAACAGGGAGGACGAAAGACCCGATGCATTTCCAGATAGGAAATCACTCCATCCCCAGGGAACCCTGTCCCTAATTGTTTCGCATTAAGAGCTTCCAAATTCACCAGCACAATAACCAAGAAAAGAAGAAAAGCAATTATGTGAACTCCAGGAGCCATGAAAGGCAGCTTCGCCTCGCGGTCCTGCAGCCCTCCAAGATGCAGCGTGCTCCTTCCGATGGGATGGGATAAGATGCCAGCCAGCCGGTGCCAGTCACCCCCAGGTGACTATTTCTTAACATGTACCAAATCTACACAAACCAAACTCATTCTGCACGCACCCACCAAAGCTTCTTCCCCAGCGAAACCCGTCACGCTTTCTTGAAGCGCTTTGTGCAATATAATTTCCTTTCCAGTTACAACAGCCAGCAGTGACTCTCGGCTCTCTGTTTGTGTAAAGCTCTATCACATGCCGGATAACAGCCCAACAAGGAATTTATAAATATAGTCTTTTGAGGCAGTAATTGTCACTCCAGCCATCTGTTAAAATGGAGAGCTAGGCAGCGGCGCAGCAGAGGTAAAAATACAGGGGAAAGCGTCGCAGCGGTGCCGTGGATGAGCCTCTGAGGGGGAGGAGGGGAGATGCCGTGATTTGGGATCTCACGGGAGCTGCACTTTGATCATTGGCCATTGATCCTAGGGCTTATCCTGCTCACCGTCCGAAAAAATGCCCGATTTCCAAACTACATCAAATTTGCCAACTTTTGCCATTCCACACCACCTTTTTGCCATGTGGGGTGCAGGCCAGCACCCAATATTTTCTCCCAGCAGATACTCCAGCGGCTTTGCCAGGCAGGATCAGCCGTGCCGCAGGTGGATGCCCACCCTCCGGGAGCCCCGAGGGTCTGCTCCGGCCCCAGCACGCTCCCCGGGGAGCCCCACAACACCAATTTGCTTTTTACCTTCAACCCGTGGGCGCCGGCTCCCCTTCCAGCGGGCGAGAAGTATCTGGCAGAAGGCAATGCCCTGCGAGCCCCAGCGAGCTTGGTCCCGGGGCGGACACAGCCTGATGTTACAGGGACAATTTTGCAAGCGTTTACCGGTGCACGATGATTAATTAAAGCTACGACTGTCAAAAGAAAAGATAAACAAGGCGAGCTGGTGACGCACCCGGTGCTTTTCCCCCTCCCCGGGTGCCGCCCCGCTGCGGACGTGCCTCGAGAGCCGCGATGGGAGCTGCCGGAGGGGCTGCGTGCCGAAATGCGGCCCCGGGGCAGGACTGGAAAGACCTGTTGCTGCTCACATTGCCGGAGCCGTGAGGGCACAGGGCCAGGAGGAGAGGCGCGGCGGAGGCCAACGAAGCCGGCGTCACCGCCTCCCGTGCCATCGCCGAAACCCCTGCGCTTGGCAAAGGGTCGGGGCGACGTTAGCAGCTGGCGGCGGAGGCGGCTGGATGCATCCCGCAGCCTGGAGCGTGAGCCCAAACCCCTGCAGCCCCCTGCGAGGCTGCACCCACGAAAGGAATACACCCGTTTCATTCTGCCCTTGCGTAAGGCTGCGTCTGCAGGTCCCTGACCCATGGCCAGGACCCCCAAGTGCTCAAGGAATAACGTCCCATCCTGAATCCGGAATTGGGATGCCCCGAGGCAGCTGGTCCTGTGCCCCGGTCCCCATCTGCCACTGCTCTGCCTGCGGCACAAAGCGCCTGCAAACCAGTTCAGCCAGGGGAAAAAAAAAAAAAAAAAAAAAAAAAGGCAGCTTTATTTCTCCCTGACATTTAATAACCTTTATTGTCCTCCGAGCGGCAGTTTCCCATCCCAAGATCCAGCAGCACGGCTGATCTTCCTCCAGGCTGGAAACACTTTAAAGCCCAGCAGCCGCCCCGTCTCCCCACCCTCCACCAACAGCGAGAAACCCCGAAAGGTTCAAAAGGCACAAAACAGAAGGAAACACCGCAGGAAGCAGCAGCCCTGGATGCCGGGGCCAGGCTGGCTCCTCCGGAGCTCGCTGCAAACCCCGCATCCCTGCTGCCTCCCGCGGCTCCCGGCTTCGCCCCACAGCATTTCCCGGGCTGCTCCGGTTATTTTTCAGCAAGGAGCTCGTACGAAAGGTGCCGGGGCCGCAGCAAAGCATCCGACCCATTGGATGTGGTAGTTACTAGGCAAGAGGGGAGAGCCACTGACAAGTCGCAGGAGGCAAAAGGAGAAATTAATGGTGCTGCAATTCCCACTGCCTCCGTCATTAGGAAAAGAAAATGCATTCGAGCATCCTCACTCGAATGCACAATGTAATTTGTTTCAAGTTTAATATCATCCTCCTTCCCAGAGATGGGCTGAAGCTGGGAAAAGTCTCTGGTTTTATCGGCCGTGCTTCAGGGCAGATGCAAGGCAAAGGAGGGGATTTGCAGACACTTGTACAAAGGGGGAAAAAATCATCTAAACCTGCACGGTGTTGGTGCTGTAAGGGGCAATCAGCCACTAAACTGTTACAGACATTATCACCCGCAGCTGCTTGCTAATAAAATAGCTAATTAGCTCAACATTTAACTTAAGTCTTTTTCTCCTACCCACCAAACTCTGCACGGCTAAGACTGCCTGGCATCACCACGCTCCCGCACGAGCCAGTGGCATCACCTCCCCTGACAGCACGAGTTTTGGGGTAGGACGGGAGAGGGACGGGGGAAATCCCACTTTTATCTGGGATTTAGTCCTCTCCTCGAGCCCTTTGCACAAGGAGGTTGGATTTTCCCCAGCCCGGCTCGTGGTGTTTCCTCCTCGGGGCCTCTTGTTTGCGCAGGCGGCCGCAAACGTTTCCTCCTCCCGGTGCCTCAAAACGGCTGCGCTCACCCCTCGACGTGGCTCCGGCGGGAGCAGCCCGGCCGGGCATCGGCACCCACGACTCCCCAAACCCACCAACGCCACTTATTAAGGCATCACATCTGCCTAGCTCATCCCTCACAAAAGCTACAGAGCTCCCCTGCACCTTCTGCTGCCGGTTTTTAATGCAAGAGCACGGCTGGGCCGTCAGCCGTGTCACGCTATGTAATTCAAGTCAGGTCTCCAGGTGCTGCCGGAATAGAGAAATAATAAAATACAGACCTGGTGGTCCCACGGCAGCAAAATCGCTGGGCTTTTTCTCCAGGGCTGGAACAAGGAAGAGATAAAACACGCTTGCTCCAGAGCACAGGCAAACAACTGCTTATCACCACGTTAGCAGCCTCAAGGCTACTGCACGGCTTCAGGAAAAGTATTATTCCTCTCCGCTCACAGTAAAGTTGCTATTTTTGGCCCCTCCGTCACACCGAGCCGCTGCCTTCACCCGCACTGGGCTGGGAAACCAGCCAGCCCCGCAGCCCCAAGGGATCCCTGCAAAGCCCGTTTCCTCGGCGGCTGCCAAATTCACCAGCAAACGGCTAAACTTTCGGTAAAATGGAGATATTTTTTGTTAAAGCTGCAGATTCCTTGCCGTTCACCTTGGTTTGATTTTTTGGGGGGTTGGGTTTTTTTTTATCCCTTGAAATGGCTTCTTTCCTGGGACATCTTCCCAGCGGAGACCCAACAGCTCAACCTGCAGCAGGCCCTGGGTGGCACTGCCACCGACAGCCCAGATTTGCAGAGGGAGTTAAATCAGGGTGGCTGAAATGCATCTGCCTGCAGATGCCGAAGGGCATGGGCCGGGGGGGGGGCACGCTGCGAGCCTGGGCTTGCTGCAGCAGGGAGGCTGCTGTGCCCTCGGCGTGCTGCTGGGGAGGCTGTCCTGGGTGATCAGGCACCAGTTTGGGGATGTTTTGATGCTGGGGAGGGTCCAGCCAGAGCTACCAGAGGGTTTGGGGCTGGCATCGGCGTCCCAGGGGATGCTCGCCTGGCTGGGGGGGAAGATACCCAAAGGGCAGCTGCAAAAGTGCAGAGCCAGACTTTGTGCTGGACTTTGCAATGACACTTGGGGGGGGTTCGGGGTGGAAAACGGTGGATTCTCTGTCCTTGGGAGGCCAGAAAAAGCTGCAGCTGCTCTGACCCGGTGCTGGCAACAGCCCTGCATGGTGGGCAAGAGACCGCCAGGTCCTTCTGCCAACACATCTGTGACACCCTCCTCTCTGCACCACGTTTTCCTTGGCCAGAGAGAACAGATACATTCACTTTATCTCTCCGCTGGTTCCACTTTCCAGATCCCATCAGCTAGCCTTGGTTGCAGAGCTGCCACCAACCCACTGCAATGCCCAAATCCAAACACTAAATACATTGAAAAAGAACATTTTTGATAATTGCGTTCTGTGGAACCGCGGGATCTGTAATTGAGGGTGAAATTACGTCCAGGGTGCATTTCAGTACTGAAAATAGCATGATAAATTAGCTCAGCTTTTTCCTGGTTGACTCAGCTAATCCTTCAGACACCGACAGACAGATTTGATTGTATCGTCTCTCCTTGGGCTCAGTAAATACCAAGGCCAAGTCGTGGCAGCTGCAGAAGATATATACAGAGCTGCTGCCTGCAATATATAATCTGCCCTTATTTCTGAATGCACCACGGCTCGGCAGCGGAGCTGAACAGAGGTCGCTCACACTCCTGTTTTGATTTATGAATATGGATTTTGTTGGTTAAGCCATTAGGAGCGGTGATGAAGCAATTCAGCGTACATCCTGAACTGCAGCTTGCCTCATTTGAAGCCCGCTCCGCAGAACATTCTCCGTGTCTTCCTCCTGCAACACCGTTCATGCAGGGAAGATTATATTAAGGCTTTGTCTGTAATGCTGTAATTCCACCTTGCCTCCCTGAGCCCCTCTCATATGTGAAACAACCCAGCCGCAGGCAAGGAAACGGTTGCAAAAGGAGATTGCAGAGGACTTGCGCCCATGCCCAGCGGGAGAAGCTGATATCCCGCCCAAGGGGCTTAAAAAAAAAGCATTAAATCTGCTGAGACACCAACGGGGACCCTGCTCTGGCTGTTTGCGGTGCTGCCCCAACGCCTCCATCCACCCCAGGGGATTCGGGGATGCCCTCGGCTGGGGTAGCTGGGGTGAGGGTGACCCATCGCACCCTGCCCCTGGGAGCAGCACTTACAGCCCCCCCCCAGAGCAAAGCTTTCGAGAGGAGAGTTACCATCACGGGCCATGGCTCGCTGAGCGGCCGAGCATCGCTCCCGGGTGAAGCCCAAACCGGTTAAATCCCTCTTCCAAGGTCGTATTCCCCGTTCCCAGGTCAGCACGTCCCAGCCCCGTTCCACGGGGCTTTGTACCGGCGCAGGGTAAGAAACAGGCTGTGCCCGGGAGGCCTGGCTGTGCAATTAGAGAAAACAAAGAGGGAGAGGGGGAATTGTACACGCAGCGTGGCAAGGGCTGGGGTATGGCCTCTGCCGCCTGGCTCCCAGCTGGCCGCCGGCTCTAAGCCGTATTTTTCCCCATCGCTGCCATATCTGCTTGTTTTGGAGAAGAGAAAGTTCCCCCCCCAGCTGGTGATTGCCTCCAGCTGCCCTCGTGTCAGGCACCGCGCGGTAGAGGGCCAATTTGGCACCTTCTCCCTAATGAACCAGCGCGAGCCAAGATGTGGTTGTAGATGAAACAAATGCGTTATCCACGCACAGCCTTTGGGAAGGGTCCCAGCAAGGGCGGGTTTCCCCTTTACAGCAAGCAAGATGCTCAGAAAGGAGCACAAATAATATCCGAGATCTCTCCCTTCCAGAGTGGCAGAAAATTAAATTTCCACATTATTTATTCGGGCAACTCACAGAACTCCTAAATGGAGCGGATCAGACGCAGCCATTCAGTGCATCACTAGCCAGCCATCCCCTCCTCATTTGTTTTTAATTAGCAGCAACGTGCAGGGGGCTGAGCCAGGCAGCGCTAGCACTGCTGATACACTGATGGATAACGGAGCTCGCCTCCTCCAGCCGGGATTACGGGCCATCAAGCAGTTGGCTGCAAATCACCCCCCTAATATGCTGGGAGCAAGGGTGGGATAAATGCACTGGAGCAGGTAACAAGGTCACTGCCAAAAGGACACTTGCTCTGTGCGTCAGGTATTATGGTAACGAGGATTGAGGGACACGGGGTCAAATGAGGGTCTGTGGGTGACTGCACACACCAGGGTGAGCTGCAAGATCTGCCCCAGCCCGTGACTAATTTGGGTTCCCCGAGGTGAGGCGAGGGATGAGAAGGTGAGAAAAAGCCCCGGGGAGAAGCCAGCCACAGAGAAAAACACTTCGAAGAGAGGTAAGACACGAAGGCTGAAAGGGAGAGAGGGAGGGGAGTGAGTTTACACATAAATTTAAAGCGGTTGCATCCTCCCTGGCTCAGGGGAGGCACAAAATGTTCCCAGTGGCTAAGGTGGGTTTGGGCTGTCCCCCCAGGTGCCCGAGTGACAAACTGAGATAGCTGATGGGAACCGGTTTGCATGGGACCGGGAGGAGAAGGGTAGGTGGTGTGACAGCGTGTCGGTGGGTGAGCGGGAAAGATGCTCTAGCTTCCACTTCTCCCAGCGTGACCCCAGAGCAGCCCACGAGCCCCCACGGGAGACGCAGCCCCAGCAGGAATAAGCATTGTCCCTCCAGCCTGGACCTGCACCAGGGGGAGAGATGCCAGGGCCACCAACAGCCGGGACTGACGGACAGCGAGACGGAGCACACGGTGACGGAGCGGGAAGCAGGGAAGGAAGCGCCTGAGGTTGGCTAAAGAGTCGCTTATTGAATAATTCAGATTAATTCAGAATAATTCAGGCCGCAGACTCCCATCACCCTCCCTGCCCTTCGCACCAGTGGTTCGTTATACCTCATGCCGTCTTCCCGGAGAGGTCAGCGCTTCCTTACCCGCCTCGGCCCTTCCCGCTCGTTTTCGGTGGGAGAAAGCACCGTCCCCGCATCTCCCTGGGCTAAGCATCCTCCAGGTGTGGCTGCTGGCAAACCCACACCCCGGGGTCCCCGGGTCCCCCTGCCAGCCCCCCCCCCCCCCCACGCACTACCAAAAAGGAGGGTGCACAAGGCTGCGTGTCCTGGGGAGGGGGGTGTCCCTGCCTCCCGGCGGTGCCCAGGTCCCGTGGGGTGCCCTGGGACACCCCAGGAGTCCCGAAGGTGCCCGGTCCCAAGAGCGTCAGGGTGCCGGGGGTACAATGTCCCACGAGCGTCCGTGTCCGCAGGGAGGGAGGGGCGGGCCCACGAGTGTCCCTGTCCAGTCTTTTGGCGCCCCCTGGCGGGCGCGACGCGCCACAGCACCGCCCCGCAGCGACCCCGCCCGGCCCCCCGGGGTGGTGGTGGGGGACCCTGGACCTGGAGAGGGTAAATCCCAAAGCCGGGGGTTTAAAAGGGACGTTGTGACATTAAATCCCGGGTGCCAAAGGCACGGCCCCACCACGCGCCGGGGAGCCAGGAACAGAGACCCTCACGCAGATTAAATTAATTACCGCAAGAATGCGTCAGCGGGGACGGCAGCGTGCAAGCAAAAGGCTGACATCTCCCGAGGAACCACAGAAAGACCTCATGTGTCTTTAATTAGCCATATAGAGCTTGCCGCTAATTAACCTTTTGCACTGGGAAGAGGAGGAAGAAACAAAGCACTGCTGGGAAGCAGGGTGAGCAAAGCACACACCAAATTGCTCATCCTCCCAGAATTCTGCGCTGGGGAGGGATGCAAAGAGGAGAGCGCAGACCCAGGCTTGGACCGTTGAACATTCCCCCATTTAGGTGCCTCCAAAGGCTTGGAAACTGGGAAACACCAGCCCTGGGACCAAGGTGGGTAAGGTTCTTCCCTCTTCCCCCAGTCCCTGGACTCAACGCAGGGACTCCCAGCCTCTAACACAGCCCCTCGGAGGGATTGTGTGGGTCTGTCCCCCTCCAACCCCTCCTGCACCTGGAGGGAAGGCAGATGATGCTCCCCGCTCACAGGAAAGGGCTCAGGGTAAAATAGATGGCTGATAAGCAGAGAACAGTGAAAAATGCCAACCCTCCCAAGCAGCACTGAATAAAAGCCTGTTCCAGCCCATTCCCGAAGGAGCAGGAAGATCAGGACCGAGACAGAGCGCAAGACGGTGTTTCACACAGCTCAAGGGTGCTGATGCTCTGGATAAGCTTACCTAACATCTGGACCAAACTCAGTTTGGCTTGCCAGACCGGTCAGTCAGCATGAAGTTCCAGACCTGCCCAGCAGCACGTGTCTCCCAACAGCCAAAAATAAAACAAGCATTAGGCAGAAAGGCAGCAGTGTTGCCTTGAGAGGGAGTGGCAAAACCCAGTGTTGCTTTCACACCCCATCCTTACCTCAGGGTAAGGTCTCCGGCGGCTGCCAGGAGTTGGGCTCACACAGGGAACTGATTTTCAGGCACATACTTGCAGCTTTAAGAAGGGAGACCCACCTTCCTTCCTGGCTGGAACCAACAGACCTCTGACTCTGCGTTAAGACACCAAAGCCTTGTGGTTTTTAGAAACAAGCCAAGTAGGAAGAAGCAGCATCACCACAAACGGCAGCAGTGGCCTCTTTGGCAGAGCAGAAACACAGGCCTGAGAAGAGACTAAGACCCAGCTGCAAACACAGTCCCCAAGCCAGCGTGGGACGTGCCTGTTCACAGCAACCGTCTTCCCAGAGAGGGAAAAATTTACCCTTGCGCAGCCTCAGTTTCTAAGCTAACAACTATGGGGACAACCCTCTGCCTGTTTCACAGTTAACAGCCCGTTAACTGGCCGCGACACTCGGGACTTTACCCCTAGCAAATGGAAAAAGCAGTTCATCCATCGCCAAGCCGGGAGGAGGAACCCACCTGCTGAGGAAGAACCTCTGCCAGGTCACAGATACCTCCTCGCCCCTCGACCACGGGCTGTGGCAAAGGAGGTGAGACTTACCCCTGCGCTGCCCCGCTCCTCTCCAGGAGGTGTTAAGCCGCCCAGCACTGAACCTTCGCATCTCTGAGTTTCTTTGGAAGGAGAGGGAGGGTTGCAAGCCAGCATTTGGGAGGTGCATGTGGTTGGTATTCAAAAATGCTGCCACTTGAGAAACTACATTTGGGCTCCTCGAAGGCCAAACATATGGTAGGAGTTACTGCATGCTTACTAGACATGTTTTACTATTTTCTCTTGCTAAGGCTTGAACGACTGTGTGATCGTATGTAGAACACTTCACATAAAGTAGCGGGGTCAGATGTGCCTTCAGCACCAGAAAATTAACGCACAGGATTAGCGGAAGACATTGGTGGTAAAAAAAGAAAAAGGGGGGTGGGAAATGGACTGCACTCAAGGAGCTGTAACAGTGCACTCTGGCCTTGATTAACTACCAGCATTAAGGCAAAGCCGGCAGTTCAAAGTTAAAACTTTCCAGATTAAAAGTTCATGCATGAACTTTGGTAGTTTAGTGCTCCATGGCCAAGGTTTGTTCTCAAAAATAATAATCTGCCAAGAAACTTACTGGCAGAATTGGATTGCAAGACTCGAAGCGCAACATCCGCTCCAGTAAAGACAGGACTGGGGCCTTTCCCACCGAACTGGGGACCCTGCCGTATGTCCTGGCACAAAACCAGGCACAAGACCTGCTGCACGAGGACAAACGACTCCTCGGTGGCAGCTGAGCTCATGCCACAAGTTGTCCCATTTCAACATAATCACTCTTTTGGAAAATCAGTGAGAGCAGTTCAGATCTGAGGTGGGTGTGAATTTGAAGGGGGGCAGGGGGGGACATGAAAAAAGGCATAAGAAATACAGACAACTCTTAGCCTGATTCCATAGAGAAAGGGGCTTACACCATTACGCTGCCTCCCTCTCCCCATTCCTTGTGTTAGTTTTGCGCGAGCTGACCTCTTTCAGACTAAGCGAAAGAAAGAATAAAAAAAAAAATTCAGGATTACCACACGCTTCCTTTCAGAAAGAGAAAGCTGTGGCTGGGAGGGCAGAAGACTTCGTCAGGGCTCAGGTCATTAGTTCTGCCGGCCCCAGCATCTGCTGCAGGAGGGAGCTGGGCACCACGGGTACCCCGAGGTAGGAGCTGCGTGGGGTAGATGCAGGAGGAAGGAACAGAAAACAGGGACAAGGGAAGAGTTAGGATTTCACAGCATGAGGTGTGGGGGTTTGTGCCTCGCATCTTCAGGAAATCAGTGTAACTGCTCACCAAGTACCCAAACAATGGAAAACTAATTCTTATTGCATGGTGGAAGACAGGCTGCTGCACATCAGAAGGGCTGAACTCACCCGCTGCTTTCCTTTGGAACAAAACAAAAAAAACAACAAAAAAACCAAACAGAAGTAAGTTCACAAAACTTTCCTTTTTATTATTTGAAATTGGAAAAGGCTCCTTGGGTAACAATGATCAGGTGTAAAAGTAACACACGCATTTTGCTCAGCTTTCCGATACCTGGGATGAAGTATGCCAAGTGTTGCCAAGTAATGTCTGGCTTTTATACAGCCCGTTCCTCTCAAACTCACAAACAAAAGGAAAGGCAAAACCCCATTGCTCAGACAGGGGAGCAGACCGGGCAGGCGAGTTGTTTAAACTACAGTTATGTTCCACACGGATGTTTGTGGCATGAAACCGAGGTGTTTGATGTCAAATGGCATTTTAGAAAGAAAAGCTCACCTTTTCCCCCTGCACTACTCCCTGTATGAAGCAGGGATCTGGTGTTTCACCTTCATTTTTAATAAGTACCACCTTTAGAGACTTATTTACACTCAAGCCTGCTGGAGATGCCCAGATAAATCCATTTGTGTCACGTTAAAGTGGTGAGTGCAAAATACACATGGAAACAGGGTACAACTGCTTAGGGGAAGTAGGAGTACTAATCAATGAAAAAAGTGCAGATTGCTTTAATTAAGCTAATAAACACAGTTGATCCAAGCGTCTTTTCCTCAAAAATTAAAAAGACTGCAATCCAAACAAAACCCAGAATCATACATTTTAATTCAGCACACACAAAAAAAAAAAAAAAAAAAAAGAAGGTCAGTGGCACTCACAGTTTGGTAACTTATCTTCTACTCCACCGCCTGATCACACATCTCAAGTATTTCACTGTCCAAATGGTAAGCTAGGCTGTCCGTCTGGCCTGCAGCACGAAGGCCAGCACACAATCCTTTGGCAGCTGAACACAACAGAAGATTATTGGCCACGTGAGCACCCAGCTACAAGACAGAGTTAATATATTATCATTTCCTAAACTAGCAAGTTCAGATTATACAACCCATTTCCACACAACACCCAACACTCCCATTAAGTTCCACTAGTTTTAAATTAATAAAAAGCAATAAAAAGTCATCCTTTTTGAAAAGTAAACATTGAGCCAGGTGCATTTTGTTTTTTCCTGGTAGCTTACACCTCCAAGCACGCTTGCACATGAATTTGCTTTCTCCCCAGTACAAGTTTCCTAACTAATTGCCAACCAACCTCTACCGTCCCATTCCAGAGTAGCCGTGGCAGTACTGCACTGTTCACTCCAGAAGGAAGCTGACAGCCAAAGCTACAGGTGATTCCGTCCCTTTTCCTTCTCCTCAATAAAAAAAACCTGAACCCTGACAAGTCCACGTGGACTGCACTGAGTCTCCTACAACCACAACGCCTGATCACAGCACATTTATAGCTATGATCAGACCCAAGGCAAACAAACTGGATGGATGAGGACCTTTGATGCTTCTGCTCTCCAGCTGGCCAAACCCACATGTTCTGGCAACACAGAAAGCATGATCTAGGAGCACAACACACCCCGAGCACGTAAGCCAGTCACTTGCTTATTGCTCCTGAGCTAGAACTAAGCCCTAGGTCTTGCTGTGGCTATTGGGGCAATGCTGCTCTGCAACCTAATTGCAAGTGCTTTGCTTATTCCAAAAGGCTTCTGCCGAGAGAGTATTCCTACCCCTGACAAGTTGTTTTGCATCTTCCCCAGCACTTTCCACCCATCTGGGATCAAGAAATAAAGCCAATTGTCCCCAAGATTTTCTACAGAGCGAACAGGACGAGGACACGTCAGCACCAGAAATTTATCACCATCTGCAAGGCACCACCACACATTATCCCTGTCAACAGCTCACAGAAATATCCCAACAAGCTGGACAACTAGGGTTCAGGAAACAAGCAGGGTATGCACTGAGACGTACTGCGCAGGGGGGTGGTACAGACCGTACCAAACACGAGCAAGTACAGCAAAATACTGTACTGTCAGCACTGCTTCCCACAGGTGCCACGAGGGAAGGCAGGACCTGGGCTGTGGTCGCAACCCCCTCGGCCACGGGCGATGCTCAGATCCAAACTGCCTGCCACTAAATCTGGCTGCGCTCCTCTTGTTCGTTCCCCTCTCCCAAAGCTTTCAGAGCGGCAAGTTGTAACTCATCGTGTTATTCTGCTTTTCTCTGAAAGCGCTGATGTAGCCATGTCAAAGGAACCAGCAAAGGCACAGGAGCAACCAGAGCATTTATGTCAGTCTCTCAAAATTCACCATCTTAACAGCTTTCTTCACCCTAAGCCAAATCACAGGAAATTTTCTTCTGAAATGCCATAAAAGCCTGCCAGGCTTTGAGGAGCAGAAGGTGAGAAGAGAAGGCAGAGGAGGAGTATTAATACAAAATTTGCTATTTTCATTGCCTTTGCTCTAGACAGAATAAAGCCACGGTGTATCAGCAGTTTTGCCTTTAATCAGGAATAGCACATTCTGACATTTTGAGGCCAATCAGGTACGCTATAAATAAAAACATGCTACTACAGGGGCAATGCTGAGCTCTGAAAAGTTCCTGCAGGGCATCAAGCCTCTGCAAAGCCCTTCTCTCCAGCCAGCCAAGCAGGTCTCGCCTTCAGAAGGGAGACTTTTAACACTGCCACTGAAAAGGTTTGGAAGGGACAAGCTACAAGCAGAAGAACCATCTTAGCCTGGAGAACAGCAGATGCACAACCTGTGCCAACAGCCAACCAACAGGTCCTCACCCAACTGACAAAGCAGACCTATATTCAGCACCAAGCAAAACACTCCTGCCAACTGCTATCCATCGGTTTGCACTCCCCAGCAGACTCCTGAAATCAAGGGGAATTTAAGCTGCAGGTAACAACTACCCAAAGCATTTTACGACACAGCAGTGGAACATACCTACATCACCTTTACACATTCAGCCAACCCAAGACAGCAGGTTACAGGGAGCAGAGTACAGAGCCAGCATCTGTACTTAGGAGACAGTGAGTCGGGTCTCAGGCCAAGTGCTTCTAGTGCATTCAATATAGTCTGGATTTTCAATCTTACTTTAAAAACAAAAAGCAAAAACTATTAAGTCAGTTATGTAAAACTTCAGCATTTTTTTGGGGGGGGGTGAGTGGGGACACTGAGGGAAGAAGGAATCCACAATCAGAGCTATGGATCCATTTGCAGCTGAAGCAGAGCTGGTTTTAGGGACAAGTTATTGAAACAGCTGCCCAAGGGGACCTCTCTCATCCCTTCAGGCTGTTAGGGAAAATAAAAAGCAGCCAACATACCGGCTGCACCAGCCTAACAGCAAGCTCCAAGATAAACTGGCCGCCCAGATGCCGAACAGACTCCTAATGTCTTTAGGTATCCCAGAAATCTGCATCATCAAGCTGGAAACCTCCATCTGCAAGATTAAGCACATGCTGTCCTTCTGCACACAGCTCAGCAGCTGCAGCAGAAGGCTGAGGTGCCCGATTTTAGCTTCAGCTCACCTCTCTGCCCACACCCCAAGGCTCAGAGAACTGCCACCCTTCCTCTCTCCCAGCCCTGCGTGACAGGGTGAGATCCAAGTCAAGCCTTCCCTCTGCTGATGCTGACAGGAACACCTCTAACAGGCTGCTCAGAAACAAGCTACTTTTTATAGCTTATTCACTAGAAACGGTAATAGCACTTCAGATCCTCACCTCTAACACTAAGGCAGGTTTTCCACTACTGACAAAGCAGTAGGAAACAAAGAAAAAAGTGCCCCAAATCACCTTCAAATTCCCAGAGGTTTGTAAAACCATATCCAAAGAGACAGGAATTAATCCTGTGAGTGACAAGACCTTCTACTCAAAGTCTCTGCTGGAGACTCGTTTCTCACACAGCTTGAGGGAACACTCAAGAGCCAGAAATGGCAAAAAGCCCTTGCGAGAGTGAGAATAAAAGCTGCTCGCTGTCAGCGAAACTAGGCAGTGACCGAAACTTCTCCATAGACGGGGCCTGAATCCTCCCAACACAACACACATACAGACACATTTACAAACCAAAACCTGCAGAAGATGTAAAGGCAGAGTTTTGTTAGACACCGATCCGGCTGGTAGTGAGAAGAGAAGAAACCTGGAGGTTATCATAACAGCCAGAGAGCAACTGCAACAAAGGATGTATTTTGCTTGTAACCAAGAGCTTCCTTACAAACGGCTCTTTCCTCTCCACATAAGGATCCCTATCATCTCTTCCTACACAGGATTAATAACATGCGCTGATGCAAATGCTGATGGTTTATAGCACAATTCAGAGTCTGTAGATCAGCACTGGACAGGATTTTCCTGCATAGGACATTCCATGGGGAATCTGCTTCCTTGCCTACAGCCCACACTTCCCAATGGAGCTCAGATCTGCCACACAGAATGCAGGTATCGTGGAAAGAAATTAAGCCCAGGAGCTTTCTGTGGAAGCAGCAATCATCTGGGATGAAAAAAGTACGACTAGAAAGGGAACAGAAGGGTCCTGCAAGTGGAGCAGCAGCACCCACCTGTCAGCACCAACCATTAAAGGTGCCAGAACAAGCCTCAGCAATATTAGGAGAATCCCTTGCCGCTCCTTCAGACTGCACAGGGCAACCTGATACAAGAATGACACATCACTGGGGTCACATCAGTACCAGCGTCATGTGGCACCTTCTGCTGCCCATCGCAGACAAGAGTCAGCAGGCTGCAGTTGGGCTTATTTCACAGTTGGTTTTCTTTTTTCTCCTTCCTTTACATTTTCAGATCCACTTTAAAAGATCTGAGGTAAACCTTTCAGGTACAAACCCAGTTTGAATGCACCAGCTTCTCTGCAGTTCACACTCATTTCCAGTTCCTTACCCAGCTCCTAGAAGAAAAAAGAATCATCTCCTCTACACTCAGGGAGACATCCAGACCTGGAGCCCCAGGGACAGCACATCCATCAAGCTCCAGAAGCCAGGCCAACGCTACACAGTCATTTACAGTGGGAAATCCTCCCCTTGCTGCGAAGCTGAGGGAATTTCTCAAAAGGAAACCACCCACTCCAATTACTAAACCAAGGATGCAGGTATTACACCAGCCTCACTCGACAACGCTGCACCCAGAGAAAGGTTTCTGGAGAGGAGGACATGCTGTGTCACTGCTGATGCAATTTATCATTGAGCAGCCAGCCAGTCTGCAGTGGGGGACCACACAAGTTTTCAGGAGGGTAAAGCAAGTCTCCCAGGAGGACAGATCGTCCTAGAGCGCAGCAAAGGCTTAAATGAGTCCCTTCCCTGAAGAAGAGCTCTTTCCACGGGAGACTGCTAATGGTCAGAGCAGCGGGCTTGTGTCCATCCAGTCAATTAGATGTTCTTCTGATCCAGCTCTGACCTTGAGTTATTTTTGTTCCAATGCATTCTTTTTGCAATAGGAAAGGTCTGTTTCCTCCTCTGCAGGATCCCTTCAGCTATACAAAGCTATGTTACAGACTAGGTAACAAGGACTGCTAGGGAGCAGTGTGGAGTGGCAGGGAGGAAAGGGCAGTCATGGATATTTTAACCGGGATGTGTACATTTGGGGTAAAAAGGCTTTATTAAAAGTGCATGCTTTTATTCAGAGGTACCGAGAGCAAGGAATCCCCATCCCAGCTCTGGCTGGGGAGTGCAGCAGCCTTTGCAACCCCTAGCCCTGTCCATCACAAATCACCCATCAAGTAGCCAGCGACTGAATGTTCTTCAGCATTTCATCAAAAGCCTCACGGGAAGGCGCTTCGGCATTCTGGAAGGAGACCTTGATCCGGCTGTAGAGACTGAAGGACTTCAGCTCCAGCCAGATGAACCCAAAGCGATCGTCATCAAAGAGAACAAAAACACCTGGTGTTCGCTCGGGGCTGGTGAAGCCATGGCCAGCAATAAGCCCCGTCCCATAGAAACTGCAAGGAGAGAAGAATACCAAAAAAGATGTGAGAATAGCCACAATTACCCAACATCTAATAAAAAAAAAATAAAAAAAAACAAACACAAAACTGTGATCAAGCAATTGTCAAACACACTGCCAGGTGCTACAGAACAGGGAGTTTTATACTCAGTCAGTTCTTACCACACAGCACAAAACACTGTTGATACCATTTTAAGAAAAGAAACTCCACTGCTATTTGGAGGTTGCTGCTTTTGGCTATTCAAATTAGCCCTTGCACACCAAGGCTGAATTTTTCTGTAGTTCAGGCCAGTAATCCATCTGAGATTTACTCCTGCTACTCAGGGATCAACCCAGGCCCAGACAATCCTCACAGAAAAGGAAAGACACGTTGAGAGGGTGACCAGAGAGGCAAACGTTGCGACAAAACCCAGGGGAAGGGAGAGAAAGAAAAATCTAAAAAAAGAAAAATCTAACTGGAGCTGGGGAGGAGTAAAGGTCAGTCTAACCTCCGAGCAAGCAGCAGGTGGAGCAGGGTTTTATTCAAACACAACTCGGTTGTGACAGCAGGGGCCTTCTGGGATTAACCAGCTATTGGTAGGTTTTTCCACGAGCACAGATGTTTGGCTGAAGGTCACCTGCCTAAGCCTCAGCTTTTGGGCTCTTTTTTCCACACTTCATTTAGTATGCTGCTTCACTGACTCCAGGTCCCATTCAACAAGGCTCTCTGCATACTTGCACCCACTGCTTAGGGTGCTCAGCACCTTCCAGAGCTGGCCCCGAGGCACCAGAGGCCAGGGAGGGGTGGGAGAGAGCACCATGTTCCCACAGCCAAGGAACACAAGTGACACACACAGAAACGGGAAGCGCCTGCAACAGATCTCTAAATATACAAGCTGAGCAGCTCCGGGAAACAAAAACACATTAAAAAAAAAAGCAGAAGGTGGATACAGGAGAGGTGTTAACTTCAGAACTAACAGGATAAAATCTAGCAAGGAAGCAGGATAGCAGATGACAGTGTGGTAAGAAAGAGAGGGAGCAAACAAGAGCGTGGGAGATAGGGCAGCAGCAGCAGAAAATCTGAGCACAAGGGGCTGGGAGATCCACATGCAGGTAAAGGCCCAGAAAATACAGAACATGCCTCAAAGACTCCCCCCCATTCCGTTTCAAAAAGTGACTGGCACAACTGGGCTATAAAACCACTAGTCCTCGTTACCAAATTCGGCAGGTCCGGGGATAGTCTTCATTCCTCGATATGACTCCCATGGGCAACACAAAGGGCTGGGAAGCTGGTGCCTTGTCCTGGGTTGTCCCCTCCGCCCCAGCTGCAGTCTCTTCCCCCTCGGCACCTTCTCCTCCCAGGGGCTTCGCAGCAGGCTGGGAGGCAGCCTCCTCTTCCTCCTGCCTCTGTTCCTGCTCCTGCTCCTCCCGACGCACCTGCTCCTGGATCTCCAGGACGATGCGAGAGAGTTCACTGAAATCGCGAAGGTTCTCGACGTCAGGTAGCTGCAGAGGATGCGCCAGGTCGATCTCCACAGTCTGCTGCCCAGCTGGGATGTTGGGATCTCCCTAGAGACAGGAAGCAACAGCATGGCTGCAGAGGCAGGGTGCTACAGAGTTCAGACCTGTATCCTCCCCATGTCCATCATTTGACTTCTACACAGTTCACCCTATTCTACTATCACCAATTTGGCAACAACAACAAAAAAAAAAAAACCAAAACGCTCGGACCTTGTCTGTTGTTCCCTGAGCTGTCTGTGTCATCTCTGCTTTCCCCCTCCGAGGAACAGAATTTTAAATCAAAAACTACAAGCCAGGTCATACTTGCAAGGGTGAAAGTCAAAGCTGCAACTCCAATTTGTCAGAATCCCTCCCTGCAGAGAGAAAGGACCTCGCCAGCCTGACTTCAGTGAGGAGCTGCCAACATTTGGTACCTACTCCTCAGATACATGCAAGTGATGTCCAATGACCTGCTACCAGCTGCTCACAGAAAGCAGCTGGGAGGGAGGAAAAGGGAAGCAGGAGCCAGGTGTCATCATCAGAAACTTTGCAAAGCAGGTTCTAGCTACTCTGCATGTGTTAAGATTCACCTGATGCCACCAATCCCTACAAAGAACAGGGTTTGGGCTGGCAACAACCGACTACCTCCCAGACTGAAATGTCTCCTATGGATCCATGGCATCAAGAATACTTTAACAAGCATCTGAAAGAAAGGAAAACGCACTCACGGTGATTTTAGTCCCCTTCGCTTTCTTTCCATGAAAGCTCAACATGACAATCTCCAGCCCATGGCTCCCATACGTTCCTTTGAAGAGACCTGGCTTTATAAGGTCGTCGGGGCTGCTAGGAGGGAGGTAGATGCGTCGGTATGTCAAGCAGTTGCTGTGCGAAAAAAAAAAAGGTTAGACAGGTTAAGAGAGAATCCCTCGATATGAGGAGTGTGTTTCCAGTCTGCTCCTCCAGGCAGCTTTGGGATGTCATCAAGAGACAGGCGCGATCTGCATTTTCAGCAATACCAACAAGCTTAACAGATTTCGCTTTAGACTTATCCAAGTGCTCCCTCCTTTCCCTTCTCTCTACCAGTCCTCGTTAGCACACCAGGAGGCTGCTGCAGCAAGGTCACAGTAAACCTCCTCACTCCCTAGGATTTCGGGAGAACCTAAGAGTGAAGCATATTTAAACATTTGCTACAGCAAGGTGGCTGCTATTAGAAGTCTGGAGTGACGGTTAAAAATACCCAAGTTCTCAGGGACTCTGTGATTTCTGTGTAGCACGCTGCAAAGCACGTTGCCTACTAATATGGATAATAAGCAGTCAGCTCCTTGGGATCACGGGTATTTGCTCTGTCTTCAAATTAAACATAGTTAAATGGCTCAAAACCACCTTACTGTGCACAGTTATTGTAAAAAACTTGGAACCTTATTATGACTGCTGTCATTACATCTCATTTCTCTGTACAACTGGAAAGGACTATTCTTCACCATATCTTTGCACAGAGCCTGCAGAGACATAACAGCCAGAGCAATGTTCAAGCCCACTGCAAGCATCTCATCCTCAGAACAAATGATCCAATGTGCTCTTGAAGTTGCAGCAGCCTCAATACCTAGAAAGAGCTGGTGCCCTTACTCATATTGGCTGGTGTAGATGAACTTCATCAAGATGAGCTCTTGCATGTGTTCATGGAAGATGTCTTCCAGAGTCCGACCCCACTCTTCCCTTAACCATGTCCGGAATTCCTGCAGCACAAGGAGAAGAGAAAAGGGGGAAGATAAAAGGCATCTCATTTGCAACAGTGACATACCCCAACAAGACTTTGCCTCATCAGCATGATTCATTGGCAGAGCCACAGAGGGGGCATATGCTCTGCCAAGGACAGAGGATCACGGCTGGATTTGGGAACACGCATGTGTTGCTACAGAGCTGGCTTGGAAATACGCTTAACAAGTAGCGATAACAGTAACTGCCCCATACCTGCCAGACACCACACAATAAACATGCTCCCCCTCAAATAAACTACAGGCAGAACCAATATGCCTCCTCAGAATAAAAGTGTAAGCATCGCCTGTTACTGCAAAGTAGCTGATCTACTACTTTACATTCTGACTTACCTTGCAGTAATTCATTTGTGTGCCCATAAGCTGACTTTTGTGCCCTATCCTGGCATGTTAAACACAAAAGGGGAAGCTTTTGAAAGGCACTGAAGATTTAGGGGGTTAAATCCTGCTGATTTAATACTGATGCATCTGAATCCAAAGGGTGCTTTGAAAACATCACCTGAAGTACCTCTACACCAGCTCTGACAAGTTAATACCCTACCATGAGTTAGCGCGATAACAGCTTACACTAAGATAGCAGCCTACCAAGTCATATTCCAAACCTGCTTGCTTTATCTTCTAAAGCCGGATCCTCCAATTACCATAATGCCACGCACACTTAACGCAATGCTTTGAAAGTATTAAAGCATTTCTCATCTGCTACAGAACCAGAAAACACTTAACTAAACCTTTCACCCAGCTGTTTCCCATTAGTAGACAGACATTTTAAAGCATTTGTTAGAAACAACTGAAATATCAGATTTGTCACGTTTAACTAGCTGGCAGCAAACACCGCTACCTGGAACAGGTATTACCTGAAGGTTTTCATCCTGACATTTATACCTGCACCTTAAAATATGTACTTTGAGTCAGGAATCTGCCTTGCTGGGTATAGCTGACACAGACACAGGATAAACAACCAAATGAAGCTTTTAATCCCTCCACCAAGACGACAAGCAAGTATTCAAATGCAGCTGGTACTCAACACTAGGCCTGTGTCTGAAAGATCTTAATTATAAAGACAGGATTACCACAGAGATCAGTGTCTGGCAAGTGCTGCATGGTGCACAATGCATGTTGCTGTCTTTCTTTGGACAGGCCTGCTATCAAACAGGACTGGTGTGTGACACAGGCACACGAAGAAAAAGGGTGCTGGGGCTCAAAAAGCACCTTGCCACAGAGAAGTGCCTAAAACAGCTTTTGCTCAACAGGATGGATGTTAACAGCCTGCTCCAACACCCTGCTACACACTGAGGTAAGGCATGGGGTCTCCACCCAGACATTCTGCAGGTGTAACACTGAATTGATCTCATATAGTGGATCCTTAAACCACACCTTGGCAAGTACAGAAGAGGTTCCCCAAGATCCTGCAATTATTCAAATGTGGCCACTTCGATTTTGATTCAAGTCACAGATCAACTCTACCCACTTAAAAAAAGACCGTAGTAAATCAGCCAGAAGCTACCAGCCTGGGTTTTCCTATACGTTTGATACACAGAAACTAGAAGGCAGAAGTCTACCTCCCAGATCCCAACATTAGCTAAGAGCTTAGGTAAGACAGCAATGCTTTATCTTCAGAAAGGGGATATAGAAACAGCCTTAATGCAGACTCTTGGCAAAGCACTCTTACCTCTTGCCTTCCCCCTGACATCCGATGATGATCTGTCTGGTTGCATTTCGTGGAGAACTCATCCTTCTTTACAATCTGTAGTTACCATGGAGGAGAATTTAACAGGTTACAGACCTGTTTAGAGATGCCTAGGATGATGTAACTAAGACTGCTTAGAGTAAATGCTTTACACAACAAACATTACTGAATTTGCTACAACAGAGAAATCATTAAGTGATGCCAAGTACACCACCTACAGAATAGAGAAATAAAAGCAATAAAACCCCAATGCATCCTAATGAAAGATACTAGTTTTAAGTTGCTTCTCTATTTGAGCTTCCTTCTTCAAAGAAAAGGAAACAACCTCTCAGGAAGCTTTTCAAAGCATCCAGTGTACTGAATGGATGCTACATAACCTTCTCAAGGTCCCATCTTAGAGAGAGCTGTAAAACAGAACTGGTCTGTGTGTCTGCTTGGACACATTCACCAGCTGCACAAGGCCATTTTACATATCCTTTGCCCCAACCTGTACACATACTGGTGCTCCCACCCTCCCACCATGCTCCAGCCCAACAGAAGACAGTACAACAGCCTTGCTGTACTATTGCCAGTGAACAAATTCAGAGCGGGGAACAGCCCACACAACTTGTCAGACACATAATGAGTGTCAAGCTGGCATCCACACATATAACAAAGTGGTGAAAGCCACATCCCTTAAATAAAATTCTCATCTAGTTTTTTGATGAATCCATTTCCAGAGCCAATATGCATGCACACGCACACACATCGCACCTAGGATAGATGATGCTGAAAGTGCTAGAGGAGCTCACCTGGATATGGCCGTTATGAGGTCCCTTATGACCATACATACACTCAACTGTTGCACATTTCCTCTCCATGAGATGAATCCTGAAGAGAGGTTTGAATCTCATCGGATCATCAACATGAGGGTCATGAGGTGGCAAGTACATCCACCCGATGATGAACAAACCGTCTACCTGTAGAGGGATGGGAGACAAAGCATACGAGATCAGCCTTGCATGCTTTCTGTTGAGTTTGCGACAAACAACTTCGGGGCCTGTTCTGCAACAGGGCAGGAGCTGTAGAACAGCTTGCTGCATTTCCAAACTGCTTTCCAGCAATTAAACCAGACCATATGCACTCACAGCACACCCCTGGTGAAGAGGGAGAAGGTTTCTTTACGAGGCTTCCTGCACCACTGGAAAATGATCAGGCCTTTATTACTGCAAATGACTTTGTGACGGCTGCTTGGTGTGCAGGATCCAGAGGGACAGACTGCACTGAAGAGACCACACAGCTAGTCAAACTCTAATTGGTTTGAGAGCTCATGCTGGCAGATACTCGAATAGACGAATTCTGCTTCTCATGATTATCTGCGCCTTTTGGACAAGGAATTATTTGGCTCTGTTACTCACAGACAGCACAGGAAGCAACAATCTCCTCTGCTGAGAGGTACAAGTGCCAGCCCTCTTCCTGCACGCCTAACAGAATCCCTCCCCTCAAGCCCTGCAATTCCAGAGAAAGGATATTTTCTGAACAGAGAAATCTGAGACAAAAGCAGACCAGCACCACAAAGGCACACTTGTCTTTATAAGGTCACAATATCATGTAAGTATTGCCGCACTTGGATGCACTCTTATACCAGTTCATGGAACAGAATCTTGCAAAACCCAAAGGCCTCGTGATTTGTTATGCTTCAACCTGTCAGCTATTGAACCTCGGTGCAAAGAACAAGGGCTTCAGCCAAACTTCTGGCCCAGCTCTCACCAATACATAGTCAAACATTGTTCGTTAACTGCTCTCCTCAGCAGCACAAGAGCTGCCAGACTCCATAGGTCTTGCACCAGTATCATCACTACATCTGATGCATCAGTCTTAGACAAGGCTGGTGAAAAGTACGGGGAACTACAGGAAGGAGAGGTGCATGAACACAAGTGCAAAACCCTTTGCAAAACGTTCAGCTGTAGGCAAAGATAATGCAGTAAGCGATGGGCCAGTGCTAAAACCTCTGCTGTACTCAATGCACAAGGAATGGACTCCTGTGCCAGCCACTGGAATATCAGCATTAAACTCTAAACCAAGCCTTTCCCTGAAACATTCCTTGTATTTTCTGTGTGCTCCTGTGGCTGTTTGGAGTACAGCTGAAAAACAAAAGGACTGTCTGGAGAAAGGTGGTGATGATGAAAAGATCCAAGAAGCAACCTCTGGGTCCCAATCACCTGCTTGAGGGCTGACTGTTCAGACTTCTCAATAGCATGGAGATGGCACCCAGGTCTAGAAAGCGGTATACAAAAGACTTATTAGTCCTTGACACCACAGCCCCCAGAATGAGGTACTCACTCACCACCACGTTCAGTAGTCCCCCATAGGGCCCAATGTCCGGCTGCCATAATCCCAGGATGTGTCGGTATCGGTGCAGCACTAGGGAACAGTGAGACACTGAAGTGAGCACATCAAGCTAAGGAATTGGGATTTTGGGAAAAGAAAAAGGAAGACTGCTACCAGACTGCACACAACACTGACCAATACCACCCACAACTGTCTTTATTAAGGAAGAGAAAACTGGTTACACCCAACCACAGCCAGGCAGTTCTGAACTGAGGCTTCCCACGAGCTCACACAGATTTATGTTGTTCTCTGCAGCCCTGCTCCTGGCCTGGTGCGGGGGCAGGAGTTGGTCTCCAGGACTTTACACAAACAGATACCTCACTAGGAATTCTCAGAAAACTTTTGCAACATGGCCCTGTTAATGCAAATCACATGATACACCCAGAGCTAAAAACAAATAAAGTATCTGCCGTCTCCAGTTACCAAAAATGTACTTGATGCCTCAGACTGCAAAGCAACAGAAAATAAGGAAGGGCAGAAAGGCAGTAAGGAACAGGGAAATTTGAATATTTTGAAAGAATTTCCCTGCCTTATATAGACAAACTTGTCTCCAGGGTCAAGCATCCTTAAAAACAGCCACCGAGAGAGCACAGGCAAAGCGCACAGACCATGCCAGCTCAGGAGATCTGGCTGTGTTACCAGGTCAGTAACGGCCTTAAAAATTCTACGCAGCTACATTCCAGCAGTGCCCAAAAGCTGCTTCCAAGTTCCCCTCAAAGCCTACTGCAGCAGGTGAGGCTTCTCCATTTCTCATCTGAGAGCTAGGTGCACTTTCAATCCCACCAAAATGGAAGGACAAGTAAGGAACGTTTTCAGCAAGCACGAGAAAATGTCTATTACAGAACGATCTTAACAAACGTCCTCTCTTGAGGAAAGCTTAGAGATGATAATTGCCTCCAGTCCTTACACAGTCAGCCATTAATTTTGTCTATGTCATTTTCTGACATGACCAGTAACCTTCACGTAAAGACATTACAGGCAATCTGGCATTTTGGGCAGGAACAACAGGATGCAGATTATTTCTATGAAGATGGCAAGAAGATACTACACTTGCCTTACAATGATGTTCATGGCCAACTCAGAAGGCCACAATAACCCATTTTAACCTACAGGTCTGGCTTGAATAATGGGTTTTGCTTTGCGACAATTTATAGGAAGAACTGTATTTCAGCGCAGCTGTTACAGCAGCTTTGTTTCATTAACTACTTAAGATAGCAAGAACTATAGAGTGGTTTTATTACACCAAAGCAGAGAACTTCCACAAAGGTTTAGGACAGCAGGGAGGGTTGTCCAGAGCTGCTGCCAACTGGCCTGGAGGAGCCTTTTCCTGTGCAGTAAACAATTTAAGATTGATGGCCTGGTTTCACCCAGTGAACTGAGTGCAGCACAAACAGCACTAAGGCAAGCAAGCAAACCACATTCCCAGTCTTCTTGTCTCAGTGCAGTAATTACATATTAATAAATGGTATGTGCATAAGCCACTCCACCCACCACAATCTGCCTTCTACCCTGTCTGGCATGGAGCTGATAAAACTCAGCTTTTTTTTCTTTTAGGACAGAAAACTTGATGCAAGTTATGCAAGAGTGATGAGGATGTCCCTCCTCCCCCAGCTCCCGTCAGAAGCACTTTCAGAGCTGTAGCTACAATCGACGGACTTTTCAACAGCGCAGAAAGTGACTGCTTGACAAGGCAAGCCCTTCCACTCCAAGACACATGCCTGTCGAGGGCAGTTTGTGTGCTCGCTTTGAGTAAACAGCCAGCTCCAGCTGCAGCTCAGCTCACCAGGAGACATGGAGGTTCAGGAAACATGGCTGAGTCACAGACACAGCTTGCTTCACCATCTGCCCTGACCATGCGGAAACCTGGGGCTGCAAAGGAGGGAGGAGGCCAAAAAATCCTTTTCACCTCCAGAAGAATCCTACCCACTGGATAGCAGCTTCTGCGCTTAGCTTGCACCACTACTGTAAGCAGCTCTTTTTTAATTTTTTTAAAACCCCAGCTGTTTGGCACCACAGAAGTCCCCAGATGAGCTGATGGGAAACAGGCTGCAGCGTGAGCAGTGCTTCACCCAGCCTCACCCTCCCTCCACACCAATGCCCCCAGCAGGGACACTTTAACAGACAAGTCATCTCCCTCACTTGCTCAGGGTGCTGTGGACTCCTTCTCCTCCCCTTCTTTCAGGAAAGGAAGTTACTGGGGAAAACGCTGGTACTTGGGCAAAGGCCCAAACAAGTCTCAAAGCAAAAGCACAGATCCATTTTCAAGCCTGGGGTGTCTCCGGGCTCCAGCGAGCCAGCAGCTATATTCATTGCAGGGAAAACCTGATGAATTCCAGCTCTGGCTCTCCCTGGCGGGAGACAGGATGGATCTGACAGTTGTTTCTCTCCCTGCTCCTCGAAAGAAAACAGCACTTGGGTCTTTCTCCAAGGTTTTCCTCTGCTATGCATGCTGCCTATTTTTCCTCAATCCTGAAGAAGCCTCTTGCCTATCCAAATTTCTGAGCCCACATCCTGCCAAATGGAGCAAAAATACATCCACTGGACGCTTCAGTACAATTCCCACCCAGCCTGGATATTACCCACGTTGCCACAAGCAGCCCTGCAGGCTCTTCAGATGGAAAGGCAGCTTGAATCTGTCTGGGGATGGGCTAGGAAAAGCAGTGAAACCCCAAGCTCCCACCAACCAAAGGCTGCCTGGGAAAGGTCTAATGCCTGTGCTCTTCATTAAGAGTTAGACACAGGACAAGGAAGTGACACTGAGCAAACGCACGGCGATTCAAGCAAGCATCACAGCGCTGGCACACCACAGACACCATAGGTATGAACAGACAAGTTACAAACCCAGAATGGGTTATTAAAACAGGAAGAGAGCAGATGATTTCAGATGTCTCTGTTTTAACTAAATCTTATTTCATGACCTCTGTCCAGCTTGAACAGCACAGGCAGAGAAATGCAAAAACCTAACACGGAAGTTTTCAGTAAAATCTGCAGCCTTTAAAGCAGAGGTAGCTCACTTTGAGTGGAAAAGACCTGATCCACTACAACTGTCTTGGACTCTCAGGATGCAGCAAGGTATCTATAAGCAAAATGAGTTGGAATGTAAGCAGTTACTGCCCCCCAGCTGGTGATAACTGACCTGCTAGTGGAAAGAGCTAAGTGTCAGCCAGGCTAGCTTAAACCCTGGGGAAAGTGATCTGAGCTGACTAGGCTAATGCTGCATGAATATGAATTAGGAAGCAGTCACGTGGTAAATCCTGGCAACACAGTCTTAATACAGAAGAGGGGAAAAAGGCAAAAAGGGGCAATCGCATCTTAAACCACACTGACTGCTCCCCAAGTAATACAACACGCCCCTAGAGAAAAGGGGCATGAGACATCAGAAGTTTGGGGCTGCAGCTAAAGAATGAACAACTGAGGGAACAGCATAAAATGCCATTTGAGAGCCACCACAAACGGCACATTTGGAGCAAACACCCAGGTTAACAATCTACAAAGGAATCCCTCAACCTGGGGGACAGCTTGGACGTGCCTCTCCTTCCCATCGAGCTCCAGAAGAAGGCTGGTGTTGACAGGCAGGACTGCCGAACCTAAAACTTTATACCAATTCCTGCTGTAGCACTGCTGCTGCTTGTCTGTCATGACTCACATTAAAGACACCATCTTCTCTGCGTGGCCGATGCTCGACTGCTTTTGTTAGCACACGTAAGTCTGCAGCATCCGCTCCACTCATTAGCATGTGTGAAAAACTACATTCCCAAGCACCAGTGAGTTAGTAACTTGAGTCTGCAAAACTCTGCAGACCCAAAGTAGCACTAGAGACAGCTCAACACCCCCTCCAAATGCCAAGCAGTACTGGCTTCCTTAATTGATGTAAACTAATCAGTACTTCCCCCCAACTCCTGCTGAACAGCGAGCGTTAAACTCCAATGTTTTACTGTTCTTCCCTCAACACAACATCAGGAGGGAAGGAACAGTTTACTCAGAGCAGCTATTTCACTGAGGAAAGCAAATCACAATCTCTGAAACACCAGCAGAATGTTTACTAGAGAGGGAGATGGTGGTTAAAAGGATTCACTGTGCAGGGAGGGAATTAGCATAGAAACCCTCAGCATTTTGCACTGGGAAAGGCTGTGGATCTGAATGCAGCTCATCTGGATCATGACAAAGCTTTTTGCCAGTCCAGAGCTTATTTAAACTTGCTTTTGGGAGCCCTCACCAGGGTATCTGAATACTTTGTTCTAAGAGAAGAGCAATCCATGAAGAACAGAGTGAACAGAGACCCTCCTTTTTGTGCCCAGTCAGGACAATTTTCTAACTCAAAGCACTTCAAAACGAGACCAACATACCTCACTGCCTGTCCTACTCACACTGTCACTCTAAAGGGTCAGAATACTCCACTAACGAGCAACAGAAAGAACAGACTAACTGGCATCCTCCATGCTGTCCCAAGGTCCACCCCAAAATAATTTGCTTAAAGCAACGTCACACTCCATGCAGCATCTTGTGTGTGCTTAGTGCAGGAAGCATCAACCAGCAGGAGGTACGTACGGCAGGTGTAAACATCTCTGTACTCCATGTGCTCGTAGTCGGGAAGGATTTTCATAAAACGCCCCGACTTCACTCGTGGGTTTATACCTGAACAGACACAGCAGGGTAAGTACCAGGGAACTCTGCTCCACTGTAACCAGCACGTAACATTACGATGAATCTGGACCAACCACACAGGAAAGTCAAACTCTCTTTTGACTTTACTTCCAGTTGTGGTGCACCATTTGTTTCCATCAGCCCCAGTCTCAGGTATACCCGGTCAGCAGGATTACTCACACAGAACTTGGCATGTTCAAGATTCCCACAGACAATATTTACAAATGGCATCCAGTGAATTCAAAGTGGAATCAGGATCCTCCTCAAACTCAGTAGTGCAGCTGTAATGAGCACCACTGTCTCTAGATGACCACTTAGGCCAAGTAACTACACAGACAGTAGCCCAGGCCTCGGATTAGTTATGCTTTCTAGCACTTAAGCTCAGTTCCTCATTTCCCACATTACTTTTTACAGAAGAACAGTGGACAGAAAAGTACATGTGCATCCTGCCAGTAGCCCCAAATTAACTCTTCTGCAATTAAAGTTTATGGGACAGTAGAGGAAATGGGGCCACACCACCACAAAACTGTTCCACTAAGTGTTTGCAACAGGCAAACTATTGAATCTGAGCAGGAGAGCTAAGATTGTGCATCCCTGAAAGCCCGCAACTGCTGCCAGGCATTCTGACCTTAGAGTAACCATTGCTAGTTAGGATTGCCGAATGGATATGGACACAGTCCTTATTCAGAAGTGCAATAAAGTCTACCACAGAGGTGGTTCTCCCATGTCAAGTGCGACTCTTTGCCAATGGATGCTATGGATTCAGAAACTACTTTGGTGCAAAGGAAGACTGGAAACATACGTGTAAGACAGATCCATGGCTGTGAGATACAGTACTGGGCTAGAGAGAGACCATTGCTGCAAGCCAGTAAGGCCATTTTTACACATAACTTGTGTATAAAAAACCCCACTAAATATCATTTTAATATATCTGAACCATGGAACTATTGTAGTGAAAAAGACTACAGGTCATGAAGAGATGTTCTGCCATTTAAGACCGGCAATGCAGAATTAAGATCCAATATGGCATGTGCTGTATGGCTGTTACCACACCAGTGTCATACAGAGATACCAGACTGAATGGGAAATACGGGAGGCCTCAAGCGCTAACGAGATTTCTCTGTGGACATCAAAGTGCCAGTTCAGCATCACTCGGCCCTCCCACCCAGGAAAATTAGGCAGTTCCATTCCTAGTGCACAAATAGGTAAAGAGGGACACTAGGTGATGAAATAATTTTCCTGCGGATGCTCAGCAAGTCTATTAAAGATGGGATTAAAACCCTTCTATCTGTTCTTCTTTCCAGTGTTAAGATCAATGCTTGAGGTCATCACTGCTTCAATGTTCAGCAAATACAGCACATGTAGAAGCTGAGCCAGATTTTGGGTCTGCAAAGCCTACAGAGACCTCTCATGATTGACCTCTCTGCTTTTGTTTCATGAAGCAGGACCTTCTTTGAACAGGTTAAATCTTGTTTTTTATCCTAAGGACCCCAGGTAACTCCCTTACAAAATTTGCGGTGGGGAACCAAGACAACACAGCCTGGCAGTGCTGGTACGGGAGCTCCTGGGGGCTTCATGAGGCTGAGCAACCAGCTCAGCTTCTGACTGCAAAGGGCAAGATTTGGTGCCAGGGAAGACAGCCTCACCATGGATCCAAGCCTCCATTCAGTCCTTAGCCAACCCTGGTTTCTCTCATCCGATGTTCCCCCCACCCCTCCCTACTGTAAGACAGAAGATGTGCATCTCTACCTTGCAGAAGGCACAGTGGGTCTAAGGAGTTGGGGTCCCACTCCCCCAGACATTCCTAAAACACACTGACACCTCGGCAGAGGCCCAGCCCTGCCAGGCTCTCCTCCTTCAGGAGCAGCCCAGAGGAACGCTCGTCCCTTTACCTACAGCGCTTTCCCACTGTCAGCATATAACAGCATCCTTTCACTGAGATCGAGATTTAGCTACATTAGGGCTATGAAAAAATATCAGTTAATTCCTTAAGATCTGAAAATGGCAAAACAGGAAAGGATAAAAACCCCTCAATACACTTTATTATAAAGTTAAATTACATGCTCTTTCCCCACCAAAGGATTGGGGGGCATACACATCCCAATTCTTGGCATCTGCTTAGTACTAAATAAAACTCCAAACATGTCCAACTTCACAGATGAAAGCCCTGCCATTAGCAAGTAAGTCTGAATAACTTATGCCATCAAAGTTTAATAAATATTCAACACGTATATGCTTTCAAAATTGGTACTAAGCAAGGACATACCGATCTGTATCAGTTTTATCACTTACGTTTGGCATAAACATCTCGACAGGACACTCCTGTGATTTCCAATTTCCGCAAGTTTTCACAGACGCCATATTCTGCAATGACACAGACAATAATGTCAGCTTTGGCACAAAGGTGTTCTACCCAGGATCCTGGTATCTACTGTTTGAACAAAGATGAGATCTTATTAGGTGCATTCTTTCAAGCTGCCACACTAATCCAAGAACCTTATTTCTGTTTTGAAGAGAAAACTAGATGTAATTCCATTGCAGTTTAGGAATCTAACACATTTTACAAGCAATGCCTGCAACAAAGACACCATAATAAACACAGCAAAGTTGCAGATGCTTACATCTAGACCAGAAAGAGCATGAAATGTGGAAGACATACTCATTCCAGCTGGGATTGTACGCCCATTTAGATCAAATCATGATTGTATGTAGTAATTATCTACTCCCACTGAGGTATCCAACAGGGAAAACTGCTTATTAGGATCCTAAAGAAAAGGTCACAGACTTTAAAGAATGAAATGGAGACATAAAACAGGCATCAGCATGTACAAATATGGTTACACTTGAAAGCAGATCAGATTGAGATAGGTCTGTTGTACACTCAAATGCCTTTGATTGCTTACAGAACACCCTGAAAACAAAGCAATCCAGAGATCTTAAAGGCAGCTTTGAAGCAGAAAATGAGGTTCTCTCCTTTCATTTTCAGGAAGCCAATGCCGAACTTCTAAGAAACTTTAAAAAAATAAAAGCAAGTACTAACATCTCAATGCAAGAAATCCTTAGGAGACCAGAAGGAGGAAGTGAGAGGAGGGAGATCCCAAAAAATCATCAGCAACAAAAAACACCCTGCTGCAGTGACCCCGATAGATCTCAGTATGGAAAACTACCCTCCTTGACATCAAAGACATCTACAACACAGATCAAACACCAGCTTTCCTTAGCAATACCAAACATCTGCCAGTTATTTGACACAAAAGTGTATCTGTGAAGACCTTCATCAAATCATTAAATATGAAACTTATCCTCGGTCGAGCTTCCTTGAATTAACAATCACTGTGGTTGCCAAGTACCACCTAATGCTGGTAACCTGCTGCAAACTGAGAATTCGTTTTTCATATACAAGAAAAGCAGAAGTTTCCCTGAATGAATTCAACCTCCTCCTGTCTATAAATACACTTGTGGTACATGTACACAATGATAAAGCATACGCAAAGCTTACTGTCAGCCTGCCTACAGGGAATACACGTTCTGCATAACATCACTTCGGGTAAGCAGCAAGTTCAGTAAAGGTAAGAGTGGGCAGAAGGTAGAACAAACATATTGCCCTTCATTAAAAGATGCAAAAGTCAGTGGCAAAGCTCCTGCTGACTTCCGTTGCAAAAGCCAGAGGAAGCTCTAAGCGTTATCAAACACAAGGTGGGATGAGGAAGCACAATTAGCCAGAGAGCAGACAGACAAGCGTGCAGGAAAGTACATCCAGCCCAGCACAAACAAGCTCTATTTGGTGCTGGGCTACAGCCAGCTGATCCGACACAGCCGTTCTGCAGATTTGTGAAACCAGAGCTCTGCCGGAGGCTGGAAATTCAGACCCACCCTGCAGGTCACCCCGTGTCTATCCCTCCTGCCAGACTTAGCACAGCTTTCAACCACTGGTCTGCATATGTACACAAGTGGGTACGTGTTTGGTAATTACATCAAAGGGATGGAGGGAACGGTATGTTTCCTCAGCTGATCAGGAAGTTAGAGATCTTTGTAAGATGACAGAAACAGTGTGGTCATAGCCTGCTGTTTGGAAACAGCCAACTCTTTCCATACAAACACTCACCTGGCCAGAGAATCAGCAAGATGCACACTGTGCAGCAGGCATTGCAGCTAGATTAAATTCAGTGTCACTGAATATATTTATACTGCATCAGAAAGGGAGGAGACATGCAGAGGATCCTGCCCAAATGGCATTTCTCTGTGTTGCTCTCTAATAGCAGTACTAGCACAGTGACGTTCTCTCTTCCTCCAGAAGGTGCTGATTTTTCGCAAAGCATTTTCCCTAGTAGATCTGTAAATCAGTTTGAGTGCAGTCTCAATGCAGTGCAGTGCCCAGTAGATCCACTACCAGCAGGTATCTTGAAACAACAGGATGGGGTGGGAAGTGATTTGATGTTAAAAGCTCTATCCCAGTTTCATGCAAGTACCCTTCGTAACCTGCAGTGAAATTTTATGAAAGCCAAACCACTACTAAAGGTACATTTCCTAGGTGGTGTAGTTCAAATCTTTCCTGGAAAGATTCAAAGTTCTCCCAAGCAATAGCAAGTGCCTTTAAAAAAAAAAAAGACAAAAATTTAGAATTTCAGTATTGCTACACACTGTTTGACATTAGACACCCAAGGCTTATAAGAAAGTATTATCAAGAAAAAAAAAATCTCATTTTGGTGTGCTTTAACACTCATCTCATTTTATGCTAACTAGTCCTTATCCTGTTTCGTTCAGCAAACAACTACAAAGAGACAAAATCCCAGAGCAACAGCTTAGCTCCGGGTAAGTGCATCCCTTAAGCTCTTCTGACCCATGAGCTGTTAACACCATGATGGCCACTCGATGGGAAAAATCAGTCTTTTGGCTCACAGTGCCTACAAAACCTCCAAATATCACAAGCAAGAAAGCTGGCCATCTCTTTTTAATCCAGAAGACATGAGGGACATAAAATTAACAGTAGAGCTTCAAGATAGTTACAGAAAAATAAAACTGATAAGGTTTTCTTTACAGAGAATAGAAAGCCTTTTCCAAGAAAGCTTTGAAGGGCTCAAGCTTCCTGGGAAATTCCACTTTGGTGCAATTAAGTCTATTTTAAGGAAACATATCTCAGTGCAACAGCTCACCAAGTAAAGTATTTTAAGGAGTTAATAGTCACAGAAACTCACATACGAAATTTATACCGTTAGCAAATGGCTACTTAATCCTGCTTCAAAAGCAAGGATAGAAATTGGTTTTAAAGTTCTTACTTGACCAGCTGGAAAGCCTGTTTTATTAGGTTTATAAGGAGCACTTGAAAGATTTACCAAACACACAGTGACACACTGCTGTTTCCATGGTCACATGCACTGGAATTTAAAGGACTTGGAAAGGCAGTCTCCTTTTATTATGAACTGCACTAACACTTTTGCAAGTGTAATTTACTCCCTGGCCTGCTCTCACCATAAGCTCTTCTAAGCCTCACGTTCCCTTCTCCTTCCTACAAGAAGCCGCATCAACCACCTCCCTCTGTGGCCTACACTGAAGTTTAAAAAACAAACAAACAAACAGGGCTCTTCCAACCCAGGTAAGGAAGAACCCCTGCACTCGTATCAAAGACCAAATTACTGCTTTCTCTTTCTCAGCGTGGCAATGCCAGTAAACAGCTGCAAGCACTGCATGTGGACATGCACAATTCAAAGGAAATCAGGATGCCTGGTAGAGCTTGACACCCCTACCATTGCTAAGTTTCAACTTTGCCCTGACTAATCAACACCTCCAATTACTCCTGGATAAATGCCTCTTTACAAGGCTGTACACAGAACAGAAGGCATAGAAACTTACTGGATTATTTCAGAGACCACAAAAATGGGAGATTCTCAGGCTAGCATCTCTGAAATACCAGGTGGACAAGTTTGGAACTGGCGTCTTGTTTCCAAAGGCTGAACCATCAAATTAAAATACACCAAATACTTTCCCAAACATTTCTCCCAGGGGAAGGCTTGTAGTTACCGCCGAGATATTTTGCAGCTGCAAATACAGAGCTGAGCAAAAGGAGATTTGATCTGCAACAAATGAAAGCATTTGCAGAAACCGTAACGCAAAAGATGGGTAGCTTCAGATCTACAGCTTACAAACAGATCTAAGAAAGACCCTCTGAAGGGTGGCTATGGCTAGTGAGCACCTGCCATCAGCAGTGAGAAACAGCCATTGCCTTTTAGACAGCATCTTGACAAAGAATGTGGTCAGAGATGAAGAAAAGCCCACTGTGGGTCACTAAAGAAACACACTATACAATGGTCTAACCTCACATATAGGGACATTAGAGCCCTGTGACTTATTAAAACCACCTTCGCATTTACTAGGGTGCAGCACTAGAAGAAATTGTTCCTGTTGTGGGAGCAGCTGTAGATCAAACTCCTGCGTGGATTCTCCGGAGTCCTGTAAGAGCTGAACTCCATGCAACAGTCCCCTCGCTGAGTGAGTATACAAACTAATTTCCCACTCTTCTCCACAGACACCTCTTTCTATAAAACTTGCTGAAGGTTAGCATCTTTAACACCTTGGCTGACATTTTTCAGCAGGTACAAAAGGTGTTGGAGGTTGTTTTCACAAACAAAAGCCTTTTAATCAAAGTTCTAGGTCTGGTTATTCTGAATTACTGGTCTGTTTCCAGGTGTTCTGCTGCACTCGTGCTGTTTTGTTTTAAGATGAAAGTGGTTACCATTTAAAATGGACTATCAGGTGTTAATCAAGGTAGGTCAGGCCACCTAGCCAGGGTGAAACAGGCTTTAATTCTGCTCCCACTGCAGAGATCAGCAATCTCCTATTTATAGAAAACATGAAAGCGACTGCAATCCTCTTCTTGCCAAAGAAGCAATTCAGAGACATTGTTTACCCTGAACAGTTGCAATGATAAAAGGACAACAGCCCTAACAGCCACGCCAGTGTTACACAACTACTTCTGGTTAATCCCAGCACACTCCCAGTTCACAGTCACCAGCAAAAGCCACTGCACTTTCAGGAAGTCCACTGGATGCTTGCACTAATCACAACACATTCTCAAGCCTAATCTACAGCTGAGTGTGGTGGGTTGACCCTGGCTGGACGCCAGATGCCCACCAAAGCCGCTCTATCACTCCCCACCTCAGCTGGACATGGGAGAGAAAATATAACAAAGGGCTCGTGGGTCAAGATAGGGATAGGGAGAGATCGCTCAATCAAATACCGTCACGGGCAAAACAGACTCGACTTGGGGAAAATTAACTTAATTTATTGCCAATCAACCAGAGCAGGGTAATGAGAAATAAAACCAAATCTCAAAACACCTTCCCTCCACCCCTCCCTTCTTCCTGGGCACAGCTTCACTCCCAGATTCTCTACCTAACCCCCCCAGCAGTGCAGGGGGACAGGGAATGGGGGTTATGATCAGTTCATCACACGTTGCCTCTGCCGCTTCATCCTCTTCAGGGGCAGGACTCATCACACTCTTCCCCTGCTCCAGCATGGGGTCCCTCCCACGGGCGACAGTCCTCCACGAACTTCTCCAACGTGGGTCCTTCGCACGGGCTACAGTCCTTCACGAACTGCTCCAGCGTGGGTCCCTTCCACGGGCCGCAGTCCTTCAGGCACAGACTGCTCCAGCGTGGGTCCCCCGCGGGGTCACAAGCCCTGCCAGCAAACCTGCTCCAGTGTGGGCTCCTCTCTCCACAGATCCGCAGGTCCTGCCAGGAGCCTGCTCCAGTGTGGGCTTCCCACGGGGTCACAGCCTCCTTCGGGCACTCACCTGCTCCGGCAGATATCTGCTCCACCGTGGACCTCCATGGGCTGCAGGGGGACAGCCTGCCTCACCATGGTCTTCACCATGGGCTGCAGGGGAATCTCTGCTCCGGCGCCTGGAGTACCTTCTCCCCCTCCTTCTTCTCCCCCTCCTTCTTCACTGACGTTGGTGTCTGCAGGGTTGTTTCTCTTACACGTTCTCACTCCTCTCTCTCCAGCTGCCGTTTCTGTGCCTGCCACAACTTTTTTCCCTTCTTAAATATGTTATCACAGAGGCGCTACCGCCGTCGCTGATGGGCTCAGCCTTGGCCAGCAGCGGGTCCGTCTTAGATCCAGCTGGTATTGGCTCTGTCAGATATAAGGGAAGCTTCTAGCAGCTTCTCACAGAAGCGACCCCTGTACCCCCACCCCCCGTACCGCTACCGAAACCTTGCCACACAAACCCAATACACTGAGTTGGCCCACAGCAGCGCGAAAGCAAGATAGCAATGCTCAAGGGATTGAGTGCCCCATCTAACTCAGGCAACGGCCGGGCTTTTTCTTACATTCAGCGTTGCCCCTGTCCAAGATGAAGGTAGAAAATAGCTAAAACAAAGCACTGCAACAATCAGCTTCTCTCAGAGAAAAACCATTCCGTTTAATTTTAGGATTGTCTTTCTTGTCTCTTTACTGTTGTACATTTCTGAAAACACAAATGGTTTTGCATATGCAACTGACACGAAGTTGAAGTTTACCAGTTATTTCCTCAAAGAGCTCAGCTCTGGAACATCATCAGTAGGCTTCAGAGTGAATAAGCCATCAATACAAGAAGTATGCTAGGAGAGGCACACGTGCTCTCACTCCGTTTCCAGGACAGGCAGCTTCACAAGAAGACTCAGGCAGATACAAGCACACACTTAAGAACTGTCCTCAGTTGGGAAGTGGCTTGTTTTTAAAAAAGATTACAAAAAGTAATTACATTTTATGTTTGACTATCATACAGTCACCGATGTACAGCTGTACAGAAACACAGTACAGGATATTCTAAATTTTATATGTGTATTTATATACTAATACCTGATGTCCATATATGTCCTCAAGTAGTTGCGCTCATCACACAGTTGCACGCTCACATTTGAACACACCCAGCAGTTGAGCGTGTGCAACATATCACTGAAATATATGCAGAGAAATTTAACTGCAAAACAGCTCCACAAAGTGATGACCAATTTTATACTCACGTGTACAAATACTCAAAGTTACAGTACTACCACAACGGTAATTACTTCACTGCTGTGTAGAGCAATGCAAAGCACTATGAACAGTGCAAGAAGTCCAGATTAGGAACTGCTTGGAGAACATGACTGGTTAAAGATTGCAATAACAGTTTCATAGATGTAGTAAGTTTTTCAGCCAGGAACTTGACCCTTATCTGCTCAGCACAGCTTGCACACCATGCCTTTGGTACAAGATCTACTTCAATCACACTAACAGTCCACCAATAAGTTCTTTGACAGTAGTTGGAATGGATACGTTGGGGAAACACAAGAAACTGCGTGTGAAAAGAGAATAAAAATTTGTTCTATGCAACTCTCACCTTGTAGCTAGCTACGGGCCTTGAGACTAAAGGGCAGTCTTATACTTTCCCTTCCTGTCTGGTTTAGTTTAAGCCATACAAAGCCCAATGTTTCTTTAAATTTCAGCTAAGCTTTTGAACACTGCTTTATCTACTGGCAAGAAAATCCAAGGAGCAGTCATGAATTTAATAAACAAATTTATTTCCCCATCAGGCCTAATTTAGTGGTTCCTTTACAAGACAATCTAGCCTATATTTAAAAGTTATGTACATTTCTATATAAACATTTTGCCAGGATCATAACCTATCAAAATAATTTACCAGTGAAGTTTTGCAAACCATTCATGAAACACACAAATGTCCATGAGGACTCTATGTCAGTAGAGGAGTATAAGGAAAGAATGAATGCCATTTCATTAGCCTGTCTCCGAAAAACAATGTTAAGTTATTGGGACAATGGGATCACCCCATGCTGAACTAAGAAATAAGAATGCTTTGGTATAATCTTCCAGGTACAGCCTTTGTACTGTCCAAGGGTTCTTGAATAGTGCTGATAAGGCATGAATTCATTCCTGCAAGGTTTAATGCATTTGAGCTGATCCCACTGCCTATGGCAGGCAGCCACTCTGACATACCTAAATTCTTCATCCCGATGACCTCACTGGTATTAAAAACAGAAAACAAACAACAACAAAATATACATGACTTCATGTGCTGGCAGCAGATGCACCTGGCAGGATCACACTATTTAGAGAGACGATGAGCGCAACAAGACAGCCCTTGGAGGGTGGGACAGCCGCTGGATTAACAAACGGGACAGAGAGCCACACTGATGTGAGGAAAAGGACAAGGAGTAAAGAGTAAGAATCACAGCCTAACAGAACAGGGCCCCAACAACACAGAACTGAGGCACTACTGAAAAAAAAAAAACAACCAACCCCCAAGCCTTTGCATTAATGCAGCACAGCATCCTTGCAACAGACACTCCCCAGAAAATGCACATGCAAACCAGGAACCCCTCTGAACATGGCACCGTGCTTCCCGAGACAGGCCAGGAATGGATGACCTTACCCAGGCCTGCCCTCCTCCACCCACTCACTAGACCCCAGCTTTACCTGCTGTGCCTCCACAGCTCCAGGACCCCCACCTGCACACCCAAGGACTCCTTTCTTCCCCAGTGCAGCCCCACTGTGCAGAGACTGATCATTCCCTATCCTCGCTGCCTGAAATACCCCATCCACACCCAAGGACACCCTACACGGAGGCATCATCTGCCAAGGCCTGGGCCTGGTCCCATCCCCATTCCTCCCCTCCAGCTGCCACCGCAGAGAACAACCCCAGCTTGATTCCCTTTGCTACAGCTGCTCACACGTCACCCCTTTTCCAGAAAGTGCCACCAAAAAGGGACTGTGTCCAAGAGGACGCGAGAGCTGCCCTCTTCTCCACCCTCCAGACACAGATCCCTGCGCCCCTCATAGCTCCAAAACCCGCACCCCCTCAGGCCCCAGTTCCTTCCTGCACCCCTTTAGGACCCCCACTCCACACCTCATCACCTTCCCCACACCCTCCGGGCCCCTGACCTTGCACCCCCGGCCCCACCTCCTCTCTGCATCCTCCAGGCCCCCCCCACCCTGCACCACCACCCGCCCTCCCCCGGGGCCATCTCCTCAGGGCGTCCCCGGCCCCCCACCTCGGGGCGGGCGGTACCTTCGCGGCAGCGCCGCCGCCAGATCGTGTCGGTGCGGAGGATGCGGCGAAAAGTGGTGCAGACTCGAGCCAGGCTGGGCAGATCGGTACCGGGCAGAGAGCCGAAAATCTGCACCAAAAGCTCGGGGGGCAGCTCCAGAAGAGACAGCGGGGCCCGCCCGGCCGGGCCGGCCTCAGCGGGATGCGACGCGGGCCTCCCGCCCTCGATGCGCTCCGCCGCCTCCTCCTCCTCGTCGCCGCCGCCGCCGCCACCGCCGCCGCCCGCCTCCTCGGGGTCAGTGTCGGTGTCGGGCTCGCTGTCGCCGGCGCCACCGCGCCGCTGCTCCCGGGCCGCTCCCCGCCGGCGGCAGCCGCGGGCCGGGCCCACCCCGCAGAGGCGAGCGCACACCGCCATGGCCGCAACCGCTCTGCCCCGAGGGGCGGGGGGGGGGCGGTGCGCGGCGACGCACCGCGTCGCCGGGCCCGCCCGCCTGCGCGGCGCCGCCAATCAGCACCTCTCCCGCCGGCTCGCCACGCCCCCGCGGATAAAGGAACGTGCCGCGGGCCGTTAGCCGCCCCGCCCAGACAAGAAGAGTCAGCCGGGAGGTCGAGCCCGCCGGGGTGGGTTCGCCCCCTAGCGTGCGGGGGGACCGAGCGCCTGGCGGGGAGCCGGTGGAGAGGTGCCCGTGCCCGGTAACGGCCTGCGCTGCAGGCCGCTGCCAGGCCTGTGGGGCTCGCCCCGGTCCCGCCCCCTGCTGCAATTCGATTAAAAAAAAAAAAATATATATATATACACCCCCTTCCCTTGAAGGGCCGTGCAGGGAAAAAAAGGAGGAAACCACTACTGCCCCGTGTGAGGATCGAACTCACGACCTTCAGATTATGAGACTGACGCGCTACCTACTGCGCTAACGAGGCTCCTCGAGGACGATTTTCCCGCGCGGCGTCCTTCTGCACCCCCGGGACCGCCCCGACGCCCATTCCTTGGGGTGCTGCCTGAGAAACCTCGTTTCTTTGCAAATGGCTCCTTTTTCTGCAGGAGAGACCTATCTGGGGTTGTGTTTTGTTTTGTTTTGTTTTGTTTTTCCCGAATTCATTCTTTTCCCATGCTTTTCTGCAAGGCAGACCTGACATTTTTTGCAAATGTCTCCTCTTTCCCATGCTGTTCTGCAAAACAGCTGCATTCCTGAAAGGGTCCTTCAGGGTTCTGCAACATCCTCATCCAGCTCCGCTGGCCTGGAATGGATTGTGAGGGCTGCATTGACAAGACGCTCGCAAGGAAATCAAGTTGTTTCCACACAATTACAAAAATTAAACTAACCTCCTTTGCCTCTGCTGTGAAGAGTCGCTGTTCGACTGGGATTTCTGCAGTGAAATTAACTCCGTGCATTCAGTGCAGAAGAGGGTCCCCTGTGATGCCGGCAGCAGTGCTGCCGTGAATCCTAATAAACAGGCCTCACCCTCAGTGAGGGTCTCAAGGCAGCGGTCACCATGACAATCAAGCAACAAATACCTAAATTGGAAGACAACGGGAAAACAGACATTTAATTGATGCAGAAAGTCTCCAAACCTCGCCCACAAGGATCACTGCAGGGAGGTTGTTTGCCTGCAGAGCGAGCGACTGGCAGAAGATGAAGGAGGAACAGACTTTTGGACATCAGTCCCACCAGACAAGAAGAGATGTTTGGGTTGCGTTGGACAGCCCAAGGATTTTGCCAAGGGTCTAGCGGGCAGCTCTTGTTGTCAGGGGGACAATACCCTGATTTCCAAGGATCTGGATGGCTATGCATAGGGGATGATCAGATGATGAGTCCAGGCTGCAAGGCTTTTGGTATGAACAAAATTGCTGCAACCACAGGATGAGTAAATGCACGGCTTCTTACAGCCTGAACCGCTGCATTCCTCCCTCCAACACTGCCCACGTGCAGAATGAGGATGTCATTTTTAATAGTGTCCTAATCCTTTGGGGCTCCAGTGACGGACAAGTTTAGTGCCCACAGTTCTGATTAAATTAAGAAAAGCTGCTCCAAGCATCTAAAACAAAGCACATGGACAATGAGTCACCTAAACCAAATATCAGCTGTTTGGAAATATGTCTGTAGCTGTTTACCACCTGTACTGAATCACATGACTTTTCCCCCATGTTACATTACGCTCAGCTGGTACTCAAAGTTTCTGACACAGCTCTAGAAGGCCTTGTCATGTCTGTTTGTTTAGGAACTGATGGATTCATGGAGAGGACAGGAAAAGTACTGATGGCAAGGATTTTCATGTGAATGAAACAAAGGATGTCCTTGGTGACATTGCCTCGAGCAGAAACTCAGCAGTCTACAGCACACACATGCTTTTCCCTCTTTTGCATTTTCTATTTTTATCTGGACTTTCTTCTTTCTCCTTTTCCTCCGAATGCTCCCGCTGTGCCTAAGCACCCTACAACCTTCTCTCCCTTTCCCTCACCCACCTGACCCCTATAGCCTTATCCCACAGCCTTGGCTTCACGGCTGCTGAGCCACGGCGTCCTGCTCCATCCCTCGGTGATCAGACCTTCCCCCTGCCCCACTGACCCCCTTTCCAGTCCAACCCAGCAGAAGGCAGGACAGCCCATCATAAATCCATGCCAGTTCCCATGGAGATCCATCACTCCACGCCCATTTCCTCCAGATTAAGAGGAAGAAGGGGAAAAGTCTGTCCGGCTGAAAGGCAGTGCCCATCTCCACGATGCACTGATGTCACCTGGCAGGGAGCAAAGCCCAGCAAAGTCAGAGGCAATGCAACAAGCCCTGTGGGCTCTCAGTGCTCGGGGTTGACCGCATTTCCCCTTCCCATGGAGCAGAGTGGGGGAACCCCAGCCTCTCATCACATTAGAGAGGAGAAACAATCATTATCTCCACTCCAAGTTTCAAGACCCAGACAGAAAAGGTTTCCAGTGCTGTTCTTGCGGAGCATCACACGACAGTTACAAGCAGAGAGTTTGGAGGCTGGGCGGCAGTGAAGGTCTTCGGGCCCCAGAAGCCAGAGAGCTGGTGCAGAACGGAGTGCTGATAACGGAATATAACTTACAACTTCAGTGTTTACCACCCTGCCATCAGACTATAAAATCGGCACTTTCTCCTCTGTGTTACTGAATCCATTATCTGAATCAGCCAGCTTTATTTGTGACGATAGGGAAAACAGTAAAAGTGCGTTATCATCACCTCCCATCCTCTGTGGCGCTACCAAGTGTCTGAGCACCTTTCTTTGTAAACATTACCAGATTAATAGCCCGGAGCTTTCCAGTCCTGCCGTTTCAGGCAGGCAGCTTGCAGCCATTACCACGGGGCTCTTGAAAAAGGATGTACTAAAAGGGGAATTTTTATTGTTTCATTCCCCTTCAGCAATTAAGGAGCTGATGCGGCTCTCGCTATAGTCAATTAGTCTTCACGCTCACTCTAAAGGGCTTTGGATTTGTCCCAAAGTTAGTGTCCTCATTTTCTGTAATCCTGGAAGTGTTTACGCCTTCCCAGCCTCTGAGCAGGGATGAGCCAGCTGATGGCATATCTAGCCAATTATAACCTGAACAGCTAGGAGAGAATTATTTATTTTCCATTTGGCAAGAGGGACAGAAAAGTATGGCAAGGCTGGCTGAGACAGATGAACAAACCCTCTTTGCAAGCCCTGTTTGCCACACAAAGTATTTGCAGCATGTTTTTCTGGCATAAGCCTGCAGTGCGATTTCTGCTTTGTAATAAGCATTGTTGGAGGCAGGACACTTCGAAGAGAGTATATTTCAACAGAAAGACCAAAGAATTTTGCTTTGGTTTTTGTGATGTACATATTTTCATCTCAGATACCCTTTCCTTGGTATTTTAAGCCAGAAAATAGCTCTTCTCATCCTGATTTTAGTATTTCCCACCTTCTTCCTTTCTGTTTGGACATTGATCTCACCAGATTTTGCAGGATAAACTGATCAGTGGACAGACTGGGCTCTTCAGGGAAAATCCAGAGCACTGCAGAAAATGCTGCTGATGACTCAGGAAGTGTTTTGCATCCTTCTGCTTCAGAGCTGAGCTCAGTGCCCTTTCTTTATGAAAGAAGGTATGGTCTTTCTGCAACATACTGACCTTGCAACGAGGTGTTAATCGATCTGAAGGTCAGCTGTGGTCATGAGTGCTTGGGGTCACCAAAGACTTTATAGCACTTCTACTAGAAGCCGTTGTTGTTCTTTCAGCTTTGGCCACGGTCCAGCTTGAACAATTTCATTGTGTCCAGCACCTCTGGCAGCTCAGTTTGCAGAAGCGTTATCCTGTCCAGGACAGATCATGGGACAGGCAGTCAGGTGTTTGAGATGCTATTACTGGGTCGGCTGCTGAGCAATGGTTGTGCAATCACAGGCAGCTCACTGAACCTCTGCATGCCTCAGTTTCTCAGGATGTAAATAAGGAGGGTGTTTACTGAAGCCACAGGCTACGTAGTACTTGGTTAATATTTGAATATGTGTGGAATTGCTTAAATCCTAGGAGTATTAAAAAACAGTGGAAGACTTTGTTGCATGCTGTATTATTACACAATTTCCCTGCTATGCCTCCTGTGCTCACACTGTTTTTACTGCTTGCCAAGAGGTTATGGATCTTTTTGAGTGAAAGGTGGTATATAACCATAAGTTATTGTTGCGTACACCAACTGATTTACTGTGTTTCCTTGTGAAACCAATGGCTCCCATTTAAAACTTGATGCTGAAGCCAAAAAAAGTTTGCTGGAACAGCAGTAGCAGCAGTAACTGATGTCAGGGTTACGGTACATGGCAACAATGTCTTGGGCAATACTTCCTGCATGGGGAGTGCAATGAGTTTTTAGCCAAACATTCTAAGAAAATGATGGTTTTGTGACAACATTGCATACATCTGTGTGTTAGTTTGGATTTACCATCCAGAAAAGCATCTGTCTAATAATCTTGAAAGTGTTATATTCCAAGAGTCTTCTGAAATAGGTGGCCAGATAGAGTAGACAGTGGTAGCATTCCCACTGAGCGGCAGGCTCATCTGTTGTTAGACCTCAGAGAAAACCCCCACAGGGAAAATGTTCTGCGAGTGGTTTCTTTAGTTTCACTTTTCTCAAATTACACTTTTATATCCACACAAAAGAGAGATATTTTGTCATTCTCATCATTTCTTGCTAGAGTTCTCCTAACTCAGAAGGTGACTTCCGCGGAGAAACCTGAAGTTTGGGAATTTGTTCATAGGGTAGTCACCATCTTAAGACAAATGTAAGACTAAAACTTGTCAGAAGAGTTATTTTAAGGCATTGCAAACAATTCACTACGATCTGCTTCTGTCTGAAAATCTCCAATAGTAGCTGGGTAATGGCTGCACACTGTGTTAAAAAAATCAAGGCCCACATTGATCTTTACCTGCGCTAGATCAATAAGAACAATTCATGAGAAAATAACTGAGGGAAGGTATTTTGATTCAGGTTTAAATGCAAGTTACTCTCAGCACAGCGTCCTTCCTTGTCTTTTATGGGGGTTTTCTCTCCATGTTTCTGGTGAATTTAATACTGCTGACAGCTGCTGAGCTAATGGCCCTAGACACTCAAGTGCTGTCTTCCAGCAAGGGTGTAGCACTGCAGAGGAATAGCTTCGTCTATTCGCTGTAAAAAGCCTTTTCAGTACTGTTGTAGAAGAGAAACGAGGGGATGGTTTATAATTCTGATCGTGAAATACACTCACTTTGTTGTGAAGCAGTTCATATGGAAAAAATAGGAAAAGTGGGAGTTTTTCCCCAGGGAGATGCTGTAAATACCAGCTAGGGTTTGGAGTCACCATTCATACTGGCTTTTTAACAAAAGAAAACCCCCAACCTTGTGGAAGATCCAACAGTTGGGAAAACCTGGCGCTTTTTTTTACTTCCAACTTAAGATTTAGTATAGCCTGCTGCCTAGGGTGCAGACAGGAGGATCTGAGCTGGAATCCAAACCCAGTTAGGGTTTGTAACCTCTAACCTGCTTTGTAAGTTTGGGCAAATCGCATCTCTTTTGCTTCGTGAAAAACTAGGGCTGACAGGTATTGTAAGAGATTGTTTAGCCTATCCTTCTCCCTGAGATAAGAACTATTCTGCCTAAACTCTTCGGAACAGATGTTTTACTAGTTTCTTGTTAAATAAAAATATCCAATGGTGACTGTTCCACTGCTTTCCTAGGCAATTAGTTCCAGCACTCAACTATTCTTACCCTTAACCCGACGTTTAATTTCTATCACCTTTTCTAAGATGTAAGCTCGTTATTTCTTGTTCAAGATTCACTGCATGCAAAGAATAGCTAACTCCCTCCTGCTCTGCAGCAACCTTTCGCATATTTGAAGGCGATATAATGTCTCCTCTTCTTCAGATTAAATGCTTTGTGAAGTGTTCTAAGACTAGAATAAAATGCTCTGCGGGCTAGATTTTTAAAGGGCTCTGTTCCAGCGTAGTCACCAAGTTTGAAGGAAAAGCATTTTCAAAAGCAGCATTTTCTCACTAGGGATGGAGAATTGCGCTTAGGCAGAGCTGGTCCCAAAGGCTATGTCCATGCTGTCATTCCAACTGCGCCTAACACCTTTCTCAAATCCAGACCTGCCAACTGTCTGTGCTGTCGACACGCAGACATAGGCGAAGGCTGAGATGAGGAGGGAAAGGTCAAGCGAGTCTCGGTGTGGATCTAAGTTTTCCTTCTCACAGTCTCTGCAGATTATTCATGAGCGGAACATGTGATAGCCCAGCCTGTCAGCAGATACTCTGATTGTGGCTCTTCCTAAGCACCATATGGATGCTTTCAGCCTGAGCTGCAGCCCTGCTAACAGTTGGTAGCGTGGATGAAAACCGCACAACACGCAGCGCTCGGTATTGTTGGCCCTGCCACCGGGACTCACCTGTACGCCCCAAAAACAATACTACGTGGTTTTGCCGGGGCTTGTCCTCCTGCCCGCAGACCCTGAGAGAAAGCAATTCTGAGAGCGTGGCCCAGAAAATGTTTTTCAAAGGGCAGTCATTTAAATAAGAAAGAATTCTGTTGAAAGAGAATTTCGGGATTGCTAGTTTCAGATGTATCAGCCTTCTGATGATCATCCATGATGTCTCACCTGCTGTCTCTGGATAGTGATGTGATGGATAGAGCATTCATAGACCTTAGGGGTGTTTTTCTTTCCTTGGTTAGTCACACCTTTAATGGTCTCATCCTATAATTATACAGCCACAGGAACTGTATGACCCTGAATCACTAAATTAGGTAACGAACCCTCATTCCAGCATGTGAGCGCAGCATCACCCTAACTCCAATGCATCGTTCCACCCCCAAAAATGCAAAACCCCTGATAATCTCTAAGCTGGTTAGAAAACAGTCCTTCTCCCTATACTCACAAGGACACTGCCGGCTGCAACTCCCTGTCCCTTCAGCTGCAGAAGTTGGATTGTACAGTGGGATTGTGTAGCCCTATTGCTGCAAAATCGTTCTTGTATTTCAAAACATGGTGCTGGGAACATATGTGAGAGAAAGAGAAAGAAAGGCAGCTGAAAGTCTACAGCCAACAGCTTGTGTCAGAAAGCTGCTAAAGGAGGAAACAGTTGGGCATTTTTAATCGCGACGTGGTATCTGCAGGATGAACGCGAGCAAACTTGGCTTGCGACTGAAATTGTTTGCGATCTAATCAATTCCTGACAAACGGCACGAGACCGGGTGGTGGGCTTCGAAGTGAATTGGAACACCTGCTCCTGAAATTTTGTTCCCCGAACATAAACTTTACCACGGCCCTCTCATACTCATGTCTGTGTATGCTGAAGGCAAATCACTGAACTTGCATCTCTGCACAGAGGCAAAGTTGCTTAAGAGCATATGTTGTTGAGGGGGGACATGGTGGGCCACTCCAAGATGGCCATGGCTGTGTGTTGCTGAGAGGGGGGCATGTCAGGGTGCCCCATGGTGGCCATGGCTGTATGTCACTGAGGGGGGACACCAGCTGGGCGCTCTGAGGCGGCCATGGACGTATGTTGCTGAGGCGGCCATGGCGGTGTGTCACTGAAGGGTGACACTGGCTGGGCACTCTGAGGCGGCCATGGCTGTCTTCAGCTGAGGGATGACACTGGCTGGGCACTCTGAGGCGGCCATGGCCGTGTCTCACTGAAGGGTGACACTGGCTGGGCACTCTGAGGCGGCCATGGCGGTGTGTCACTGAAGGGTGACAGTGGCTGGGCACTCTGAGGCGGCCATGGCGGTGTGTCACTGAAGGGTGACAGTGGCTGGGCACTCTGAGGCGGCCATGGCTGTCTTCGGCTGAGGGATGACAGTGGCTGGGCACTCTGAGGCGGCCATGGCGGTGTGTCACTGAAGGGTGACAGTGGCTGGGCACTCTGAGGCGGCCATGGCTGTCTTCAGCTGAGGGATGACACTGGCTGGGCACTCTGAGGCGGCCATGGCTGTCTTCAGCTGAGGGATGACACTGGCTGGGCACTCTGAGGCGGCCATGGCCGTGTCTCACTGAAGGGTGACACTGGCTGGGCACTCTGAGGCGGCCATGGCGGTGTGTCACTGAAGGGTGACAGTGGCTGGGCACTCTGAGGCGGCCATGGCTGTCTTCGGCTGAGGGATGACAGTGGCTGGGCACTCTGAGGCGGCCATGGCGGTGTGTCACTGAAGGGCGACACCGGCTGGGCACTCTGAGGCGGCCATGGCCGTGTACCCCGCAGGACCAGTGGCGGGGAGGCGGCAGGCGGTCCCCCCCCGCCACACTCAAGATGTCGGCGTCGCCGCGGCGGTGCCCGCCCCGCCGTGACGCGCGGCGTCAGCTGACGGCGGAGTCGCCGGTGGCGGCGGCGGGGGGCGGGCGCCGGCACTCGGAGTTGTCCGCCGCCGCCGCGCAGAGCTGCCGCCGGGCCTGAGGCCGAGCCGCCGCCGCCATGCCCTCGGAGAAGAGCTTCAAGCAGCGCCGCACCTTCGGTGAGCTCCCCGGGAAGGGACGCGGCGGGGCAGAGTCGCTGACACCGTCCGCCGGCTTCCCCGGCCCCTTCCGGGCCTCGTCGCTCGGGCGGGCGGGCTGCAGGGGCGGCCGGCGGGGCAGGCCGGCGGCGGCTGCCCTCGCTGCGGGGCGGAATCGGCGAGGCGGGGAGGGGGCAGATCTCGTTAAGAGCCCTTCAGATCGCAACACCGGGGCCGGTTCCCGCTGACAAGGCGGGGGGGGGGGTCCGCGGCCGGAGCGGGCCCGGCCGCCCTGCCCCGGTCACCGGCGTCGCTGTGCCGCTCCGCCGAGGGCTGCGCCGCTGTCCCCGGCTGCTGGGGGGGAAAGGGGAGTCGCCGCCTGCTCGGGGCTGAAATGGGAGCAAACCCCGACCCGGCCTCCGCTCCCCTGCGCGGCCGCGGGGCTTGTTCTGCCCCGGCAGGGCGGGCGAGCCTCTCTGCCGTGGGGCGACAGGCTGGAAGTTTTGGGGCAGGGGTCTTTTTTGGGTGTTCGGGGGGATGGTGAGGGAGGTGTGGAGGTGGGTAGCAGTCGCTGCGCCGGGGCGAGCTCTGCGCTGCGTTGGGAGAGGGGTTTGGGGAAGGGAGATCGCCTCTCCGCATCATCCATTATCGACTGCAGAATTCCCAGGAGCCTGGAAACATCACTTTGCGTTGTGTGCCAGGAGCTGGGCCTGCCCTTCCCTCCCCGACGTGTCTGCTCAGGGTCCGGCTTCGTCTGCGCTATTGACAGGAGAATTAAGCTCCACTTGCAGTTTGGTGCTTGGCGTGGTATGAGGAATTCTCTACGCGGGGAGCTGCGAGTGGACTGGGATGTATGCCTCCTATCTCCATTTAGTTACTGAAAACTAGCAAGGCATCGAAAAGAGCTGTGTAATGATGGCTGGGCAAATGAGATTAGTCTCTTTCTAGAAGGAAGAGCCTTGATAGAGCGGTGCCAACACTTCTTTCTGTGCTTAGGTTGGGACCGAAGCAATCAAAGAGCTCAGTATCTGTTCATGTGTGTCAGTGAGGTAGGCTGAAATGCTCCAAGGGTAACAAGAACTGGCAGCGTAACCTATTTCTGCGTGAACTATAAAATCCCGTACGTAAAATGGAATTGGTGGAAGTAATTGATCCAGATTTTCTTTTCCTTCTGTCTTTGGGTTAAAGTCAAGCTGCTTATGAGAGCTTTCTGGTGCGCCCACCCTTGCCTTTGCTGTTCTGTTAAATGTAAGCTGTTCCCCACATTGAAGCGGAGAGAATTTTGATCTAACAAAGTCTGCGTTTAAGCTGCCCCTTTTCTTGGAGTCTTCCAAAACTGTTGTTGACCCCATCGCCTGTCAGCAGCCTCTATTGCAGGTATTAAGTTCAGCTAGGATGGCAGCCAAGCAGTTGCCACTGCAACTAATGTCGTCAGAGAACAGTGTTTATCTGTGGCTGACTGAAGCCTGATTTTGAACACGCCATATACAATCATCCTAATGATTTGTCCAGTTTATGTTTTTTCTACTCCAGGGAGTTCTGCTGAATTACATTGCCGTGAAAAAACCTGTTTCAGTTGAAAAGTTAGTCAAACCTCTTTGCGCTTGCTAGGTTGAAGGTTGATCTCATGTACTCCCCATATCTCTTGCGTTTCTGGTTAATCTTAAAAAGTATTTTAATTAGCTAGTAATCTCTGCCCTTGAAGTGTTAATGCTGGTCTGTAAGAGCGCGGCTTGGGCTGTGAGATGTGAAGCAGGATGGCTTTCAGGTTCTCGGTCTTGCAGTCAGGTGAAGGCTTTGCATACTCCTTGCCTTAGTTCTGCTTGATTCACCTCCAGCTTAAAACCATGATTCACGTGAGTTGCATTTCCTTACTGAGCTTGTAAAAAGGCGCAGAGATGTATTTCATGCACACAAACTTAATATGGACTAATGGAGAGCTGACTGATGTTATTGCTGAGTGGCGGGACAGGTAGTGTGTCCTGTGCATTAGCATACCAGCAACAAGTTAGGCTGACGAGTGCTGATCTAAGCTCTTCTTCTCCCGTGAGCAGCACCTCTCCCTAGGTAGGTGTCTGTTAAAGCTGTGATGCAACACTAAATCTTCTCTCTGAGAGGTGTTTATAAGATGGAGATGGCCTGGAAAGCCCCGACCCGCTCAAAAGAACTGGAGAGGTTAAAACTGAGTTCACTGAATCTGAAAGTAGGCAGGGTATAAGCAGATACAACTGCCTCTAAAAGCAACTGTGCCTGTTTACTTTGGCTCAGACGTGTACTTTAGCCTGGTTTATAATATCTGTGCTATTAATATTTATGTCTGAGGAGAGGTGAACTTCATCCTGAAAACTGGCACAGAGAGCAGTGAAATGTCTGGGTACACAAGAACCTACCAACAGCTTCTGCAACAATGGGTGCGGCATAATCAAAATAGAAAACTGTAATTTGGTAATACTAGAATGCACAGCGTAAGCTGATGCTGCCAGGCTGCAGCTAGTCTTAGCTCTCAAGTAATTGTTGACAACATCCTTTTCTGGGATCTCGCAGGAATAGTACAGGATATTTAGTCATTAACTTGGGTGGTGTAATTTGATGTCATAAATTTATGAGATTAAATGTCTGTTTTAGTGGGCAGAAAATGAGGTGCGTGGGGGGAGGAAGCTATCACCTTTAACATTTTCTAGGAGTCCCAGGCAGCGTGCATGCAGTACTTGTCACTTTGGGTTAAAGAGCAAAGGATCATCTGTCAAAGGAGAGGTTTTAATTGTGACAGTGCTGACCCATTTGAAAACTGCTTTGCCTGAATTTGCTTTTGTGGCTTTTACTGCCACGCACTCCCTCTCTTCAGTGGTGGAGAAATAAGGTAATAACAGCATTAAGTGTAGATGTTTGACCAGACTTTTTTTTAATCTCTTGCAGAGCAGAGAGTGGAAGATGTACGACTGATTCGAGATCAGCATCCAACTAAAATACCAGTAAGTCTCGTTCTTTCCATTTTTCACTTCAGTTTCCAGTCTCATGTTCTTTTAGTAGTTAGAAACCTGTAAAAGAGCTGTCCCGGTGAGACCAAATGAAAATTCTGCCATTCAGGGTCGTTAAGCCTAGATTTCAGAACCATTCTCAAACTAGTAACTGGCAGCCAGCGTGGTGGAGCAAGGTGCTAGCTGGGGACTGGAGGAAATGGGGTTTCCTGTGTACTGAAGTTGCATGTTGCAACTTCAAAGAAAACCATGCCCCGGCTGAGCTCTGAGATTCTCCTGAGTGTTCAGCTCTTCTCATCCATCTCAGTGTTTTTCCTCTCCAAAAGAAGAGTCTGCAGAGGCGAACCAAGAAGAATACACAGTAATGTAGAGACAGATACGGCTTTCATCACCAATCTGTGCTGAGAAAGACAGAAACACTTGCCTTCTGGGAAACGGGCCTTTGCTTGAGGTCTCCAGGTCTTTGCTTGGCTGTCAAACCCTTCCACCTCACCTCAAAGAGGAGATCAGCCCTCACCTTGTCACTCTTCTTTAGCTGGTCATCTCCAAATGCTGCCTGAATTTTTATTTTCTTTCATTTATGGCATCCTCAAGTTTACAAATGCAAAGCAAAGCATCCTAGGAAGCAAAAGGCAGGAATTGTGATGTATTGCTGATGAGTTCTTCACAACCGGTGGGCTTTTGTGTGATGGCTGTCGCTGCAGTAAGCAATAAATGCAACTGTCCTTATGGCCATTTGGTGGAACAGGGAAGGTCTCAGGACATCTTGGGGGGCAGAAGAGAGAACTTAATCGGACACCTCAGCCTTTGGCTCTCAGTGATGAGAGCCGATGAGAGCTGATGAGCCCTGTGAGTGGAAATTCTTCTGTGAACAAACTGCTTGCAAACCGTCTGCAGTTCCAGTGCAAGTTCATTAACAGAAGCAGTTGTTGCCTCCATGTCAAATAGAAACCGAAAGGTTTTCAGCTTTCCTTTAGCTTTAAACTACATCGTATCAAAGCTGTTGCTGCTGGGTGTGGGAACAAGTAATAGTTTACAGCAGAGATTTTCTGACTTTTCTGGAATGTGCAGTTTTCCCAAAAGGCCCTCTCCTAACAAATCTGTTTCCTGAAAGAAGATTGCTTTTTCACCCACCTTTCACAGATCACTTAGCCGTAATCCCCAAGCTCTGTGACCACACATTGAAAGCCATTGATTTATAGCAAAGCTCTCATTTTAAGTCAGCCATGGACATAATACTAGCAAAAATTCAGAGGTACCTAAGTAACTTGCTGAAGATGCAGTGATGCAAACTCCCAACTATGGCAGAGGAGGAGCTGGAGGCTTGCTGTTGTTGCCTGTCCATGTCCTAGCTTGAGTCACTGCCTTGTTATTATCATTAGCAGTTCTGGATGAGATAAGATGGCAATGTCACGCTAGGTGGTAAATCCCTGCTGTGCTGTCAACATCCTTCATTTTGCTGTTGAAAATATTATCTATTGGTTATGGTCTACCTTTTTAAAAATAGACCTGTCTTTTTTCCAGAATGAGCCAGCATTTATTTAAACTGGTGTAAGGAAGTCTTTCTCTGGTATAATTAAATTGGCTTAGTATCTCTTCACCTGTGCAACTTTTGAATATCAACACAGCCAGGCCCCGTGAGCATGGAAATGATCCAAGTGAATGGTGTCACGTAGCTACCGTTGATTTAAAAACAACAAAACCCACATGGCTGTGGAAACGGGAGTGCATGAATTCTGAGATCATTTCTTAAAAGCAGGAACTGCATACAGTTGCTGGGCAGGATGCTTCTTAAATTGGAAAATCTGCAATTTCCTCGTGAATTAAGTAGTTACTACATAACAGTCTTGGCAGAATTACTGGTTCCTAAGCATGCTGTCTTGAGATTAAGGAGGAGGAAATTCTCTCCTTTGAGGCTTTATACCATTCAAAAGTAGCTTTCTCTCATGCATTAGAGTAAGCATGGAAGGTGGATGGAATAGCGTACTAATCTGGAGGTGTAGTTCTTAGAAAGGGATGGCCTGAAACAGGAGAAATTCTAGTGAAAACTGCTTGAGTTTGCAGACTTCTGTAGCAGCCCAAGCCTCCAGTCAGCCACTGTAATGTGTTAGAGGGAAGTGTGCTTTATCTTTTCTAGGGTTTCCTTGTTGCTGGGTAATTCAGTGCTAGATTAAATTATTCCAGCAAATGAACTGTTCTAAAACCGCACTGAAGCTGTGGATGTGTGCTGTTAAATCCCTGTTTGTTACCCCTTAGTGCAGTGACTCTTGCAAACAGAACAAGAGAAGCACGTGAAGATAATTGTAATTGTTCCTTTTCAGATTCGAGATACTGCATTCACAAATGAAAGGAAATGGAGTTTAGCATAAATGCCGGTACTTTGCTGTGTTCAAAATGGAGGGGTGAGGTGAAGGCACCAGACACCGTTTCTGCCTTTCACATCTTCTGCTCCTTTCTTTTTGTGTTTCTGCTTAGGTGATCATTGAAAGGTACAAGGGAGAGAAGCAGCTTCCAGTTTTGGATAAGACCAAGTTCCTGGTGCCAGATCATGTCAACATGAGCGAGCTAATCAAAATTATCAGGTAGTATGCTGTGATTTCAGTGTAAGCTGCATCAACCTAAGACTATGATTCTTTGTTAATTCCCCACCTGGTGTGTGCATTTGGGAGCTCTTTAAATGGAAAATTCATCTAATGAGCGCTTGGTATCATCACTAGGACAAATTCATGAGAAGGTGCTTTTCCTTTGGCTTTGCTGGAAAAAAACTCTGAAAAGAGCTGAGCTGTTAGTGTGCTTTCAAGAGAAATAACTGGTTCCCAGAGATGTAGGAGGAAGTCAAGGGCTGCAAATCCCTGTCTAATATGGGTGCTTCTGGCCCAGGACTCCAGCACTTCCTGCTTGGCTATTTTAGGATGCCTTCTTGGTGTTCCGCCTGGGAGTCTCTCTCCAGAGTGCCTGCCTCTTCCCACCCACTGGAGGGGGAGTTCTGGCTCATAGCCAGAGCTCTGAGCTGTTGCTTAGGGTTGATGTTGGCATACTTTGATTGTGAGATGAGGTTTCCCTCAATGACAGTGTTGAGGCCTGAAAAACACATGTTCAGACCAGTGTCTTTTTGTCCCAGCTGTTTGCGCACTGTGGCTTGAGTACTGCCCTGCTCTGGTACTTGAGCTTTGCTTAAAAGAAAAGGCAAAGGGGAAATAGCCATGGAGTGGAAGTTGTGTGGTCTAAAATTGTGGTCAGAAGTTCTGCTAGCAGTGCATTTCTCCTGGCTTGAAGGAATATTTGATTAGTAAGAGTTCTCAAGCAGTAAACTTGGAAGTTAGCAGCAAACCAGATTTTGCTTTTTGTTGGTCATGGTGTACAGGGAGCTAGTTCATGGAGGCCACAAACTGTAAAAACTGAGAGTTGTCTCACATGTCCAGACAATTCCCTGCCTCAGAGGCTTGTACAAAAACTGTCTGTCATAAGCAAATCCCAGCTCTTACATGAGTAAGAAAACGAGATAGGGTTTTGGAAGCAGGAGCCAGATTGTTCAAGTCTTCCAGAATTTCTCATGAACATTAAAGGCCCTGGGCAAAAAGGTTAACAGCAAGCTGAAGGATTTTCCCAACCTTTTTTCTTTGGCTTCATTGTTAATAGGTGACTTGGTACCAGCTGGACTTGGTCTTCAGCCAGCCCCTCTTGTGCATAGCAAAGCCTGTCCTTCCCAACCCTCAGACAGCCACTGCCTTCTCTCAGCCTGCTGTCTCTGGAGTGATTAGAGCTTGGTTTTGGAAGGGTCCCTTTCCAGGGCTGTGGCTGGGAGGCTAAATAAATCCTTGTTTCCAGCTGCTGCTGCCCCTCAGCAGCGAGCGGATGCAGCAGGAAGCTCTTCTGATCTGTTGTTGTTTCCTTCTTTCTTTGGTTGCACCTCCACGTATCTGAGTTCCTCTTGCTTACTTGGTTTAGGAAGTAGTAAGAGAGCTCCTCTCTGCGAACCTGCTTTCCAGTGGGCAGTTTGGCAGAAATACCTATTTCCCCCCAACCGGAATGAATGATCCAAGGGAAACCCCTAAGTTAGATGTTCACTGTGCCACGCAGCCTGTGAAGTCTGTTGCTCTCTGCCCTTCCCACGATGCTTCTTCTGGGAGGGAGGAGAAGAGGGGGCAAGATGCTCCAAAGGTTAAATGCAGGCTGTTACAGAGCTGCTGGCAAAGCGAGTTTAAAAGGTCCAGGGCCTTCGCATGGCAGCTCTGCCCGTCCTCCCTCCCCGTCTTCACACGGATCTCTCAAGGTCAGGCTGAGTTTACATTTCCAGTGAGATGCTGTTGAGCTGAGCTGCAAGGCAGAGGTCCCGCAGGCCTTGCGTGTTTGCTGGTTGTACAGGGATCATGCTGGCAAGGAGTACCTCTTCCTTTTCGCTTCAGTTTAATGCCCTTCTGGAGCGTAGCTTTTCCAGTGAAATAAGGGCTTCTCTCAGTGGGTATATCTGACTGGACTTAGTAGATGAATTTAATACAGGTTTGAGGTGGGAAGCAAATGCCTTCTCCGGTGGCAGGGCTGCTTCGGGTGGGGACATCTTCCTGCTGTCAGTGCTGGAGGACTTTGTTTTGCTGTCTGTCCTAAAGCCTTTGTTAATGTGAGTGGAAATGCATAGTCATCACTGTCAAACTCCTTCCCCCCTCCGCTCCCCCAACCTCCCCCCAACAGGCGACGCCTGCAGCTGAACTCCAACCAGGCGTTCTTCCTCCTGGTGAACGGACACAGCATGGTGAGCGTTTCCACACCCATATCCGAGGTGTACGAGAGCGAGAAGGACGAGGATGGGTTCCTGTACATGGTGTACGCCTCTCAGGAGACTTTCGGAGTGCAATCTTCTGTCTAAGACACGCAAGCGGCTTCTAGCCTAGGATTTTGGTTTACCCTTGGCCATCACCCCCACTCTTCCCCACACGCACCCCAGGGAAAGAAACGGATGTCACCTACGCTCTCAGTACCTTAGCATAGGCTTGCTTTAGCAGGTGTCTCATCTTACCTTGCCTTGTTTGTGACTATTAAACAGTACAGACGAGCACCTCCAGCTTTGAAACCTGCTGTAATATTCCACACAGGCACATTTACATTTCTGGACTTTATGAATGGAACCCAATTGTGCATGTGACAATTGCAAATAAAGGGACACTCGATTGACTTTTAACAAGCAAACAGGCACCAGGGAGGAGCTGAAGTGTTTCCTGTGACAGTTTTCTGGAAAATCTCCCTATGATTCCTTAAAGCTTTTTTTTTTTTTTTTTTTAAATGGGAAGGCTTCTGATGAGAGCAAATACGTTTTAATGTTTCAAAGCAGAGCTTTGTCTCCTGCAGCTTGATCAGACTTGTGTCAGTGCTGCAGTGAGTCAAGGCAAGTGCTTGGGGTGAGCTGGGGGAGTACAACTCTTTTTGTCTCCGTTTTCTGTGGCACCGCAAACTTAGGAATGGTGCCAGTTTCTGAAATACTCATACCAAACACCACAGCTTTATTGTAGTTTTAGGAAGTGTTTAACTGTAAAATATACACCTGGACAGGTAACACTGAAATAAACTCCAGTCTGTTATGAATTTCCAATCCCTCTGTGTTCAGCGAAACACTGTTCTTCATACGAGCTCTCTTCCAAAAGCTCATCCCCCCTCTAGCCCGGAGGTTTGCCATTCCCTTGCCGGGGCAGAGTGTCTGCTGGGAAAAGGTAGTCGAGGGACCCGCTGCCAGCACACAGGGCTGTCAGGATGCGTGCAGCCGGCCGCAGAGCGGGCTGGTGCGATCCGAGACGCGAGCGGCGCCCATATCGCTCGCGTTCTCGGGAGCGCCGCCCGGCCTCGCCGTCTCCATCTGCTCGGCAGGGCGGGTGCGTTCCAGCCCTCCAATGCGAGCGGGCAAACGGCTTTGCTGTACACACCTCCATACTGAACATTGGACTCGGGACATGCCACTGGAATTACCAACCCACACTGCCTAACCAGTCTGTCACTTGTTTTGCACGTTACCACCGAGGGGGAGGTCAGGGAGAAGCGCTTTTAAAAGCAGCTCACATCCAGGAGTTGCTGTCGAGAGTTGATGAACAAATGATTTTTTTTCCATCACTGAAGTCTCCTGCCATTTGCACAGGGTTTGGAAGATCTTGGTGTTACTACTGTCCTGAGCAGGGAGGCAGCCTGTGCAGAGGAAGGTATCTCGTAGGACCCGTGTTTTTCCTCTAGAGTCATTGTCAAGTGAAGCGTAGCAGGATGAGATTACTCTTGTATATTACGTGTCTGTGAACTAACTACATCTGTTACTGGAAGCTAACTTACTATAACGGGGGAAAAAGAAGCAATACTACTGCGTCTTGGCACTCTAGCTCAGTAAGGTGTACAATTTGTACCTATCTACACCTCTTTGCATGCATCTCGTTCACGCTTACTTCAGATTTTTTTATTGTTCTTTGTGTTTTTACTCCAATGTAAACTTTTAAATGCAGCTTGTTCTATGTTTAGTTTTGTTTGTGTAAGAAATTGTTTAACTCATAACTGACAACCATACTTGTAATTACGACGTGATTGACTGATATTCCTGTACAAATGTTGCTTTTTTAAAATTAATACAGTGCTGATATGGATGGATTACATCCCAACTTAATTGTGGCTTGTGTGGTTATTTCTAGACAGCTTTCGTAAATCGAATCTCCGCAGGGAAGGGCACAGCGGTCTGTTCCACCTGCTTCAGGGCGCACAAGGTAGTGAATTAGGTCCTGCTGACGACGACTAGACCCTTGTACTGAACCCTCTGGTACTGATCCTCATTAAGAACTGGGAGAGGGAGCTGCCACCCTCCAGCAGGAGGAATTTCAGGTGTGATTGCCCTGTAGAACAGTTCTGCTCTCTAGACGGGTGTGGACCGGGGCGTGCCTGCACATGGACCGGTTTCCATATCCCCGTTTTGTTTCTGTTCCTGCTCGACCAACCTCTTCCTCGCGGCTTCAGAACCCCAGCGCTCTCTCCAGCAGGACTCTGCCCATCAGGAATGACCCCAGGCACCGGCCACAAAAGGTTTAAGGACGCGATTCCTTTTGCTTACCCCGATCGTCAGCGCAGACATACCCCGCGTGAGGGGCGAGCCGAGGTGGCTGAGCAGAGCCCGGAGGCTCGGCTGCTGCCGTCCTGCAGAACAGGGCACAAAAATTTCCCTGCTCATCCTCCCCCCAGCTCCTTCCTTCACAGTGAAATCAGGTACAGGCTTGGGTCGGCAGCTGGAGTCAGGCCACAGCCACTCTCGGTAAGAAACCGCGAGCGCAAACCCTTTCAGAGCAGCTCGGCTTCCTTGGCTCAACCGGGAGCCGAGTCAAGGAGAGGAGAGCAACTGCAAGCACCATAATAGATCTGTGATTCACCAGCAGATGTCTGTGGGTGGAGAGACAGCAAAAGTAATAAAAGGAGTTAAAAAAAAAAAAAAAAAAGCCCCTGCTAACTGCCAAGCTGGAGAAGCCCCCACACAGATGAAGCCCCTTTAAATTAAAAAAATACAAAGGGAGTCTGTTTAACTCTTTATTTTCCATACATTAAATTTACTCAGATAAAAACATTCTAAAAATGTACAATTTTACTTTTAACAAAGTATAATAAAACATAAAAATCCCAATACCAGAATACTTGACATTTACAATTCAAAATCAAATTAGCTGAATATTAAATATTTACAAAACTATTTAAAATATTTATAAAGTTACATGCACAATTTGTAATACTAGAATTGACCGAAGTAAAAGAAATGGCTCAAATGGGAGCAGGAGTTTCCTTCATTCCTAGTGGAAAGTTATGTCCAAGAGAAGCTGTTAATCTGCACTTGAAAACACACAGGATTTGCTTTCTGCTTCAGTACCAACACATTTCTTGCTTACATAAGAAAAAATTTAAGAGAGCAAATGGGTAGTTCCAAGGGTTTATTACAAGAGATGGTGGCGGGCAGGGGCGGCAGGAGGGTTACCGGGGCCTCAACCAGCAAAAGTGTTTTCTAGACTCTTGTGAGTGCTCAATTACATGGATTTCTGTGCAGATTTGCCCACATCCATCTCATTTAACAGGCGTTCTAGACTACCCCAAATCCACAGCTCCGAGTGTCCGTGACCGCCAATAAACAAATAGACAGCTAACCCATATGCAGGGGTTTCCGATGATGTCATTTTTATTTTGGGGAGGAGTGTCACTCTGCTGAATACCACAGACTACATTGAATTTTTGAGTACCTTCACCCTGAAGCTTGCCAGCGAGAAGTAGCATGAAACAGAACTCTGGGTAATGGTAAAGGTCTAGTGTTAGACTGTTATTTTCGGAAGTCTGGCACTTAATTTGCCAAGATTTAATGACCGTGGCATGAAAAAGTTTCACAAAAAGTGGAGTGTGACATGCTGTTTTAAGGAAAAGTATTGTGGAACTCTGATCCAAATACCTCGTTTGCTAAAATGAGGCTTCCCTCTTCATTCTCCTCCTGTTTAGCGTCAAGCCTGGCATATCTATTAATGCTTAATTTGCAGACTGCCAGCGCGAGGAGGAGTTTGCTGGAAATTCCATCCTGTTTCGAGTACTTCCATCACCAACACTCCCAAACGGAAAACACTTCTGAAACTGCACCGCACGTCGCTCACTCCCCCGAGGGAAGACTCATTGCTAACTTCTCCATGCCCCTGCAGCGAGATGACTTGGGATTCCCTTCTGTCTTACACCTAAAAATCATTTCTATTCCACAGCAAAATCCATTTTGAGAACTAATTCTTTTTATACTTTCAGGACAAAGATAGCAATAAATAGCATTCTTTGAAATCTCCATCTTTCAATGTATAAAAATAGGTTTCAAGGACTGGTTCTTTCAGCCAGTGAAGCTGGAACTACTATTCTAAAACAAGCTGCCTTACTTTTCGGGGGTAAAAAGATGGATTTGTGCCTTTGAAAACAGGTTAAGGATTCTTCTATGGAACTAAAGTGCTCTATTCAGACTTACCAACTTTGGTGGTTCTTGGTACAAAGTGGACAGCGTTCACTAGCAGATCTGAAGCCACAACTCGCTCTGATGGAGGGAAGGCTCTGCAACTGCTGCTGGCTCACCAAACATTTCTCCATTACACTCATGTTGCTTTAAGGTACTCAAGACTTCTGAATTTGAACTTACTCTAAAACCAGACCACCATTTAAAAACGTTACCTAAAAGTACACATAAGCCACTTTAAGAAACATCAGCCTTAACTTTACACAAAGGAAACAATCCCAAAGAAAGCTCTGAAGAAAGGAATGAAACAGTTTGCTGGACAGAAGTTCAGTTTTACAGTCCTTTTGTTATGGTTTCAACTCTGTGATGAATATTAGACGAGACTGTGTGCCCAGCCTTGGGCATTAAAACAAAATGAAACTGGTACAGATTTTCTTTTTTTTTTTTTGCTGTTGATTTTTGCTATTTTGAGAGGGTTTTTAACACTTGCATGTGTGTTGAAATACAGTTTATTTAAATACAATTCAGTTTTAAAACATTGTTTAAAAAAAGTGGAAAAAAAAAAAAATAATGTTAAGGTTTGGCTTTCAGCACATGTTCCAGGCCACTGGAGAGACCCTCAAAGCTGGAAATAGTAAACATCGTCACTGAAAACTGCACATTTCCTTCAGCGTAATACAGTATGACAGATTGTTCCTACCATTGTCTCAAGCTCATTAAGGCAAAGTAAATTGCATTGTCAGTTTTCATCACTTTAGTGTTGTAGGTCTGAAGGTTGTTCATTAGAACACAGGTAACCTCCTCAAACGCAGGCAGAGCGAACAGAAGCGTTTCAACAGTGTGTGCAATACTGCGGGTAGTGTGAGCTGGGCTGAGGATACACAAATCTGGTATTTTTTTTTTCATTGCATAGGAATAAAAAATATCTTTTTTTAAAACCAAACATTATGCAAATTTAGATTTTGGTTTCCATGAAGCCAAATCCGCTATGAGCTGCAGATCGCTACCTGGACCGAGTTTGGTTTCTTGCCATCTCACGTTACCGTGCCTCTCCGGTGACGCTCATTTATCCTGCTTGCCTCCCTGGCGAGGCTGACGACTGCCCGCTGAGAAAGCGGGACTGAAGGATGGCCCAGAACATTTCTTTCTTATCAACATGGTCCAGGAAGGTCTCGACTGTCAAGCTACTGCGTTACCCCCTCACACTGATGTTTCATTGCTAAGGCCCGATCTCCTCGGGGCAGCTCTGCACCACTTCAAAACCTTCTCGGATATGACTTCCCTCACTTCCAAGCGAAAGTCAGCTGCGCCACTACAAATACTATTCATCCTGGTGTGGTTTAAATTGGTGTAAGAAATACCTCCAAGTGTAAACAAGGCTTCAGACTTTAAAGGTGTCTTCCAAATTACAGTATGCAAATATCTCTATGTCAGACATTTTAAAGAGAAGGCCTCACCCATTTAATGCCGTCAAATTCCTCGGGTGAGCCATGAGGATTAGTATCTTCTTTCAACCAGACAGGACCAAACTGTTTCAAATTAGCAGTTCAAGATTTGTTTGGCTTCCTCTCAAGTCCTAATTTAGATTTGTCACCCACAAATTATGTACGCTAAGTAGTTAACACCAAAGCTAGTCATCTACAATCTATTGCAACGAAGGAGGCTGACAATAAATCCTTCAAAGTCTTGATAATAATGAAGTTTACTACCTTTTACATGTTTGACTTCTACCACTTCTGAATCCTGTAGCAAAAGCCTTGGGGTAGGAGTCAAAGGGTTTTTTTTATATAAAGTAAAGCAAAAGCTTACAAACTCTGCTGCCAGAGTTGTTGTTCTTTTTTAGGATGGTTTAAAATTCATTTACAAAAGCAGAATAATAAGGTTTCTGTGAAAGAGACCTATATACAGTAACAGGACGTAAAGGTTGTTTTGTGTATTACAGGAAAATATCCTTGAAGCCTTTATGACTCTGGAGTCTCTGGGACTTGGACCCTTGGAAACTAAGTTTATTCCACTGCTGGGAACCCAGCACTATCTAGTAATAAGTGAGACAATGAAGCACAAGTTTGTTTCCAGAAGGAACCGAAACTGCTCTGTGTGTTCTTTTGAAAGGGAAAGGAGAGACTTACTTAAGATTTTTATTGTGTAGTTAAGTCACATAGCCTGCTGGTGCCAATTTTTAAAAGTTGGAACTTCTTTGCCTCTTGCACTGGTCTCAGAGTGACACTGTCTGCTAAAAGTGCAGAAAGCTTGAAGAGTTTTACATTCTTCTGTAGTGCAATCCTTAAAAATCCCAGAGATTAGTGCCTGATCACTTTTGAAAAAAAGTAGACATTTT